>NC_141693.1:1247624552-1248044552 GCF_964263255.1 Lissotriton vulgaris | reverse complement strand
TAAAGTTAAAAACCTTATAAATAGAAATTGGAATCTGTTGCAAAATACAGGACAAATACCTTTCCCAAAACCTATTTTTGCATTCCGCCGCAATAGAACAATTAAAAACTGCTTGGTACACACCTATCCTGTAGAGAACAAAAGAAATAGGGTAGAAACCATAGATGGAAGAAGACCGATGGGTAACTTCCCATGTGGGTCATGCAAAAACTGTAGCCTGATAATCAGAGGAGACAATATAAATTACAATGGCATCACTCACTACCAAAAGGAATTAGTAAATTGTAGAACCCATAACGTAGTCTACATGATTCAGTGCCCTTGTAAAAAAGCATACATAGGAAAGACTGCAAGAGAAATGAGACTCAGGTTAAATGAGCATAAATCTTCAATTAGAACCAAACGAACCAATGCACCATTAGCGGAGCATTGGGAAAAGTACAAACACACTGTAGAAAATCTAAAATGGTGGATAATTGATGTAGTTAAACTGAACAACCGAGGCGGAGATTTGGACGGCAAACGCAAAAGAAGAGAACAGTACTATATGTCCAAATTTAATACCTTTAGAAATGGACTGAATAGCCGTGAAGAATGGGATAAAATAATTTAGAATGTCTCACTAAGCAGCACCACTCTGAATTTTGATCAACAAAGTAGAACCCATGCATTGTCAACCATCCTGTAATATTTATTCATCCCCGGACAATGACATACGAGGTCCAATCCCAGTGTATGGACCATGCCACCAAAAAGTCATGTTTGCCATCCTAAACAATATCGAGTGATACCTACAGTAGGAAGGTTGTGAGTAGAGAGGACATCACATAATATATGATGGTCACAACCATATGAATATTTAGGTCAAATAACATAGAGGGGAATTTTTAAGTAAATAGCTACAAAAAGAACCATCACTAGGGGATTCAATAATATCATAAACAACCCGGAACAGCTTGAGAATAAACAAGATAAATACTACTTTTAGACTTAAACTGCCAAGAGATTACGAGGGAATACACATACCCTGTAAACAGTAAAAAGCGCTGTTTTGCGCTCCAAGAGACTCCTCTTCCAAGATGGATGCCTCAGTCACGCAGAAAACATACTTATAGATAGGGCAGCAACAGGATGCATCCACGAACCCTGGAACCGAATAAACCTGCCCCTGTTTTATTTTAAATGTCGAGACACTCATGCAATGTACAAACCATGCCTGTGAGTTTATATTCAATAAAACGGAGCACAAAATATTTTCCGAAACATTTTCCAAAAGAAATGGTTTTTTTGCCGTTTAATATAGAAAACCGCAGGGCACAGTCTAATCCCGTTCATAAAGTAGAACTAGACCGCTATAACAAGAGTAGTAAATAACAGAGCGATAGATAAGGCTGGCCGGGAACAATGAATGAGACATCTTAAGATGGCCGCCGCTTTTTCCGCGTAACTGAACAACAGACAGACACCTAGAAGGCGGATATCAATAAAACCATGTAACCATACTTATCGAACGGGGCAGCAACAGGGTTCACGTACGAACCCTGGAACTAAAAAACCAGCCCCTGTTTCATCTAAAATGCAGAAACCATGACTATGAATTTATACTAAATAAAACGGGGCACGAAACATTTTTCGAAATATTCTCCAAAACAAATTATTTTCTCGCCATTAAATGTAGAAAGCCGCGGGGCACAGGCGAATCCCTTTCATAAAATAGAACTAGACCATCACTACATGAGCAGTAAATAACAGAGCGATAGATCAGGCTGGCCCAGTAACAATGAATGAGAAACTTTAAGATGGCCGCCGCTTTTTCTGCGTAACTGAACAGTAACAAACAGACACCCACAGGTGGAAATCATTAAAACCATTTAATTAACACAATTAAGAAGGGTATTTAAACAGAGAGCGAATGAGCAAAGCCACTCCAGTCCGGTGAGACGGTCGGTGCAGATGCCCACTCGAGACGCCAGATAAAGCCTCCAAAACAAGTAAGTAAGCAAAGGGACCCCTCTTAAAACCATTCTTAAGGATGGAGGTATGCTCTATTCACCCATTGCCCTAAGCAAGTTAAAATGGGTATAAGAACAAGAAAGAATTAAAATATCTTTTCTTTTTTAAACCCTTCCCACCATAAATAATTGAAAAAAACCCAGGCTTTGAACAAAAACTGCCACCCAAGAATTAAAGGGAGGATACACAGACATACACCTGATATCTAAATTAAGGTAAGAAAATACAACAAAGTAAGGAAGCTATACCAAACAGTCCTAAAATGATGTGTAATAGCTCCCCCATATACTTTCAGGGAAACTTCCCCGTTCGGCTGGGCAAGGAGTAAATACCGCCGTCCACCGTAGGATTGTAACGAAACCAATCCAGGTAATGTAACACTCTTAAAAACGCTCTTAATAAATGAACTGCAGATATGTGGGATACTTAAGTTAAAATAAACGATGCCCCATAACATCCCCATCTGAGAACGTAACTTTTATGCTTTAGGAACCCAGTAATAATGCACTCAATTAGAGGATAACAAAAAAACTGTAATGCAAAACCATGTTGCATATAGACAGTTAAAGCCCAGTAAAAACGAACGGTGCACTATGTCTTTGAAAATTTTTTTTTCCTGTTGCTAAAAATAATGGAACAAACCTTCCCCTGTTAATATAGAGAAATACCTTGAGCAGATCCAACAATCACATCGAGAATTGAAAACTATCCTCAAGGGAAAGGCCACAGAACTAAGGTAGATAAAATTTGTTAACAATCCGTATGTTTATTCAACTACATTAAAAAAGCCCTAGAAACTTATGCCTTTTATGTTTTTCTATACATAGTAACAGTGCCAAATGAACAATAACCTAGTAATCGCGAATTGATAAAAGCGATCTATGAACTACCAAGTAGGTAAGATCTACGAATAATTGTCCCGAATAACTAAACGTGAATATATGACAAATAAAGAAGAAGTATGCCACTTCTTTAGGGCAGGATGGTAAAGTTTTAAAAATCCGTAGAACCCCCCCATAGCCACCAATTGATATAGGTGCCTAGCACTGTCACATAAAGACAGTATCATTTCCCTTAAATTCTAAACCCAGAACCGTGGTAGGTAAACTACGGTCCAATGAGGGATACCTGAGTAAGGTTAGACCATAGAAGGTTGCGAGAGTGACAAATGTCTGTTTTATGCTTGTTAAGTACCAGTAAATGTTTTTTGTGACTGTGATACGGCGGCCCCACATACCCGTCACACACCACGGTATTGCAGTCCTTCCCGTACGACAGAGAACCCGGCCAGAGCGTCCATAGTAGCAACCCAACCCACCAAATGTCCAACCCTCTGTCCTCTGTTCCAGGACCCAATCCGGAACGGCGGAAACACGGAAGCACTACCTCCTGACCCCGGAAGTACCTCCCCCTCACGTGACCCGGACACTAGAAATACCGGACCCAGGAAACAGTCCGAGGTCGGATCGAGCTTGTGGCAGGAGACCCCGACTGGAGCGGTGAAGGAGAGGACGAGCGAAGAGGAAGAAGAGTGGTCCGAAGATTGGTGGAGTCCACCGGAGGTTGCTGGGGAGCGGCCGCAACTCAACTTGGAGAGTTGCGGCGGAGCGGGTGAGTGACACGGAACCCCTCCGATAGCACATTAGGTGCAGTGTAAATAACTCCTTTCTGTATAATTGAACTACCCTTTAGGCTCACGTCGTCACTCGGAGCACTGTGTAAATATTGTAAAGCACTCCTCCACTTTGTAAAGAAACCCTTCAATCCTCACGTCCCACCACCCTACACCCCTACTGCTTCTCGATACCCAGCTTGTGTCCATCCCTACCCTGACCCTACCGTCCCCTCCTCACTTTCGTCTTCTTACCCCTCACACTTCCCGGTGCTGGTAACAGGGATTCGACGAGAGAAGTCCGGCAGGACTAACGGCTCCTTTCTTTTCTTTGTTTTCCTCCCGGTACCTCCGAGGACATCCCCAAGAGTAGAAGACCCGGAGAGCCCGCTGACAACGTTACCGGACCTGGACCCCTCTTCCACCCGTGGAGCTGTACCTTTCATTTCTGGAACATTGACTCTTGCTAATCACCCTGTTTTGAGCAAACGTACGGAAATAAATCAAACATTGCCCACTATATACGGCCTCCGCGCTTGGTATTCCGGTCCGCCACACCCCCACGCACACAGTTGGTGTCAGAAGTGGGATCCGGAGGCATGGAGGCCGTCGTACAGAAAATGGCCGAGTCCCAAGAGATGTTGGGAAAGCTAATGGAGAAGTTTTTGAAAACTGCTGAGGAAGACCGGGGGCAACTGCATGACGTCCTCAAGGGCCAAGGGGATGCCCACGACCAGGCCATGGGTAAATTAACGGACGTCCTCGGCCAACAACAACAACAACCCATAACCTCCCTCCCCTCAGTAGTCTTACAAAAGTATGTTCCTGGCGACGATCCGGACTACTTTTTTACGAACTTTGAAAGACTAGCGCAGGCCGCCTCCTGGCCAGCAGATCGATGGGGGCAATATTTGGGGCCGCTACTGACCGGAGACCTCCAAGCGGCGTAACAGCAAGCCAATATACAAGGCAACACACCCTATGATGACATCAAGAAGTGTATCCTTGAAAGGCTAGGCATAGATGACGAGACCTATAGAGTGAAATTACGCCAAGCCAAGGAAGGGCCCCAAGAAACCCCCAGGGCTCTGTCCTTCCGGATTAAAGATCTCGCCAATCGCTGGTTACGTCCCGACACCTCCACAAAAGACGATATCCTAGCAAAAATATATCTGGAGCAATTCCTGGCATCCCTACATCCGGCCACTCAAAAATGGGTACGACAACATGCACGACTCACCCTAGACAGCGCGGTGGAGATCGCGAGTGCATACAGTCGAGCCCAAGAAACATCCAGGGGCAGAGATGACCATCCCCACCGAGCGCATATCAATACAGTCAGACCCCAGCGACCCCCCCCTCCAAGGAAAACGGAGCCGCCTTCCCTGCTGCCACCACCGCTCATATACAGACCACCCAATCCGGGTCCACAGTGTTACAACTGCGGCGGCTATGGACATATAGCACGTGTATGTCCACAGAAAGACGAACCCATGGAGATAGGCCTGGTACAGAACTATGTGTGTGCAACACCCGGGAAAAAACCCCCACCGTTCCGTTGTCCCGTGTACGTAGACGGACATCCACTCCTAGCTTTGGCTGACTCGGGCTGTCGCCAGAGCGTTCTACGGCCCCAGGACCTACCGACCCCACCAAGACCACCCACAGGAACCGTCGCCATCCAATGCGTACACGGAGACACTAAAAAGTACCCTACCACCCAGGTGCGAGTACGGCACCCAGCTGATCCCGGAACTGAACTCACTGTAGGTCTGATACCGAACCTTCCTGAGCAAGTGATCCTAGGGAGTGATTATGCTGGTCTCCCTAAATTGGTGCAGGACACTACAGACTCCCTGAACCAATGGTGGGGAGAAGCACCCTTTTCCGGGGAACAGCCGCTGGCTGAAGATCCGACCAAAGCCCGGAAATCCCGTAATCAGAAGAGGCAAGAGAAGCGAAACCACACCACCGCCTACCCGGTGGTTCCCGATGTCCATCCCTGGCAAACAGATGGAGAATTCCGGGCATCGCAACAAGAAGATCCCGTCCTACAAGAGGCCTGGGGAAGGGCCTTAGATCAGGAAGACCCCCTTCACGTATGTCCCTATTTCTTTAAAAAGAACGGACTACTCTATAGAAAAGGGAACCCAAACCAACCACCACAGCTATTGATCCCCGGACCCTTTAGAGAGAAGGTGCTCTTCCTTGCCCACAGCCATCTCCTAGGGGGTCACTTCAGCGACGAAAAAACCAGTCTGTCCATCCTGGAGAAGTTTTATTGGCCAGGAGTACATCAGGAGGTCAGACAATATTGTAGAGAGTGCCCAGTCTGTCAGAGAAACAGTAGATATCGTCCTCCCAGGGCTCCCTTACTCCCTCTACCCCTCATTGATATCCCCTTCACCCGGGTCGGAATGGACATCATAGGCCCCTTACTTCCCTCCCGCAGTGGCTGTCGTTATGCCCTAGTTCTGGTGGACTACGCCACCCGCTTCCCTGAGGCAGTGCCCTTACGCCAACCTACAACACAGACCATAGCTAAAGCCCTCATCTCCATATTCTCACGAGTAGGGTTTCCCAGGGAGATCCTTACGGATCAAGGCACTCCGTTCGTTTCATCCCTAATGAAACAAGTATGTTCAAACCTCGGCATAAAACAGATCCGCACTTCCGCCTACCACCCCCAGACAGACGGGTTGGTAGAGCGATACAATGCCACCCTGAAGTTAACACTGAAGAAAATGTTGGCCTTAGAGGCAAAGAGGTGGGAGGAGATGTTGCCGTTGGCCTTGTTTGCCATTCGGTGCAAAACTCAGAGTAGCACCGGATATTCTCCGTATGAATTGCTGTATGGTCGACCACCCCGCACCCTTCTTGACATGGCCCAAGAAGCATGGGAGGCCGAACCTGACAGAACCCGACCCCTGCCAGAATATGTCGAAAATCTAAAAACACATCTCGCACAGCTGCGTGACATTGTCTGCCAGAATATGGAGAACGCACAAGCTAGCCAAAAACGGCAATATGATAAGGGTACCAAACCTCGCTCCTTTAACAATGGGGATCTAGTTCTTCTGATGAGACCATCATCAGATCACAAACTGTTAGGGCAGTGGCAAGGACCCTATGCGATTCTTCGCCAAGTGACTCCGGTCACCTACGAGGTAGAGCTCGATCCTGTTCGAGGCACCACACAGGTGTACCATGTCAACCTTCTAAAAAAAATGGGAGGGACCCCGACCCGTCCTATCCACCAGCGACATGCCAACCCCTCTCTTATTTGAATCATGCTTTGACCCCGAGATGACCGGAGAACAGAGACAGAGTCTCCGAGAGGCCCTACAACCCCTACAGAGAGTGTTTTCCTCCTCACCAGGTCACACGACCATCACAGAACACAGCATACACACAGAGCCCGGTAAGATTGTACGGCTTCGACCCTACCGGGTCCCTGAAGCCCGTAGGAACGTGATCCGACAAGAAACCGAACTAATGTTGGGTATGGGGATCATTGAGCCTTCCGTCAGTGAATGGAATTCCCCCATAGTTCTAGTGCCTAAACCTGACGGGTCCGTCAGGTTTTGCATAGATTTCAGGGAGGTAAATAAAATATCTACATTCGACACTTATCCCCTTCCGCGGGTCGATGAGATGGTCGAGAGCATAGGGAAGGCCCGATACATATCCACGTTAGATCTCTGCAAAGGCTACTGGCAGATCCCCCTAAGAGCACAGGACCGAAAGAAAACTGCCTTTTCTACCCCAGACGGCTTATTTCAATTCACAGTATTACCTTTTGGGTTACACGGGGCACCCGCCACCTTCCAAAGGGCGATGAACCAAGTGTTAAGACCACACTCAGGGTATGCCGGGGCCTACCTCGACGATATTGTTATCTATAGCAATAGTTGGGCGGAACACCTCGATCACCTCAGCAAAGTCGTTGGGTCCCTGGGCTCTTTTGGGTTCACCATTAATCCTGCAAAAACCACGCTAGCGGCTACCTCGGTGAAGTACTTGGGTTACCTCTTAGGAGAGGGAATGATACGTCCACAGGCCAAGAAGGTTGAGGCCATTCAATCCATTCCATTCCCCCAGTCTCGAAAAGACCTCCGGGCATTCCTAGGCCTATTAGGTTATTACCGCAGGTTCATACCCAATTTTTCCCAGACTGCAGCTCCCCTCACGGATCTTTTAAGGAAGTCCACAAAAACAGAAACCCTCTTAAAGAATCCCAACCCTGTTCTACTGTTAGCCTTTTCTCGACTCAAAGCAGCATTAACCTCCAAACCGGTATTGGTCAGTCCGGATTATTCACGGACCTTCCTCCTACAGACAGACGCCTCGGACCAGGGTCTAGGGGCGGTCCTTTCACAGAAAGACGAAAATGGGAACGAGAACCCCATTTTATACCTGAGCCGTAAACTGCATCCCCGCGAAACCAATTATGCTGTTGTAGAGAAGGAAGCATTGGCCATTAAATGGGCGGTGGAAAGTGTAAGGTATTATCTGGAAGGGAGAGAGTTTGTCATCTATACTGACCACGCCCCTCTGGAGTGGATGGCCCGTAATAAAGGACATAACGACAGGGTCCTCCGGTGGTTCTTAGCTCTGCAACCATACAGATTTCGGACATTGCACCGTAAAGGGACTGAACAGGGCAATGCCGATTTCCTCTCCCGTTATCCCATGGCCCAAACCCGTACTAGAAAGACAGCTAGGGGAAGGGGATGTGATACGGCGGCCCCACATACCCGTCACACACCACGGTATTGCAGTCCTTCCCGTACGACAGAGAACCCGGCCAGAGCGTCCATAGTAGCAACCCAACCCACCAAATGTCCAACCCTCTGTCCTCTGTTCCAGGACCCAATCCGGAACGGCGGAAACACGGAAGCACTACCTCCTGACCCCGGAAGTACCTCCCCCTCACGTGACCCGGACACTAGAAATACCGGACCCAGGAAACAGTCCGAGGTCGGATCGAGCTTGTGGCAGGAGACCCCGACTGGAGCGGTGAAGGAGAGGACGAGCGAAGAGGAAGAAGAGTGGTCCGAAGATTGGTGGAGTCCACCGGAGGTTGCTGGGGAGCGGCCGCAACTCAACTTGGAGAGTTGCGGCGGAGCGGGTGAGTGACACGGAACCCCTCCGATAGCACATTAGGTGCAGTGTAAATAACTCCTTTCTGTATAATTGAACTACCCTTTAGGCTCACGTCGTCACTCGGAGCACTGTGTAAATATTGTAAAGCACTCCTCCACTTTGTAAAGAAACCCTTTAATCCTCACGTCCCACCACCCTACACCCCTACTGCTTCTCGATACCCAGCTTGTGTCCATCCCTACCCTGACCCTACCGTCCCCTCCTCACTTTCGTCTTCTTACCCCTCACACTTCCCGGTGCTGGTAACAGGGATTCGACGAGAGAAGTCCGGCAGGACTAACAGCTCCTTTCTTTTCTTTGTTTTCCTCCCGGTACCTCCGAGGACATCCCCAAGAGTAGAAGACCCGGAGAGCCCGCTGACAACGTTACCGGACCTGGACCCCTCTTCCACCCGTGGAGCTGTACCTTTCATTTCTGGAACATTGACTCTTGCTAATCACCCTGTTTTGAGCAAACGTACGGAAATAAATCAAACATTGCCCACTATATACGGCCTCCGCGCTTGGTATTCCGGTCCGCCACACCCCCACGCACACAGTGACCAAAAACATTGTGATGTATAAATAAAGGCCAAATAGATAAGAGGGGAGACCATGTAGAATATGCACAAAGGGTTTTTTAAATAGACATGAATAACGGTCAATGCATTCTGACACAGGATTTACCGTACCATTAAATGTGTGAAAAACTGAACTTGCTTTAGAGAATGGAAATAATTGTAACCTTTGTATTTTTTTAATAGTGATTTTAATATGTGAAATATTGTCCTGAAGAAGGTGACAACTGACATCACCGAAACGCCGCGTCAACACTTTTTCAGCCCTTTTAAGATGTTAATGTTTCTGATAAATAAATGTGAATGATTTTGTTTTTAACCAATTGGTCGGTAAAATCACCCAATAATGACTTTTTTACGAAATTTTTCCTGGTATTGTGCATATTCTCAATAGGACACGGGTGTTATATAATGTTACTTGTGTAAATTTGTTATTTTCTATGCAACCGTAAATATATCATATGGTCCATCCTTAACTTGTTGAGTGAAAATCCTTCAGAGGGAGCCTTCCCTCTCCAAAAAAACTTACGAAAAGGGAATTCTTGTTGTTTTTTAGCTTGTTTGACTTGGCCCATTTCCCCCAAATTTTTCGCTTTTCACCCTCCTAACTTAGGATGTCTCCACCATGGTAAAGGAAGTTGTATAGGCCATGTGTGGCAGGAGATGCCCTGTTTACGATGACAATGTAATGCAATGGTGTGAGCACTTGTCAATCCCCCATCAAGAAATTGTACCCTGGTGAAATGTCGCATTTAAAATGGATGCCATGGCTGTGTGTTGTGCCACCTGACTGAAGTAGGTTAGCAGTCTAGTTGTTTGGTACCCAGCAATCCCAGCATTTGGGGGGAAGCCTGGCACCCAGGGTGCTCTACTCCTCCCCCTGAGCCAGTTAGAACTAGTTAGCCTGAGAATTCTAGAAGCTTCTGGCACTGACTGATAGGTGGGGTGAGGGGCATATAAATAAGGGGGATGTGCCATCATGTGTTCAGACCGAGCAGGGACATGAATGTGAGGGGACCTGCTGCCAGGGGATACCGCCACTTGGGCCTGTGTGCTGGACCCTGCACCCTACTAGAATCCCTCTGCTCTCCCCAGGGCTAGTGGAAGCCCCACTGCAGGAGTTCAGGCTGCTGTGTAGGAGGAGGGCCACGCTATAGTGGAGGATGGTGAAAACCTACCGCCCTGTTTTGATGAGCTCCCACTAACTGCTGACCTGGCCCAGTAGTGCCTGCTGCTCTGCCCCTTGACCCCGAAGAAAGGAGTGCCATCCGAGATCCCTGAGGCTGGTGGGACCTGACGCCACGTGAGCGCTACCTCTACAAGCGCCTGAGGAGGAGAGCGCCATATTGGGGCTGGACTGGACACCCGTCAGAAGGTGAGGAGCGTTAGCCTGGGGCTGGCTGCTGGGACTGCCTGCCCCCTAACCGCTATAACCCTAAAGCGCTGTGCAGTGAAGACGATGTTGTCCTGAGAAGCGCTACACTGCTGGAGGTGCTACTGCCTGAACTGCTGGTTGCTAAGCTCTGTATTAGGAGGACTGTGCCCCCAAGCGCTGTGCTTCAGAAGCGCTGCTCGGCCTAAAGGAACTGTTTTGTTGGGAAGAGCTGTCTTATGCCAAGACTGCTGTCTCTTACAGCGCTGCGTCTACAAAGCTCTGTCTGGCCCCAGACTCTGCTATGCCCTTCCAAGCGCTGTATTGATACAGGTGCTATTGCCTATCGCTGCCCCTGCAGGAGACTGCCTGGGTGTTTAAGCGCTGTGTATAGAAAGCGCTGCTGGCCCCTCACCGCCGCCGCCCGGTACCTGAAGAGCGCGGTGGCAGAGCGCACCCTTCTGCCAAATGGAAACGCTGCGGGAGCCTACTCCGCGTTGGCCCCGTAATGAACTCCGCGTGCGCTCACCCCGCATGACTGCTGCCTGGAAATCACCGCCGCGAACTCGGGGTTGCTGACACAGGGAGTGCCGCTAGTGCCTGGTTCCTCGCGACGGCCCCTGGAGCTAAGAGAGGGCTGCCGCAGTGCTGCGGTAGGCTGCGCTGGGCCTCTGGAAGTCGAGGAGGGCGGTGTCTCGTGGCTGGGGCGCCGGTGACGTCACCGGCCGCGCCCCCCAGCCGCCGCACACGGATTGGCGGCTGCCGCCACGCCCCTGGAAGCCGAGCGCTAATTGGTTGCCCGGCTGGGAAGCAAGAAGAGGCCGTCGGAAGCCCTGAGTCCCAGAAGGGAACCCAGGTGAAGCGGGAAGGAGCAGGTGGCGTTGCGGGGCCCCCGTGGCAACGAGGGAGTCCCGTGTAGAACAAGGAGCCAGGTGGGAGCCTACCCCGCGCTGGCCTGGCAGCCCCGCGGAGGCTGCCTCGAAGTCCCGGGATCCCGTGAGAGAGGAGGGGCCCGGGTGAAGCAGGCGGAAGTCGTCGGGAGCCCAAACAGCCCCACAAGAGCCCGGTGAGTGGGGTGGAAGAGTTGGACTGCTGGAGGTCCCCCCCCCCCCCCCCCCTCCCCGAGGCAATGGGAGAGGCCTTTTGAGGAGTTGGGGGGTGGGAAGTGTTGGGGAACGTGTCGGTGCCCATGGAACAATACTTCGGGAGGGCCGAAGTCAGAGGTAACACCCCTGCGGGGGAGGCCTTGAAGAATTCCTGAGGCCTCCCTGCCCCTGCCTGAAACTGTTATTGGGCCCCATTGGCCCCCCCAGCTGATAAGGACCTGACCCGAGGGGAGCAGTGACTGAGGGTCCCCTGGACTGGGCCAGTGCCTAAATTAAGTGCTGGTTGGCCACCTTTGGTGATAAAGTTCCCCTGGCACAAGAGTGTTTTATATTGGATGTGGTCTACAAAATGTTCTATAATGCAGCCCGTCCAATGAAGGGCTAACCTCAACGAACCTGCAAGGGAATTGTTACTGCACCATGATGAGGCTTGTTGTTGATATCCTGAAATGTTCCCCTGAGTAATGGCAGTGTTACATTTTCTTGATCCAACCCATTTGATATATATATATATATATATATATATATACATATATATATATATATATATATATATATATATATATATATATATATATATATATATATACACACACACACACACACACACACACACACACACACAAGAGCTGGATAGCTTGAAATGCGTCTGTGTTTTTTGCCCGTGAATAAAAGAATATTTCCGTAAACTGGATTTGGTGTGGCTCGTTCTTTGAAGATATGGTGAAGTTGCCTGTGTGATACATATATATCTATATATCTATATATCTATATATCTATATATCTATATATCTATATATATATATATATATATATATATATATATCTTTGTCATCCAGCGGCAAAATTATTGGGAAAACAAAAAACGCTTTCCCTATGGAAACTATGTCTTAACTATGACATATATATCTATACCTACCTGCTAAATACTTCATTTTCGTGGGAAAGGCATGTGTGAGGTAAAGATGTTCATTGTAACGGCATGCGTAGTGAAGACAAGGTTGTTGTAATGACTGCGTTGTTAAGCCGTGTGTTGTAATAGCATGCGCAGTTCCGTCCTACAACCACGTCGAATATATGCTGCCATCCTAGTGAAATGTCAAATAACAATTGTACAACGGTTTTAGACTTTCACTATTATTTGACCTACCACTGTGCTTGGGCCTCCTTATGGTAAATTGGATGCTCATGACCCCTAAAAGGCTCAAGCCTCAGTCTCATGCGTCATTTTTGTTTTCTTATGGAGCATGAAAAAGATTGAGCAACAACAAACATTTAGCGCAATGTGAGTTCTGACTCCATTTTATTTCACTCCCTGGCCCTGTTTGTATACAATTTGCTCTTTTTAGTCATTTGCCCGAACCAGTTAGAGCACATGGTAACAAAACAATTACAAAATACATACTTTGAGGGTAAACTGCGAAAATTGTAAATGCTATTGTAAGAGTTGAATGGAGGGAGATATGAAAGACTTTCCTGTGAGAAACTGGGTTGTTGGTTGACTGGGGTGTAAGCCTTGATCAAGCAACAGCCACAATCCTTTGCAGGGTGAACCACAAAAAGTCCATAAATTAACCTTTGGTTAACACTGGGTAGAGTGGCACAAAAAGCAGTCAGGCTTAAGTTAGAGACAATATGTAAAGTGTTTATGCAGCTCTCAAACAGTAATAAAGTGAGAAACCAACATAAGAAAAATACCAAACCAATTGAAACAAATTGTCAAAAATCCTATCAGTTGAACCTGAACTGTTGTTATGAATTTTTAAAGATTAAGTTTAAAAATAGCACCTAAAAGATCAAAGACTAAGAAAAGTTTTTTTTAACCCGTTCTGCGCTGATAACGGAACCGCTCCGTCATCTGCCTCGGTAGCACTGTGCTGATGACGGAGCGGTTCAGTCATGGCCCGCTCGCCGTGCCTGCGGGGCGCTGATTTTGCGCCTGTGCGGCTCGTTTTATTGAGCGGGCGGGGCCATGACGGAACCGCTCCGTCATAAGCACAGCGCTACCGAGGCTGATGACGGAGGTCAGATATCCCTTTGGCGAAGGACCACTGAAACAGATTTGCTGCTGTGGATAAGAAAGTAGCAGGAGAAACTGTTATTCTCACCGGCGATACACCTCAGGCGGATAGGCGAGCAAGTTGGTCCCAGTCTCCTTCTGGTTCTCAGAGCACTTATATGGCCACATTTTGTCGAAGAACTCAGTTTTGGAAACTGGCCATCTGGGCACCTCTAGCACCACAACCAAGGTTCCAGGACTGGTGAAACACTTCTTGGGGGTTCAGAATTCACTCAGACCGGGTCCAGGTGCGGGTTCAAGATGGTAGAAGCCTTTTATGTCCATGGGGCTCTGAACAGGAGGCCAGCAAACTAGCCCTTGGAGTCACTTCTGGTAGTCTTGGGTGAAGATGTAGGGCTCAAAAACAGGGCTGGCTTCTGAGGGTTCAAGCAAGGCTCCAGGCAGCACAGCAGTCATTCCAGGTACAGCAACAGTCTGGCACAGTGCATAGCAGGCAGTCCTTCTGCAGGTTCAGTAGTAAATTGAAGAGTGTGTCTGAATGTCTGAAGGTCCTATATGTATACTCTGGTGCCCTTCTTCTGGAAGGTACGAGAAGCTTCTGTAAAGGGCCTTTGTAGTGCATGACATTTGTGAGGCCACTACCCAGGATCCAAGCTGACTGCTGTGACAATACAGGGTTGTTAAGCACTTTGTGTGAAGGCAGAACACAGGCTATTCAGGTGTAAGTGGGGCTGTGTTCAGCTCCGCCCCCCCCCCCCCATCCTGCCAGCAGATGGCCCATTCAGGCAATACTAATCCCTCTATTGTGCGACTGTATGGGAGGAATTCACAAAGTATATCAGTTACACCCAGCCATGGGACCCAGGCCACGCTAGAAGCACAAATGGGCTAATGACAACTTTCTAAAAGTGTCATTTTCAAAATCGTAATGAAAAATCTGACTTTAGCATTAAAGAAGATTTATCATTACAATTTCATAGGTACCAAACATGACATATCTACCTGTTCCCTATCAGGAATTACAGCTAATTAAATGTAATAAGGAATCCCTCATATTATCCGAAGGTAGTGGTAGGCCTCAGAATAGTAGAAAAAAGAATCCTGGAGTTTTTTTTAACTACCATGACATGTAAGTTTTAAAAAGACATTTCCTACCATTTAAGTGCATAGCACCCTGCCCTATGTGCTACCTAGGGCCTACATTAGGGGAGACCTATTTAGAATAAAAGGGGAATTTAAGACTTGACATATGGGTTTGAATGCCAAGGCGACATGGCAGTGAGACACTGCATTCAGGCTGCAATGGCAGGCCTAGGAAATGTAACAGAGGGCTGGCTACTTAAGTGGGTGGCACAATAGCTGCTGCAGGCCCACTGGTAGCATTTAATTTACAGGCCCTGGATATATGGGATACTATTCTACAAGGGACTTAAAGTAAATTAGGTATATGCCAACCAAACCTTGTTTAAGGGACCGAGCCTAAGCACTTTAGCACTGATCAGTAGTGGAAAAGGTACACAGAGTCCCAGGTCAACAAACACGATTAATCTGTCCTCTATAAAAATAAATGTCTTTCAAAAACTACTTTGAAGGCAGTTATTCCAAATATGATTTGATTCAGTTCATCAGTTCTTTAAATTATTCAAAGTGGAAAAAAACGTTGTTTTAGTAAATGTGTTGTGGGATGCTAAAAGCATCCTCTCTCACTCTGGTGTTCCACACATTGATGCAACCCTCTGCACAGCACACAGGGCAATACGAACGTATGGTACCAATATACACTGATGCGGACAATCTGTAGCAGCAACGGAAATCAGAGATTCAACCCAAACTTATGGCTCGGCTTACCTAGCCTACTATTTTGCAATTTGAGTTTTTTATTTTCAATTTGCCCACTAACACCTTTCGAAGAAGTTGCACAACGGAATAAGTAAAGACAGGCAGTTGAAAAGGTATGGTTTCTTACCTATAACCCAGTTCCCTTTTGGGGGAATCTCTATTGAAGTCATAGGCCTTTAAAGAGTTCCGCCCACAGGCCGGAATCCCAGGGCACTTCTTCATAGAATATCTTCTTAAGTGTAGACGTTTGCATTTATTATGGAAGGTCTACGGACTCACTTAACAAAGAACATAGCAACATAATATGCAGCCTAAACCCAGGCTCCACTGGTGAAATGCTTCAGATTGTACTTAGAAAAGGGTCAAAGTACCCATATATAAGTAAAATGTAGTTAAATGTTTTACAAAACAGCTTAAATCTATTTCACTAACCCTTTTCTGTAAAAGTAAAGGAAAGTAGAACAGTGTAGCCCCATATGCTGCTATTATGTGAGTTTGGAAGATTGTCTGTGCCTTTAAGGACCCAGAGACCACCACTATCCCATCATGCCTAGCATCTGGCTGTTGGGCTCAGTTCTTTTTGACGGGAAGTGTTAGTGATAAATAAGTCCAATAATTTCCTCTGCTATGCCCATTCGGGAGGAGGGAGGGTTGCTTATGACTTCAATGGCAATACCCCCGAGAGAGAATTGGGATTACAGGTAAAAAAAATACCTTCTCTTGTTGCAGGGACACTGCTCAGGAACAGAACTATGCTAGGGACCATAGAACATAAGCATGTAGTGACTGAATCATCATACCACATCAGTACCTATGGGCCCGAATCAGACTAGCTAATAGTGACTCACTAACCTTTCCAGAGAGGCAAGTGATTTGGCACCCCAGAATACAACACTCTCGACCCTCTCAGAGGTCACGTTAATAGGTCATTCCCCTATTGTTTTCTCACTCATACTTATCCACAATAAATAGAAAAGAGACACAAAAGAAGTTTATAATATTTATTTAAACTATTGTGCGCTAATGTGCAATACCTGTGCCATAAATAGAAAACAAACACAGATCAGTAATGTCATTAGCTTGATCAGCAGACTTTATAAAATGAAAAGCCCCAATATATCAACTGTCAGATTTGCCTAAACCCCCTTCACTACAGAAGCTAAGTGATTCCTGAGGCGGAAGCTGGGAATCGTTTAAAATACTTCTCCAGCATTTAGTGCTTGGTTTTAACTCGCACTTTACCATTTTTTAACTATGATTTGTTTTCTCACACGCACTCACCTTCTCAAATGATTAGGCACTGACCAGGGAGAGACTTGGAAACTTTGAAGGCCGCCATCTTGGGGGGGGGGCCACAGTTTACGGGCCGAAGGCATGCCAAAGGCAAGCCCATCTGCACCCAAACGACCCCAGAGGCGGGAAATGCTGCCCAAATCAGGACTGCTACCTTGACCAATAATCACCGGATTTATTCTGGAAAAGCTTTACGCGATACTGGAATGAGAGGATTAATTAACCACTCTCCCAATATATGTTGCTTAACAAAGTTTGCAACTGTCCTCGAAGGACCGGTAGTTTGTAGAACTTTCAAAGCAACTTGGTCACATCATGCTCACTTGACCTACTAAACAAACTGGACTATGATTCTACCAGTCCCAAGTACATTTTATGCAATATATACGATCTCTAGCCAAACATCCAATAGAAATATGGGAAGTGATCTCTTCCCTTTCCCCAGAGCTCTGCTTTATCACAGAAACCTGGCTAACACCGACAAACCATCCATTGATTATCTTGGCCATTCCGGAGGGCTGCTAATTTATCCATCGAGATAGAGTGGGCAAAACCGGGGGAGGCATTGCTATAGCCTTTAAAAACCATCTTAAGTTGCAATGGATTTCAACCTTGAGTAATGATAGCTTGGAATTGGGTATTTTCAAAATCACCATATCTCCCACGAATTGCTGGAATGGAGCACTAATTTATCGGCCTCCAGGTCCGAGAGCCACTTTTCCAAACTATCTGATCGAACAAATAGATATGCAGGTCTTAGCATCCAGCAAATGTATCCTGTTGGTAGACTAACTTTCATGGCGAAGATCTCGGCAATCCAAAAGTATTCAAGCTTACAACTAGTCTTAACTTAATTCGCCTCTCCCAAAGGGTTCTTGGCTCCACTTACCGGGCTGGTCACGCCCTTGACTTAATTGTTACTAATATCGATCATCTCAGCAGTTATCCCCCATACCCTTTAACGTGGACTGACCATTTTATGGTCATGTTTACCTATCTAACTCCGTCTATACTGACTCCAACTGGAAATATTGAATGGAAGAAGAAGGAAGCACGTAGGTGTTGGCATAAACTAACGTTGGAATCCTTTAATGAGGTTTTCCACCCCCATCCATGGGAATGTGGTTCCGACGACTCCGATGTCTCTGTATTGTTGGAAGGTTTAAACCTTGAGTTAGGGACAGTACTGGACCTCAAATAAAACATAGTCCAGCCCAGCAGCGGCGATCCGCCTCCTGGTATACAGCTGAGTTGAAAACTGACAAATCCAACTGCAAGACTCTGGAGAGACGATGGAGAAGTAGTAAAGACTCACTGGACAGACAAGCCTACAAACTAGCACTATCCAGCTACCATCAGAACATAAAAAAGGCCAGACTAACCTACATCATAAACCAAATTGATCAGTCCAATAATTCATCCAAAGTCTTATTCAACGTAGTTATTAACAACTTTGTTTCACTTCAAGCCTGTAGACAATCTCCGGCCGAATCTCAAGAACCCTGTGATTCAATAGCAAGCTACTTTCAGGAAAAAAATCATGCAGATCTATGTTCATTTTCCAACTATTAAATTTAAGAAGCCGGCACTTTCAACTGGACTGGATGACCTGGAGATACCATTAGCTAGTTTTCTTGACCAGTTTGAAACAATCACACTCGATGAGATTTCTAACCTACTATCTTCGGCGAAATCTGGTGCGCCTAGCGATCAATGTCCTCCATAAATCATGGCCTGCCTAAGTTCCAGCTGTGCCCCAGAAATTCTCAAAATTTTAACTGTTCCATTCAATCAGGTATGATTCCTTCCATCTGGAAAGTAGCTTATGTACAACCCATCCTGAAAAAACCTACAGCTGACCCTCAGGTGCTTAGCAACTACAGACCTATAACTTTGCTACCCCTCCTGGGTAAGCAATTGGAAACCATAATAAATAGGAAACTAAGCTCTTATCTCGTGTCCAATAAAATCCTAGACGCCTCACAATCTGGATTCCGTCCAGGTTTCAGTACTGAGACCACTATCTTGGCAGTTACTGACTTTGTGAGGCAGGTAATGGATGCTGAGGGATCAGTGGTTCTGATCCTCCTAGATCTCTCTGCGGCATTCAATACCATCTCACATTTACTCTCGTGGAGAGACTATATTCATGTGGCATCTGAGGCTTAGCCCAAAAATGGCTGGAATTTATTTTGTCAGATAGATGGCAAACGATAATGTTAGGACCGTACCTGTCTCAGAAACCTTGTTTGGACAAGGGCGTACCTCAGGGCTCCTGTCTGAGTCCTACATTATTTAATGTTTACATGGCCCCTCTGGCCAAAAGTGTCGAACCGTTTGGGTTCGAGATAATCTCTTACGCTGACGATACTCAGCTGATGTTCCCAATCGGTTCTTATCTAGAAGATGAGAAAATACAATTCTCAGCAGGTATGCTCGCCATCTCAAATTGGATGACAGAGACCTGCTTCCAGCTGAATCCCAGCAAAACCGAGCTCATGCTTATGGGTAAAGCCTCAACCATCTGGACAGATGACTGGTGGCCTGGTCAGCAGGAAACGGCACCAATTCCAACTCAATCCGAGAAAAATCTTGGATTAAAATTGAACCAGACCCTCACTATGAAGGATCATATTGCGACTATCAGTTCCGTTTATTACAGCCTAAGCCTCCTACGCAAGATACTCCGTTATCTGCCAATAAAACATGCGAGAACAGTGGTCCAGGCTATGGTAACGAGTCGCCTGGACTACGGGAATGCGTTGTTGGCTGAAGTGGGTGAGACATTGCTTGTGAAATTACAGGTGATTCAAAACACCGCGGCAAGGATGATTTTAAACCACCCTCCAGGCTCTTCCTCAACCCCTTTATTGAGAGAGCTTCACTGGTTACCAGTGAAGAAACAATCCTTTTTTAAGTTTTGCTGCCTCACCTTTAACGCTTTGAATGGTAAAGGCCCTCTCTACCTGCAAAAGAAATTTACAAAGCAGGTTTTGGGTTGTAATCTCAGATCCAACTTGTTAGCTCTTCTAAAGGTCCCTCGAATACGCCTAATCCGCACAGGGGGTAGAGCCTTTTCGTACCTTGCCCCACGGTACTGGAATCAGCTCCCCACGGCCCTACGAAAATGCACCTCGTACATTGTTTTTTAGGAAACAACTAAAAACCTTTTTGTTTTAATACACTCATTAAATGATACTGATTTCTGCCTCTCTTCACTAGGTTAGCGTTGAGATGCCCCCGGGTGAGTCGTGCGCTATAGAAGTGTGCTTAATATAACATAACATTATAGATACGCTATCCGGTTTTACGTTTAAATCGATAATAACTGTGAAACGACACAGAAAGGAAAATAGCCATCACCAGTGTAAACATATAAACACTGAAAAAACACATTTGCAACCACAAAGTAAGTGCCATTTAAAGGGCCCACTACAATGTTACTTTGTTATACGAGGCAGCAGCAAGAAAGGCTGGGCTAACATTATTCTGCTTGAGTTTTGTTGTTTAGGGACATCATTAAAATATTGTTTCTCCTTCCATCTGCTTTTTTCAGTTGTGTCTAAAGATGCAGTGTTCAGAAGCATATTTTAGGTCTTATTTGTTTATTTTTTACACTTTAGTGGATCAAGAAATATCAAAATCATATTTGATATTTTAGCTACATTTTATTTCACTGGTAAATTGGCTGGTTTCATAAGAATCCTTTCCAATATGTAACATCACATTTACCCACAGACCGAGAATGGGTGACATTCTTTGATACATCAGCCCCCTTTTCTAGTGAGTCAGTATTGATTGTAGGTGAATTGCCAAACACATCAGGCTTTAAACATTCAATGCAAGGTGCAGTGACAGGTATATGTGAAAAGTTTGTTGTCACCAAACTTCCGAGATAGTGCTAAAAACATGACACCAGATGTTTGGTAAATATGGAACGCAGTGTTACTTGGAATGCTGCTGCAAAAAGTTCCTACCAAGTTCTTTATAGATTGGAGGGATATTGTTTGTATTTGCAGTAATTCAGCTACGTATGTGAAAAAGTTGTATGATGACCTATCAAATCAATACCTGATCTGAGGTGCTTCCCTGTAAGAGACCCTTGTTACTTGCTAGATGGTATGCTGAAGCATCTTTACAATTTTCAGAGTTAATGAAGAATGCTAATGACTTTGTAGTCAGTTGCACTGTTTTGGTATGCCCGGGGACTAAAATGCAAATAGTTCTCATTTTGTTCTTTGAGTGGCATCAAAGAAAGATCCCTCCTAACTGTGTCATTTAGCCGGTGGTTCTCAGTCGTAGAGGTTGTGAATGCTATATTATCCATGTGGCGATCGTTTACACACTTTTTGCTCAGTGATAAAGAAATGTGATGATTTTTGGTCACATAGGGATAGTGATGTGAAAATAGTACAGTCTACTGCATGCTTAGGTTTTTACAGGAAAACATGACTGTTGTAGAGGACATAATTAAAATACTAGAGTATGTAAGCACCCTTGTCTACCAAATGTTCAGAGTAATTGGTGCAGATGTGGAACATCTGCTTGAGAGTAGGCTGGGCGACACTTTTAATGACTTCTGCACTGCAACATGCTCCATGTTAGAATTCTTGCCACTTCGTAAGCAAAGAAATGTTGAAGAGCAATTCAGGAAATTTTACTGTATGGGAGATGGCTTGCAATGATGCATAGAAATATTCCTTCACCAACCATGGCATATGAAGTTACTGAAGCCTCACTGGGGTACTCTGCACAATTTCTAGATGCCTTCTGAATTTTCTCCAGACTTTGAAAAGTAATTCTTAATTTTTTACTGCTTCAATAACTGAGGGCATATGCACTCAATTCAAAGCATATGTTGCAGAACATGCCCTAGAGAATCACAATCTTCAGATGCACCAGTATTGGCATGGAAAGCAATGTCATTGGCCAGACTTAGCAAATTGCGTACTGGCTGCTTTGGTGTTGCCCGTCAGAAGTGCCAATGTTGCGAGGGCCTTATCACAGATAAACATTTACATGGGAAGAAAAGAGCAAGCGTGCCTGACCAAAGTCTAACTAAAGAAGTATTGTATGGTGTACTATAATAGGTTTGCTTTATAAAACTGTATTTGGACCTTATATACAATGTACACACACTGTCTATGCACATGCACTATCAATTGCAGAAAGCAAGCAATAATTAAAAGTAAAACATTCCATAAACACCGGACAAAACACTGTTTGTTTTTTTAATGGTGTGAAAATGTGTAACCACTGATTTTTTTAAGGCATTGAAAACAATGAAAAAACCTGACCAGAATTTACCAAAAATAGAAACTAAAAACAGGAAAGTCAATTATAGATGATAAATCTCTGGGTTTAGTGGTGCCCCCCCCCCCCCCCCCCCCCCCCCACTGATTTTTTTAAGGCATTGAAAACAATGCTGCCCACAAGTCTCCACTCTGTGTGTTTTTAAAATGATACGTCCTGGGTTATATGACAAAACATGTGTATTCAAAAACAGCAGCTGGGTTTTATATTATGTCTAGGTGGTAGTCTGACCACGGAGAATAACAAGTATAAATGTTGTTTGACCTTGCCTAGGCTGTTCTGACTAAATCCTAGGAAAAGAGAAAAAATAAAACATGCTGACTATGTGTGAAAATACAATATCGCACAAAAACAAGCATGATATTTGGTAACAAGCGCAAAGCAAAACCGGCCTACAACATGCATATTTAGGCTAACATAGGGAAAACGACAATGTTCTACATAAGAAACACACAAAACCCTATTGGGGTATCTCCGTTGATAGTCAAACATTTGACTAAATAGCAAGCGCAACCCCACAACACGCTGGTGAACAAATAGACAAGAGAAGACAGGACTGGATTAAGCAAATACATTTCTAAGGGAGGCTTGTCCTACCTGAGCATTCCCTTGAGCATCAGAGTCCAAACAATAGTGTTGGTGAATGTGTGAACAGATCTCAATGTGGCTGCTTTACAAATCTCTGTAATAGGGACATTTATCATCAAAGCGGCGGTAGCTGCTTTGCCCTTAGTAGAATGTGCCTTAAGTCTAGCTGACAATGTCTTGTTGGCTTTTTGGTAACATAACAGAATGGAAGATACGATCCACCTGGAGAGGGATTGTATTTAAGTGGCCAAACCTGTATGGACCGGGTCAAAATTGACAAACAGTTGGTCTGATCTGTGCCTGTTGCATGCCTTATCTAGATAAAACTTCAAAACCCGCCTCACATCTAGGGAATGAAAAGATTTCAGCCAGGGTGGAAGGATTCTGAAAGAAGTGGCAAAGAAATGGTCTGATTGACATGAAAATCTGAAATGACATTGGGAAGGAATTTCAGGTGAGTACTCCTAACTATCTTGTTAGAATGAAAAACTGTGTAAGGTTCGATTGGAGCATAATGCCTGGATTTCGCTAACTCTACGAGCTGATTTGACTGCTACAAGGAAAGTGATTTTCCATGGAAGAGGCTTCAGGGATGCTTTATGAAGTGGTTCAAAAGGATCCTGCATGAGATGTGAAAGGACTATGTTAAGCTCCCAAGGAGGGGAAGGGTGCCTGATGGGAGGAAAAACCACCTTCAACCCTTCTAAAAAATCCCTGAGGACCAGGATTTTAAAAAAAGAGCTTTGTGAAGGACATTTTTGTACACTGTAATGGCCGCCAAGTGAACCTTTATGGAAGAGAATTGCAAACCAGACTTTGCCAAATGGAGAAGATAGGGAAGAATGACATCTTCATGGAAAGTTGTAGGGTCTATGTTCTTAGAGGTATACCAAATGCAAAATCTTTTCCACTCCATATGTTGAACGGGCTGAAGGTCATTCAGCCTCTTTGATGATGTCCATGCAGCCTTGTGGCAGGTTCAGGTGTCCATACTACACTAGCTCAAGAGCTGTGCTGGCAAATTCAACGAGGAGAGAGTGGAGTGAACCATCTGGTCTCTGAACTTTGTTAGCAGGTCTGGTCTGCATGGTAGCTTGCGAGGTGGACGATCTGACCAGTGAAGAAAGTTAAAGTACCACCACTGATGTGGCAACTTTCGGTCTGTTAAGATAATTCAGGTTCTCGAGTAGGACAGTTTGATGAGGACTGACTGGTATCAGTGGGATCAGCGAAAAGGTGTAGACAAATTTGCAGGGCCAGTCGATCCATATGGCATTCCCCAGAGTCCTTGGTCGGAAATATCTTGAGACAAAGTCTTGACATTTTTTGTTTTCTGCAGTGGTGAACAAGTCTGTGTGCGGAGCGCCCCCACAGCCTGATATCTTGCACGACGTCGTCCAGAAAGACCCATTCATGGGTTGTTTGCAGAACCTTACTGAGAGTGGCAGCCTGCACATTTTTTACACCTGGGAGGTGAGCTGCTGTGATCCATTCCCAAATTGTTTGGGCTTCGTGGGATAAGGTTCTGGACCTTGTTCTTCTTTCTTGTTAAGGTAGTACATGGTGGTTGTGGTCTTGAATGAAGGTTGGAAAGCTTTCAGTGCTAGGTGGACTGCCTGGAGTTCAAGGAGACTGACATGATACGTCATCTCTCTTGGAGACCATGTACACAGTAGCGAAGCATCTGTCTCTGTGGTCTGTGAGGGGACCTGTTGGTTAAAAGGCATTCCCTGAAGTAGGGTGGTGGAGAGCACGACCATGCTAAAGACTTCTAAGAATGAGAAGAGAGATTGATCTTGTCCTCCCAGTTGCTGGTCAATTGGTCTCACTGGTCCTCGAGACACTCCTGAAGAGGACACATGTGGAGTCATGCATTTGGTGTGAGGCAGATACAGGAGGCCCTGAATCAGAGGACAGATTACACTAACCTGACCGTGGGATGTGAGGCTTTCATGAAAGAGTGACACATCAGACAGATCGATAACAGTCTCTCCTCTGAAGGACATGCACTTTCTTGCATGGTGTCGATGGAAGCTCTTAAATACTGCAGAGTCTGAACCAGAGTGGAGGTTGACTTGCTGTAGTTGATGTTAAGATCCAGCCGTCAAAGGATATCGCATGTCTAGTAGAAATGCACTTCTTGTGGAGTGGATGCCTTGCTTATCCAATCATCCAGGTAGTTTAGATGAAAAATAGATGTTTCCTGAGGTGGGCAGGTACTACTGCCATGCACTTTGAGAAAGTTCTGGGTGCTGACTTGAGGCCAAATGGAAGAACTTGGATCGGATAATGATCCTGATCCACGATAAACTTCAAGAATTTGCGATGTTTCTTGGCAAAAGTACACATCTTGGAGGTCTATAGAGCATAGCCAATCTCCTTGGTGTAATTGGGGATGAATTTGGTGTAATGCCAGCATCCAAAACTTTTCTTGTAGAATCCATTAGTTGGCTATTTTCAAGTTGAGAATTCCAGTAAATGCCTGTTCCCCATTGTTTGTGAGGAACAACTTCTACTGCATGCTTCTGCATGAAGCATTTGCATATGCTGTTTGGATGGTTTTGGATGTACGGTCGAAGGAGGACTTGTGAATCTGAGACAATACCCATTTTGAACATTATTCGGAATCCAGGTGTCTTTTGTGATTTCTTGCCACTCAGAAAATGAGAAATGCCTCCTCCTACAGGGGTGGGTAATGGAAGAGGTAGAAGGGAGG
This sequence comes from Lissotriton vulgaris, assembly GCF_964263255.1. Taxonomy (NCBI): domain Eukaryota; kingdom Metazoa; phylum Chordata; class Amphibia; order Caudata; family Salamandridae; genus Lissotriton; species Lissotriton vulgaris. Next base: position 1,248,018,958 of record NC_141693.1, on the reverse strand, counting down.
ATTCATGGTTTGGCACCTGTGGTAGGTTTACCCCCTTGGGCAGGCTGTTGGGAGGATAGTCCTCTAGGCTGCCTTCACTGGTGTTGATGATAAGGTTGTTGCTGTTGTGGTTGCTGGGAACATAGAACCTAGGAAGGGGTTTGAACCCTCAGAGGTTAAAACTGGCGCTGGTAGGGCCTGAACGGACATCTTTGTTCTTTTGGCCTTTCTAGGTTGACCGTCTTAAGAGTTTCCATCTCTGATTTCATGCAAGCTATCTCGTCATCAGTGTGGCTGCCGTGGAGGGTAGAACCTGAAAAAAGAAGACTGAGGATCTTCTATTGAGACTCTTTGAGATTGGTAAGGAGGAGCAAAGAATGTCGTATGTCGCCAACAAGGAAGAGTCCGCTGCAACACTGACTGGAGACCATGAGGCCTTCATTTACTATTTTCAGGAAGTCTTCCCGTCTGTCCCTGGGAGGATTGTCAGTTAACTGCTGAACAGAGTCCCAGAGTGTTCAGTTGTATCTGCCAAGGTCGGCAGTTGCAATGGCCGCTTTCATGGTGGTTGCAGCTGTGCTGCAGATTTTGTGCCCTACCGAGTCCAGCTTCTTGCTCTTTTTATCAGGTGGCACTGAGGAAGCAGGATTGGTTGCATGGTGCTTTGTGGCCGCTAATATGACCACTGAGTCAGGAGGTGGAGCAGATTGTAAGAAGACAGGATCCTGCTCGGGAGTTCTATGTTTATTTTGTAGCCTCAAAGAAGCAGATTTAGTCGAGGCTGGAGTCAGAAAGAGTTCCATTGCTGGCTCTAAGAAGCCTGAAAGCAAAGAAAGCAGTAATTTAGACGCTAACTGAAAGTGAAGCATTGCAAATATAGCAGATGTAGAAGGTGTAAGAACCGAAATCCATATATTTAGTTTTGCAGTTCCTCTTACTAGGACCTCCTGGATGGTGGCAATATCTTCCAATGGAGAAATGCGTGGTGGTGGAGAATCCGATGATGTCGGCAAATACCATTGTGTAGTTGAGGAGGAGGTTGTATGTCTTGAAGGACACCTAGATCTTGTCCATGTTCAGGATCATGATTTTGTTCGAGATCTATGGCTTTGGTGGTGAGAGCGCCTGAACAAATGAACATCTGGAATGACTACTATGATGGTGTGAACAAAGGCATAGTCTTGAGTGCGATATAGGCCTTGGGAGAGGCACTTCCACAGGCAGAGGAATTGGCGTTGGTGGAATCGGCAGAGGAGGTGGTGGTGGCGGTGAAAGAGGAGGAGGAGGAGTTGATGGTGGAGGAAAGTCTGGCAATATTATAGGTAAAGAGAGGGAGCATACCCTTGAGTATTTGGAATCTGGAGAAGAAAGATGTGTCTCCTCTTTCTTCTCCTCTCCTGTGACCTTGAAAATCTTTTTTACGTCGACCTCTGTCAACAAATCGACGTTGATATGCTTCTCGATGATGATCTCTGAAGCCTTGAAATTGAAGTGCTCCTAGGCTTCGATGGGTCTAGACGCCTTGATGCCGATCTTATTGTGCATGTCGACTAAGTATCAGCCTTTGGCATCGACCTACCTTGTCTCAACATCGGAATATGCTTCTTCCTTGATGTCGAACCAGCCTTGGACGGTAAACAGGTAGGTGCTGTACCCGATCTCATGTCAACCAGAAAAGATGTCTTTTTTGGGCTGGAGCCCTCTTTTTGGACCATCCACATCCCTCAGAGGTAGACTGCAGAACCCTAGTAGAGGACTAACTCTCTCCTTGATTTGAGGTCTCACCTTGAGACTGGACTTGCTGCCTGCGCCGTTCCTCCATGCGATGAAGGCAAATTTTCTCCCTTTCCCTCAGGGTATGCCTTGAAGGTTTTCTGCAGTGCAAGCTATGTTTTGGAACATGGCTTGATGGAAGACAAAGAATACAGATGTTGAGGGTTTGATTTGGCCTTCTTTCCCCCATAGTCAGGGCACTTATCAAACAGAGAAGGCACAATAATTGACAACATAAGACAATTTTCTGTCTGACTCTCTGTCAAAAAACTGAGCTTTCCCAGGGGAGGAGGGTGGGTGCATGGGAATCTATGAAAGTTACCAATACTGGGGAACCCAAGTTACAGGTAAGTAACTTGTTTTCTTGCCCCAGTATTGGAACTTTCATAGATTCCCATGCTTTGTATCAGAGTAGCTAGCAGTAATAACCAAGACACATTTTGTAGATACATGGCACCACATAACCATAAAGTATATAAACTTATAGCATAGCAAACAAGAAAACAAAATATGCTCACCAGGATGGAGGGCTTGTAGGGAAAGCTCACCTCTCAATGAAACAAATTCCGCAGAACTGCTTGACCAACAGCTGCGTCGTCTCGTCCTGCAGACTCCAGGCAGTAGTGCTTTGTGAACGTATGTGTACTGCTCCACGTTGCTGCCTTGCATATGTCCTTAATGGCGACTCCAGAGAAAAGAGCCACCGACGATGCCACAGACCTTGTGGAATGTGCACAGACTTTTCTGTCCAAAGGCTTGCCCGCCTCCTGATGGCAGAATTGAATCGCACTGGAGATCCAGCGGGAAATGCCACTCTTTGCCAAAGGAAACCCCTTCCGTGGTGCGCTGTAGGACACAAACAATTGGGATGATTTCCGAAAGGGTCTTGTGCGCTCTAAGTAGAATTTTAAGCATCTTTGAACATCCAAAGAATGTAATGTGCGTTCCGCGGGCGTTGAAGGGCGCGGAAAGAAAGACTTTAAAATCAAAGGTTCATTCAAGTGGAACTCAGACGGCACCTTAGGAATAAATTTTGGATTGGTGCGAAGGATAAGTACATCTTTTTTGAATTGCAGGAATGGATGCACTATGGAGAGGGCTTGTAGCTCACTCACTCTTCTCGCTGATGTAGAGCTAAGAGGAGGGCAAGTTTCCAAGACAGGAATTTCAAGTCCACCTTGTGCACCGGCTCAAACGGAGCTTTCATGAGTTGAGCCAGGACAAGATTGAGTTGCCAAACTGGTGGAGGAGGGCGAACTGGAGGATACATCCGAAACAAGCCTTTTAAGAATTGTTTAACAATCCTAGAGGACCATAAGGAAGGGCCTGAAGAACTGCGCCTAAACCTCGATAAGGCTGCAAGATGTACCTTAACAGATGAATGCGCCAACCCAGACTTTGCCAATGATAGTATATATGGCAAAAGATGATGAGGTAGAGATTTGTAAGGATGGAGATCTTGTCTCTGAAACCACAGGCAGAACCTCTTCCATTTAGCCTTGTAAGTTTTATTAGTGCTCGGTGCTCGAGCTTGTAACAAAACCTCTCTACATTCCTGGGAGAGATTCAGATGACGGAACTCTCTGTGTTCAGGAGCCACGCTGTCAAGTGCAGTGATTTCAGATCCGGATGGTAAACTTGTCCTTGATTTCTCGACAATAGGGAAGGAATTGGTCGCAAGCGAATCGGGTGAGCTTGGGAGAGTAGAAGGAGTTCTGTGTACCAAAATTGCCGGGGCCAAGCTGGTGCATGGTGCAATGAGAATCCTTTTGCATGGTTCCGCCTTCATTTTCCTGAGTATTCGAGGAATGAGGGGAATTGGCGTAAAAGCGTAAAAGAATGCGCTGTACTAGGCCATCGAAAGGGCGTTCCCCAGAGATTCCTGATGGTGAACCTTGCTTGCGTAAAACCGGCATTTGGCGTTCACCGGAGAGGCAAAAAGGTCGATGGTTGGTGTCCCCCAGACCGAGAACACACTCTCCAGAATGGATCAATTCAACTCCCATTCGTGATTCACCTCGGTCTGGCGACTCAGGGCATCCGCCTTGACATTGAGAGAGCCTGCCAGATGTTCGGCTCTCAAGTTGATGTTGTTTAGAATCGCGTAATCCCAGATCCTCTGAGCTTCTTTGGACAGAGTTTGCGATCTCGTTCCTCCTTGCTTGTTGACGTAGTGCATGGCCGTCGTATTGTCCCTCCGGACCAGCACTGTATGATTTCGGACTCTGGGAAGGAAAGCCTGCAAAGCCAAACGAATGGCCCTTAGCTCCAAAAAAATGTATATGGCACCGACGCTGTTCTGGACTCCAGTGCCCGCTGACTTGAAGCTCTCGGAGCACCGCTCCCCAGCCTTCCAAAGAGGCATCCGTTGCCATGATCAGAGGGGATGGTGAAACTCTGAACGTCAGACCCTGTGCGATATTGTCCTGCACTAGCCACCATTCGCATGCCTCTCTCATTTCTGGTGTCACCATTACCTTGTCGTTGAAGAATCCCTCTGCCTGGCACAATTGTTTGTCTAGCTCTTCCTGCAGAGGACGCATTTGCAGCATGCAATGAGGTATTAATGGTATGCAGGATGACATCGACCCGAGCAGGGACTTGTATTGCCGGACTGAAAGGCATTTCTTGTGGACCAGTTGGCGAGCCGATATGATCAACTTCCGTTGACGTTCTTCTGAAGGACGAGCTGTGCATTGCGTCAATGCGTCGTGTCTAAAATGGCCACAAGGAACCTTGTGGATCTGGAGGGCTATAGAACTGACTTGTGTTTGTTCAATTGAAGGCCCAGGTGACTGAACAACTGAATGCAAGCCGAAACAGCTTGAGAGGTTTCCTTGAAAGATGGAGCCTTGAAGAGCCAGTCGTCCAAATAAGGGAAAACCTTCAGGGATTGGTTTAGTAGAAAAGCTGCTACTGGTGCCAACACTTTGGTGAATACCCGAGGTGCAGACCGAAGGCCAAACGGAAGCACCTTGAATTGGAAATGGCTCTTTCCCACTGTGAATTGCAGATATTGTCTGTGAGCTGGGTGTATTGGAATGTGGAAATACGCATCTTCTAAATCCAGAGACGCCAAATAGTCGCCTGGGTTCAGAAGAGGAAGAATTTCTTGGAGAGTGACCATCATGAAAGAGAGTTTGATGAGAAGTGTTGAGCTCTCGTAGGTCTAGTATGGGGCGCCAAGTCTCTGCCGTCTTCCGAACCAGGAAGAACCTGGAATAAAAACCTTTGCCCCTCTGAGAGAGAGAGGTATCGGTTCTATTGCCCCCTTGAGGAACAATTGGTGGCTTCGAGGTGGAGCAGTCCCAGATGTTTTGTGCGGGTGGCGCCCGGAGCTCTCGTTGGAGGAAGGTCTTGGAACTCCAACATATGGCCACTCTGAACAATATTCAGGACCCACTGGTCCGATGTTATACACTTCCAGCTGTTCAGGCAAAATGAAATCCTGCCCCCCACTGATGTGACTGGGAGAGGAGGAAAAGTAGGTAGAGCCAGGAGGCCGCTATTGTCTCTTGGTGTTGTCGCGTCCCTGACGGTTCTGACGCCCTCGCGGAGGTTGGCGAGAGTAAGACGCAGATTGTCCCTGCCTTTGATTTGAATATTGAGTCTTATAAGACTGCGAAGACTAAGAGGAATATCTCTGTTGGGTGTTGCCTCTATATGAAGAGAAACCTCTGCCACAAGCGCCTTTAAATGGGACCTTACAGTAGTTGAGTGATCCCAAAGACTTCGCCGTGTCCGTATCCTTTTTTATATTCTGCAGGGCATCATCAACATGCTTCCCAAAAAGCATCTCTCCGTCAAATGGGAGGTCCAGGATCTTATTTTGGACCTCCTGACGAAACCAGGTGGCTCTCAACCAACCTTGGCGACGAAGCACAGCTGACCCTGCCAATGCTCGAAAAGCAGTGGACGCTATGTCCATAGCACAGTCGATAACTTCAGAGGATGATTTTTCTCCCTCCATCAGAACCCTCTTTGCCTCTTCTTTTGTGGAGTCAGGCAGTTGTTCCACAAACGGCTCCATGTCACACCACATCTAGCGATCGTATCTGCCTAGAATGACGAGAGCATTTGCTGCACAAACCAGTAAGCTGGCCATGGAAGAAAACCTCTTCCCCACGTTATCCAGGCGCCTACCGTCCTTGTCCGGAGGCGTAGTCAAAGGTGTTGATGGTTTCTTGGACTTGCTTTGAGCAGCCTGTGATATCACCGAATCAGGCTTCGGCTGCCCAAGAAGACAAGCTGGACTGCCATCTGGAGCCTTATACTTATTTTCCAACTTGGGGAGAACTGGAATCACAGTGGCTGGATTTTGCATTATTTTCATACCTTCCTCCCACACATGCTCAATAATCGGAATGGATTTGACCGATCTTCTGTTCTGATCTTTAAAGTCATACAGGAAGCATTCAGACTCTTCCTTCGAAATTGGTAGTCCAAACCTCTTTGCCGCTCTCTCCATTAGGTTATGGAACCCCCCTATATCGACTGGAGGGGAAACAGAAGTATCCCGATCAGTGGCGTCTGGATCTTGCAACCCACTGTCTCCTTGATCGAAGTCTGGGTCCTGCATTGGATCAGTCAAGGGATCCACCTGAACCTCATCATCCGAAGAGGTATCCTGCTGAATAGGAGAGGAGGGTCCTGGATCCGGTGTCCGGGAAAGGACCCTAGGAATGACCGTTGGTGGTGTGAGAGACACCACTTGTGAGGGAGAAAGTTCTACTACTGGTTGCGCTTGCGGCAACGCTTGAGGTGGAGGTTGCGTAGACTGCTTTGACTGTTCCGAAGTAAACCTGTTCCTATAGTCCTGCAGCATCAACTGCAGGTCAGAAATTGAAGAGGCGGGCATAGCCACCATGTCCTGTCCTAAACCAGGTGGACGTAGTCCTTGTGGAACATATTGATGCATTTGTTGGTAATATTGCTCATAGTATTCCTCCGTGTCAGTCTCTTGTAATTTTACATTTAAGTCTTAGGGACTGTAGGCATCCCAAAACGGCCCTCATTTTCCTCATCCTCCTCCGAATCGTCATCCAGAAGCATTGTCGGCAGATGTTCCGAAACTCGTCGAGGAGACGTCATCTCAGGTGTAATTTTCATCCTCTGCAGAGGAATTTGCAGTTTTTTACGGAGCCGTCGTCGAAGGTGCGGGGATCGTCGACACAGTCGTCGACGGCATAGAAGACCTCGTCGACGGAGTCTTGGTCGTCGTCGACGACGGGATGATCGTCGACGGTCTCGTAGACGAACTAGTCGTCATCACCATCATTGTCGTCGACGTCGTTTTAGTCGTCGACGATGCGGTCGACAGCAGCTTACCAGAAACCATAGTCGACGTTGAAGATGTTATCGTCGACGAACCAGGAACCTTGAACGACGACGAAGTTGTCGACGCTGAAACCGCTACCGACGACGAGCCTGTCGACGGAGCCAAGGAAGCAGCGGGAAGTTTCACAGAAGTAATCGTCGTCGACGTACCTGATGTTTTTGTCGTCGACGGACGCTGTTTTTTCTCAGGCACGGATCCTGGAGTGCCAGTAGAGTGTTTGTCACTAGTCTTTTCCTTTTTGGACGGAGGAGTAGAGATAGAAACCTCCTTTTTGTCCTTAGAGGCTGTAAGTAATCCAGCAGCTTGTCCCTGCCTCTCCTTTTCACTTCCGTGAGGTGATTTAAGGGGACTAGCCCTCCCAGACCTGTCAGAGATCTTATGGGGGCCTTAGAAGGGGGCTCAGCTGAAGAAGAACCTGGAGGAGACCTACCCCTCTTCTTGGATCTGTGAGAGGAAGCCAGAGATGTCGAATCCTCTTCATCTGATGATAGAACATCCTTCCGAGTCTTCATTTTTTGAAGCCAGGTCAAAAGCCGTCCCTCTCTATCACAAAGTGTCTTAGTAGAAAAGGTTCTACAAATCTTGCAGTCTGTGGCCTTTTGGTCAGGGTATAAGCAATAGATACAGCTTTCATGCTTATCTTCCACAAAAAGACGCTTTTTTCCACAAGACGCACAGGACCTGAATAAGGCCTTCTTCTCCTTGTCAGACATGTCCTGATTTAAGTAGAAAAACTTGAAGAAATAACAGTTAGAATGAGAAAACTGAGCAGAGCTCAGTGGAGACTCCCTAGCACAACGTGCGGTAGAAAAATCTGAGGCTCTGAGCTCTCTTAGGAAGGTTCTAGGGGGTGAGGCTGCTCTGATTGGTCCTGACAAAAGTTTGGTCTCTTTTACACAAATAGGGTGATAGGATACAAAAAGAAATGAGGCCTAGGCCTATTTTTTCTCTTTTGTTTCTATGATTGTGATACTACCGAGGCTCCCATTCCGACGACGGGGAATGATACAAAGCATGGGAATCTATGAAAGTTCCAATACTGGGGCAATCAGTTTTTTACATAGTGAATTTACATGGTGAATTTCGAAGAGAAATAGCCTAAAAGGCCGAGCTCAGTGCTCCAATATCCTGTCACCTGGAGCCGAAAAACTAACTGAGGCAATTGCCACCTGCTAGGCATTCTGAAATATTGGATGTCTCTGGGTCCTTAAAGGAACAGACACTCTTCAAAACTCACGTAATAGCAGGCTATGGGGCTACACTGTCCTACTACCCTTCAGCTCTTACTTTTACAGGCTTCTGAAAGAGATTTAAGCTGATTTGTAAAAACATTCACCTACATTTTACATATATATGGGTACATTGACCATTTTCTAAGTACAATATGAAGAATTTCACTGCTGGGTTTTGGCTGCATATTATATTCTCATATTCTCTCAAGTGTTTCTAAAGGCCTTCCTGATGAAATGCAAACGCCTACACTTAAGAAGATATTCGACGAAGAAGTGCTCCGGGATTCCCACACGTGGGCAGAACTTTTCAGATGCTTATGACTATCAATAGAATTCCCCAAAGAGATAAGTAAACAGTCATCAAAATGCCTTTCCACTGGTCAGAAAGCGTACAATCAAAATTAAGCATTTCCAAGTAGCGAACTCTCTAAACAGAAGGCAGTGGTTAAGCCACCAATATACTGTGGTTAATCTAATGAAACAAGGAGTGAAACCTACCTTATCTAAAGTAAGAAAGTCTGCCAACAAATTGAGAAATTCGGTCCCAAAATCTCACTTTATGAAAACAAAGTCAAATGCAAAAACTGACACAAAATATAAAGTAGCGAACTCTCTAAACAGAAGGCAGTGGTTAAGCCAACAATATACTGTGGTTAATCTAATGAAACAAGGAGTGAAACCTACCTTATCTAAAGTAAGAAAGTCTGCCAACAAATTGACAAATTCGGTCCCAAAATCTCACTTTATGAAAACAAAGTCAAATGCAAAAACTGACACAAAATATAAAGTAGCGAACTCTCTAAACAGAAGGCAGTGGTTAAGCCAACAATATACTGTGGTTAATCTAATGAAACAAGGAGTGAAACCTACCTTATCTAAAGTAAGAAAGTCTGCCAACAAATTGACAAATTTGGGTCCCAAAATCTCTCTTTATGAAAACAAAGTCAAATGCAAAAACTGACACAAAATATAAGCAAATATTTTGTCTCACCTGCCAAGAGTGTAAGTAAAAAAACAATTCAGCAGTTCTTGTATGTGCTGACAACTATTAATCATGAAAGTAAATTCATTTTCACCATTGGCGATACTGATGCGACTTTTTTGGCCTGGCTGAACTTTGTAATAGGCAATGTAGAAAACAGTCATTTCGTAAAGCATATGTGTTCTGTATGGAAGTGTTCCAAGTTCACCAAATAATTGTTTTTGTGGAGAGGGCAATGGCTACATGCATCCAGCTCCCTAAACACTCTGATGAAGTTCACCCTGGCTCCAAGAATCAGCCCTGCATGAAAAATATTTCTTTGTAGAAGAAATAAGTGCCATAAATAATACCGAATCTTACATTATGTTGGAGTCTGGTGTAGTCTGTATTCAGTATGTAATGAAGAGGGGTCTGTGGAAAAACATGCATGTGACAGTGTAAAACAATACAATTAACAGTTTTTCAACATGTCCAGATCATATGGTTGTCTTCTGGGGTTGCTTGCTAGGTCCACAGTTGCAAATGTCAGCAACCTAAGCCCTGAGGCCCCCTCTTAAATCCGGATGGAAACATCTCCTCCACTCTGGTCTAAATGTTACCATTTTCAAGCCAGTCTCCCCTCATTGTCACCAATGATTTTACAACGTAATTGCCTGGTGGCAGAGGAGGAAGTTAGCATGGCAGTAAAAGAATTTCCATGTTGAAATTCCTTATGTTAAATGGTGCCCTAAAGTGCCACCTACCGGAAAATGAGGATGGTGGACACTACATCAGAGCTGCCATCACCCTCAACACCTAGGAACCGAAGTGTTTCTCACAACATGGATTCCAAGGGATTCCCCTAAGAGGAAGACCATAGTGATGCAGGAATGCATTCCTTGTGGTACACAAAAACCACAAACAAAACATGATTATGTATATAGGATTCTTCTTGTGTCTGAGATAGCACCTTAAATGTTAGATGTAACATACATTTACTGTTGCAGCAAAGTAATATCTAAAGGACACATTTTGTGAGTTGTTGACTGTAGATAATCACAGAAATGAATAACATTAAGCACTTTTTAAATTTCCTATTCATTAAGAATTGATATCTTTGGAGTTTATTTATTATAGTCTATCTACCTTTCAGGCTATAAGTATATGTAAACAGTAATCACTCCAAAAGTGAAGGACATTTGAGTTAAGTAACAGTTCCTATTCGAAATTGTTAATCATGATAAAACAAGAGACATTCATTTTCTATTTCAGTAGAATAATTGTTGTGTTGGGTGAATTCGGTTTCACAACACTGCATAGTTTGAAATAAAAGGATAGGTTTCTATTTATTTTGTGAAACACATACTAATTATGTCATCAACTCCATAAAACTGTCATCTTAAGAGATCTAATTTTATGGAAGGTTCAGAAGCTAGTATTATGCTTTCTCTTACTTTACTGAGTAACAGAGGAAACATTACATATGACAAAGACTGTAACTCACAGGAGTCTTTGAAACTACAATAATGTCCCATTTTCATGATAAACCACCAGTCAGAGCAGTCACAACTTGGAGCTGCAAAGCCAGCTTAACCTCTTTATTTGCAGGCAGAACTTCCAGGTAAACATCCTTTATGGTAGCCTACCCCTTACTTAAATGCACTATTTCATAATATAGTGCTTCATTACTTGCTTAATGGTAAACCTTGAATAGTACTTTACTTTAATCAAAGTTTTATTGTAACATAAAAAAGGGTGACATCCCATATTGATCTCTCTATCAGTTTGTGATAAAAAGGGACTGGTTTAAACAACAATATAACAGAAGGTATTTCATGTCCATACATTGAAAAACATTTGTAGACAAAGCAGAATGTAACAGTGTATTGTAGACCAAGCATAATGTTACAGTGTATTGTACAAGAAACAAAAAAATAGGAATTGCAGAGTTGTGTGAGAGAAATAGTACATAAAGCAAAGGAGGTACTGATCAGTGTGCCCAGAGTGTCCCCCTTTGCTAATGCTCAGAGCAAGAATTCCTCAGCACTTGAATCAAGCTACGTATGTACGTACTGGCATGAGGGCGGTATTCAAATCCTAAAAGTGTCCCATCTGTGTTGTGGCACGGCTAGTGCCACAGTTGAGTAACCTCAAACTTCATGTTGAACTTTAATCTCCTCTATCAGGAAGTCCCCTATATCACAAGAACTTTTCCAATCTGATTGTTTATTCTATATATGACCCACTACATTTCACGCATTCACGTCTCATTGGTTGGGCGGTTTTCCAGAGGCGTGGTATGCAGACTTTTGCTACCGCTTAGGCTGTAGCGGATCCTGTACCTCTATAATCTGTGACTTCTGGATATTCCGATGTGTCATATAGGAACGCTGCCTTCTTGCTAAGCGGGACAGTTATCCCTGTTCCCTTTGCTATTCAAGATATGATATACATCCAATAACCGCAAAGGGTAGGGCAAGCCCACAGTATATTTATAATGTCACCTTTTGGGGCTGGGGCATCTCCAATGCTGTGAGTTTCTAGTCAGGCCTGCTTTATGTAATCTATTGGGAGTCTAGCGGGAACTATGTATTGTTTTATATTTACTAAACTGGAATTGTGGTTTTGATCAGGTGTCGGTAATGTATCTTCCCAGTCATCTTCAGTATAGTCATAATTAAGTCTGTCTGCCCACCAGGTCCGCAACTCTTGAGCAACACGATGGGAGTAAGTATGGTCCATTATTGTTTTATATAGTGCCGAGATTGCTATCTTATAGGTGCTCCATGTGACAGTGTTATAACATTAGAGACGAAGGCAGGGTCACTGAGCCCGGGGCTAGAAGTCAACAATGACAGTGCCTTGATCTTTGATAATCCCAGAAGTTTTTTGGGAGAGGTCCCAATTTGGTGCTCACTTTGGCATAAGTTTTAAGTTGCGCTTCCAGGATCAGCATCTCTACAGAGGAGAGCCCTTGCTTATCAAATTCTGTCCACTGTTGTTCTGTATGCCCCATGCGAATTGCACCGTTTCCCCAGGTTTTAGCCTTTTTAGGCTATTTACTATCTATATGCAGTAGCCTTTGAGCTCCATGTCACGCATATGTCATTGCATATAGAATAAGGTTTGTTTTCATTGTCTGTCTGTGGACCTCGGTATACATTAGCCCTATTCCTCTGTTCTTGACTGTGATCCCATTTTCTATGCGACCCACAGTGGGTTGTTTTAATGTTGCATGCATGTGATACCTAAGATGTGCTAGCTGAAAAGCCACCCAGTACAATTTTACATGCTGTTGCCTGAGGCCTCCACATTCTGTGGACACATATAATTTAGCCATTTTAAGTCTAAAGGCCCGATTACAAGTTTGGTGGTGCTGTGCCGGCTCTCTGCAGTCACAGCACTGCCAAAGCAGCACAACGACCTCCCGCCTTATTATGAGTTGAGGCAGATGCCTGGAAAACACGCACCGCAATGGGAACAGCAAAAAATGTTCCAGCACAGCAGGGATGGTGACATCCATGTCATTCTGAAACTTTGGGGGAATACAGACGGGGGTGCCCAAGGCGGTGCAGGAACTCGTAATATGCTCAGCGGGTCTGCGCCAGTCCAGCTGAGCATCTTACATTGTGGTGCAGCTCTGCCACCACCAGGAAACTACAGTTCCCTGGTGAGGCCTGTGGTTCTCCGCCACCATGACTTTTAAAGTCGTAATGCGGAGGACGGACCACCACCAGCGTGAGTACGCCAGTCGTACTTAATCAGGCCCTTAGTTTATGGCTATGCCACAGATAGGACTTGTAAACTTGAGATAACGTTTGCTGCAGGTTAGTTAGGATATGAAGAGGAAGCATGGCAAAGATGGAGTTCTGGCAAGGCATAATGTTCATTTTTATATTTTGGACTCACCCCAGAAAGAGAGAGATTCAATTGAGACCATTGGGTAATGTCACTCTGCATGTTGTCAATGAGTGAACCTAAATAATCTTGGCTCATGTTCTGAAGAGCTGTGTTGAGACGTATCCCAGATATTTGCCCACAGGCTGTCCAGCAAAATGGGGAAACCCTAGGCGAGTCTTTAGACTTAACAGGCATTAAAGGGAGGGATTTGCATTTATACCAATTAATGGGGTAACCAGAGATGGGCGAGAATTTGGATGTAAAGTCTATAAGGGCTTTCTAGACTTTGCACCTCTGAAAACGTAACCAAAATGTCATCTTCATAGAAGAGGGCTTTGTGCTTACCTTCATGTGTCTGTAGTAAGAGAACTGTTCCTTATGGGCGCTGCAAAAGTTTCCAATGTCAAAATGAAAAGGAGAGAATACAGAGGACTGCCCTGACTGGTTCCTCTTCAGATGGTGATTGTGTGTGTCACAAATCCATTGTAAACCACCACAGCAGTGGAAACCCCTTTAATATTAGTGAGAAAGCCCTCTCTCGAGCATTCAGAACAAATAGTCATATTCAACTCTGCAGAAGGCTCTCTCTGCATCCAGAGACACAGCCACCTTTTCACCATGACCATGCATCACTTGCTATAAGACAATAGAAAGAAAGTGGGATGCAGCAGAGAGATTAGAACAAAGCCCACTTGGGTGAGGTGTAATAAAGTCTAAGTGTTACCACAAGTGAGTGGCCAATACTTTGGTGAGAATCTTGATCTCAACCCTTATTACTGATTTTGATCTATAACTCCTGCATTGCGTGGGATCCCTGTTTGGCTTCAGCAAAAGAGAGATGCATGCTGTGTTGAATTCTGGGAGGGAGTTCCTAGTGTTATGTCTACAAAGAGTTTTTGTAGCAGTGGAACACATTTTTCTTTAATCAATTTATAGAATTTGACTGAGTAGCTGTTCTGGCCTGGGGATTTACAAATGGGCATATCGTCTATTGCTTGAGATATTTCTTTGGTTGTAATCTCCAATTCAAGTGCTGGAACGATCTTAGGGGACAGTGTGTTTAAATGAAAGAGGAAAAAACCTGCCTTTCTGTTCCTGATAGTTGTTACCATCTGTTGTGTAAAGGGACTGTTAATAATGTTAGAAGGTAGCTATGATGCTTATGGGGTGGGTTAACAAGTTCCCTTTAGCAGTGCTTATTGCCAGTACAGCTCAATGCGCTTCTTTCTGTAGAAGTTGAAGGACTAAAAGCCTTCTCCCCCTCTTGTTGTGGAGTCGATGTATACTAAAAAGTGCCTTCTCTGTATATGAAGTTAATCTGGCACTGAGGACACATTTTGCTCTAAGAAGTATTTTGTGTGTGTGCATATGCTTGTATACATCGGTGCATATCCATATTGTCCATTTTGGGTCGTGGAGATGAGGAAAGGACTATGCATTTATAGGATATTCAGAGCTTGTGCGTTTTTACGCCAAAGAGTATTCAGATACGCTGATATTGCACCTGCCAGATCTAGTCTTCCCTAGTCAACTGTATTGTTTAGAATCAAAACAACCTTGGAGGATCCTGATGGGGCTGATTAGGCATCCTTTGATTCATTCCTTCAGCTCCATTCTCCTAAAACGTTATGATATGAGAAGACTTGTGAGACTATTCAAGGAAAATCAAGTATTGTGCCTTCATTGGTAGTCCCCTTACCCCCCCCTCCCCCGTTTCTTACAAAATTGAAATAAACTAGTGTGCCTTGAGGAAGGTTTTGGCTCCACTATCGGCCCCTACTGAAACAAGCGTTGGCACAGTTTCATGGTGCAACAGGAATGTTTGTAACTTTTTTGAGGAATCAAGTACGAAATAATGTCTCTTCAATATACAAATGAATATATAAAACAGTGCTATTCCTACCAGAGTTAACTACCTCGAGACAAAATATACACAAGAACTCTGGTCTGCCTGTATGGACTTATGTAAATATTCTCCTTTATGCAAATCTTTCATAGTTCTATGTACTATTATTATTCTTGCTCCTGTTCTTCATATTGGCGTACATATGAATTTCTGCCTCCAGTGGTAAGAATGGAGATGCAGGATGAGTGAGATTGTTGGTGGAGGTTTGAGTGATAACTAAACAACCAGTGGTACCTAGTGGTCAAGAGAGTCAATCATCCGGAATCACAACGTAAGTGCAGTGCAGATAACACCCACAGGAACACAACACACCTGTTACTTAAAGTGTAGAATTGGCCAAGTTAGGACTCAAGGACATATGGAAAAATTCCCATCAGAAGCCACACTGTACTGCCCTCTTTTACATCATTTGGGATCTCCTTGCCCAGGAGACTAAACACAACGGCCGGCAGACATTACCTGTGCCGAAATGGAGATGTGAGAGGAGAGTAACACAAGAAATTAATGGCAACTGAAAAAAGCAGTGTAGGGTGAAAAGAAGAGAAAGTGAGTATAAAATTAGGTGAACTGGGTAGAAAATACAATATTTATTAGTGTCTCCCAGTCCCTAAGGCTAAAAGATAAGTGCAAAAGCAGTTTCAGAAATAATAACCGCGTTGAGTAGTGGTCGACATGTTTCAGCATAGATTGAAAAAGATTTTTCATGCATTCCTCAGGAGCAAGATTTTAAAACTACTGCTTTTAGTGAAAGGTAAAAGATATCACCTGCAAGGATCAGGTTATGCTCAACCAAGGACTGATATCGCATCGCATCAGAACATAGGATCCACAGAGAAAGACAAACAAACAACAAAAATGGGAGAACATCAGTATTTCATTTTCCCGCGGTTTTTTGAAACAATGCCATATACAACCTAAAAAATACGGTACCAGATCCATATGTATAGAAGGGAACAGATTCCATTATCAACACTCACCCATAAATGATGGTTGAGGAGCTTCACCCCACCTGGCTGCGGCTCAGGTATGAGGAGCACCGCTCTACAGAAGGAGGATTAAATGAAAGAAAAGAGACAATCATCGCTCATTCAGAATCCATCGATGGTGAATGGATTATATCTAAGAACAATCACTGTCTTTGCCGATTATCGTTGGGAAATACGCTGATCAAAAATATAAGACCTGCCTGCTGTATGTTATATACCCCTGCTCGTAGGAAGTCTGGATATTATTGAGTGAGCTGAGACTAAGGTTTATCGCGGTGTGATCTAGACCGCATGGTGTGATAACGCTTTGTGTTTTATGCAGTTGTTTCTGAAGATCGAGTACCTACCTACAAACATCTGGGACCAGCATGGGTAGTGTCTTTGCGCCGAGCCTAGCGAATCTGTATGTTCATAATGTCGAACAACAGGATGTATTCACGCCTGACAACCCCTACCTACAGTCGCTACATGTATGGAAGCGCTATATCGATGATATTCTGGTGGTGTGGCGGGGGACTGAAGAAGATCTAATTTCCTTCCATGCTTGGCTGAACACCAGAAACACATTTCTAAGGTTCACCATTGAGTCCAGTCGAACATCATTGGCTTTCCTGGACTTGAGAATCAACGCAACTGCCAACGGTCTGGAGTCTGAACTCTATCGTAAGCCTATGGCGCGCAATGCCCTCTTAAGATATGATAGCTGTCATCCTCGCGCCTTAAGGGACAATCTACCGTTTGGCCAATTTCTGAGGGTCCAAAGGAACTGCTCGAGTAAAGAAGCCTTCAAAAACCACTCAAATAACTTGGAACAACAACTGATTGTAAAAGACTATCCCAAGAAAATAATTCGCAAATCCAAAAAGAGGGCTTCGAACAACAATCGAGAATCTCTACTTGAGATCCAGCCACCTAAAGAGAAAACCAACCGCATAACCTTTGTAAATACCTTCAATACCAGATCAAATCAAGTCCAAAAGATCGTGAAAAGACATTGGTCGATCCTAAAAACTGGTGGAGACGAGATCCCTTTACCTCTTTTTGCTTATAAAAGAGGAAAAAACCTAAAGGACCAGCTAGTCCATACACGCCCACGCAATAAGGAACCCAGACAAGTGGGCACTCTATGGGACTTACCACCGGTTCAAGGCCATCACCCCTGCGGGGCTTGTACTGTATGTCCCCAAACCTGCAAATCCACAAGTGTAGACATTGGCACCAACCGACCATGGATCCAAACCAGGTTCACAAATTGCAACAGCAATAACTTAATCTATCTGATCACCTGCCCATGTAAACTCCAATACGTTGGCATGACGACTAGGAGGGTTAGAACAAGAATCCAGGAGCACAAAAGCACAGTGCGGTGTCGAAAACAAGCGACCCGCCTAACCGCACACTTCCTAGAAAAGGGGCATGGTCCCAACGACTTCCACTGGACAGTTCTAGAACAACCACCCATTCCGGAATCCTGTCCATGCCAGCCGCTTTCTGTTCAAGATTGAACAGAAATGGGTTTACAGATTGAACAGCGATAAGGAGGGACTTAATGAGCCCATACCGTGGATGTCGCTTTAATAACTCACATTTCGCTGGCTTTAAGATATACACCTTGAATATTCCCTGCTGTCATTGCTGTGTATACCCGACACACGATAATGATCACGTACTATAGGTACTTACGCTAGGCTTTACTAGATTTATTAGAACTACAACAACCTGTACCAAGAACTACATTTCCCGGCATTACCTGTGACCACGTGATTGTAGCCGGTCATGTGACTCGATCTTCAGAAACAACTGCATAAAACACAAAGCGAGTCGCACAATCGGTGCCCCCCCCAGACAGCTCGGATGACTGTCGGGAGACACCGACGGATAGGTAAGCAGTGTGCATGTGTTGATTTTATCACATACAAACATCATATTCGGTGTGTTATCACACCATGCGGTCTAGATCACACCGCGATAAACCTTAGTCTCAGCTCACTCAATAATATCCAGACTTCCTACGAGCAGGGGTATATAACATACAGCAGGCAGGTCTTATATTTTTGATCAGCGTATTTCCCAACGATAATCGGCAAAGACAGTGATTGTTCTTAGATATAATCCATTCACCATCGATGGATTCTGAATGAGCGATGATTGTCTCTTTTCTTTCATTTAATCCTCCTTCTGTAGAGCGGTGCTCCTCATACCTGAGCCGCAGCCAGGTGGGGTGAAGCTCCTCAACCATCATTTATGGGTGAGTGTTGATAATGGAATCTGTTCCCTTCTATACATATGGATCTGGTACCGTATTTTTTAGGTTGTATATGGCATTGTTTAAAAAAACCGCGGGAAAATGAAATACTGATGTTCTCCCATTTTTGTTGTTTGTTTGTCTTTCTCTGTGGATCCTATGTTCAGTTGCGATGCGATATCAGTCCTTGGTTGAGCATAACCTGATCCTTGCAGGTGATATCTTTTACCTTTCACTAAAAGCAGTAGTTTTAAAATCTTGGTCCTGAGGAATGCATGAAAAATCTTTTTCAATCTATGCTGAAACATGTCGACCACTACTCAACGCGGTTATTATTTCTGAAACCGCTTTTGCACTTATCTTTTAGCCTTAGGGACTGGGAGGCACTAATAAATATTGTATTTTCTACCCAGTTCACCTAATTTTATACTCACTTTCTCTTCTTTTCACCCTACACTGCTTTTTTCAGTTGCCATTAATTTCTTGTGTTACTCTCCTCTCACATCTCCATTTCGGCACAGGTAATGTCTGCCGGCCGTTGTGTTTAGTCTCCTGGGCAAGGAGATCCCAAATGATGTAAAAGAGGGCAGTACAGTGTGGCTTCTGATGGGAATTTTTCCATATGTCCTTGAGTCCTAACTTGGCCAATTCTACACTTTAAGTAACAGGTGTGTTGTGTTCCTGTGGGTGTTATCTGCACTGCACTTACGTTGTGATTCCGGATGATTGACTCTCTTGACCACTAGGTACCACTGGTTGTTTAGTTACTGCTTTCTGGGGCATGTACCTTGGTGGTCGTTAAACTTGCCCTTGGGCCCTCCTTAAAAATGTTGTTGTGTATGTGGAGGTTTGAGTGATTCAAAATGAATGTTGTGGGATGAAGGGGAAAAAAGAGAAAAAAAGAAGAAATCAAATATATGTTTTTGGCACATTTACTGTTTTATAAATTAGTTAGAATATATTGTAGTTTTGATATGATATATGAATGATCTAATAAACTGTAAAATGATTAATAGTATGATGAAGTGTATTTTTCAATTCTCGTTCCATGACCATTTATGTTCAATCCCTTATATTGTAGCAAGATATTTTTGCCTTTATAAAAGTAAAGGCGGGTGGCGATATGTTCCCCTTTCCAGGTGTTTTTTCTAGTTTCATATGCCTGTAGTCTTTGAGGGTTTTGACCCGTTTCTTTAGAAGGCTCTGTTACAGGACTAAATATGGCGTCAAATATGACTGGAGAGGTTTCTTATTGTCGTAGGTAATAAGACACATTGAGCCTCCAGATACCTCATTGTAGGTTTTGGCACCCAAAATCTATGTGAATCATTACAGTGTTGTGATCTGAGACACTACCAGAACCAATATCTGAGCTCATCAATCTGGTGAACAAGGAATGTGTTGCTAAGTACAAGTCAATTTCAGTTGGGTATGTGAATAGATGAAGTGAACGTGTTGTCCTTGTCTCCTGGATGTTATGAATGCCATGGGTGTATTAGTGAAAAGTCCTCTATCAAATCCTGAAGTAAGTGCAACTACTCTGATTGGGGCATGCGTGACGTGATTTTCCACGTATGGGTCTTGTACCAAATTACAGTTGTCACCTTTGAGTGTTTTGCTGGGTGGGGGAAAAAAGGAGGAGTCTGGTGAGTTTATGGAACAGAGCTCTTTTATCTCCTACTGTGGAATATATAGAGCATACTATTAGTGTTTGTTGGTGGAGGTGTAATCTAATAAAAACACAATGACAGTCGGGATCCCTCCATGTCTATGTACTATGGATTGGGACTCCTTACCATATCAGAATGACCACCATTCTCTTCCTGCTTGTTCTAGACGTCGTGTCAGAGTTGCCAAGGACAGACCGTACGCAGGAAAAATGGACCTTCCCTATCCATTCTTGCTTACATTTTTCAGTTTCCAAGGGTGAAAGCTGTGTCTCCAGCAAGCGACCTAGTTTAAGAAAGAACCTTTTTCCTTTAGATGTAATGCCTGAAACCACTGGTGTTCAGTAATACAATCACTAATCTGGTACAAAGGGTCTTGAATTTCTGTTACACTAAACTTGAAGAGGTTGTGGATATAACATATAGTATATGTGATTTGCCAAATGGGGAGCTTAGAGTATTTTCAGGCATACCCAGACAACTCCTAGAGCACACAAAAAATGGGAGCAAAAGAGAAGTGTGCAAGCAGCCTGGTGTGTTGATGGAGTGGGCAGGGGCAGCAGAAATGAGAAGGGCTCTCCCAACAGGAGATTTTATATTGAGATGAGCGCATTACTCCATAGTTGAGTGAAACTTGGAATGTTACTTTAGTTGAGAGTTACTGTGGAACAAGGGAACAGGTTGGCCAATACACCCTGGCTGAACTCAAGTTCTGGGAGGCACAAGGTCTGTTCCATATTAAATGTACTACCCAGAGAGAGTGCTGGCAAGTCCGGGATTCAGGTTTTGAGGAGGATCACAATCGGGGCAAGGGTGTTAGCGGAGAACAGGCTGCACTCAATGGCATTGAAGGGTGTACCTGTACAGAAAGCATAATGCATCTTGTAGGGCAGTGCAAATAAATACATGTGCAGTTCAGTACAATTACAGATTGGGTTCAAGCAGCCCTCCCACTGTTACTTCACCTCCACACGCCATGTCACCATTACTTTTTAGTACGACTGAGGAGTCTTCATTTTAACCATTGTGGCACAACTTATTAAGAATTAATTAACTGTTGATTGTTTCTGTGTTCATCATGATTTAGGTTTTGCCTGAGGTTGCTTAACATGAAAGCCATGAGACAAATGGGCCTGAGAAACCTGTAGCCAACATAATGTTGAGAAAAAAGTCACACCCAGTGTAAGACAATGGCTTTTTGCAGGTTTACTCCCACTTTTTGCCCCCATTTTATGACTATTAGGTACTAGTGTAATTACTTTGTAGTGCACTGGTTTGTGCAGACCAGGCCTCAGTGGATGTGCTATAGTCCTTATAAATAATGAAATGAAAGGACTGTGCATGTGGTTTACTGCTTGTGGAAAAGTCCCCAAGGCGAAACAAAAAACGTGACTCAAATAGTCAATTGGCTGACTCCCTGTTAACAGACACAGGACCATAAAAGGTGAGAAGCCTGCTAAATTGCGAGCCAAGTACCAAAAAGCCTCATTGTCGCTGGATGCTGAGGTGCAGCTTGGGCGACTTAGTGCCAGCCCTACAATTCTCACCTAAGTCTGCTAGACCTGGGGGAGTCATCAGAGTGCAGTTTTGTCACTGAGCACGAAAGTTACTGCAAGTTAAAGGGAACCACTGGATTTGCTGTACTCCGAGACCAGTAGACTATTGGTAACTTGTTTTGTGGTGGACTTCACCTGGATTTTATGGGACATCAACCACTAAGGCAAAGCTGCCCCTCTGTGTTTGTGGACCAAGCGGCGGCCAAAGGAAGACCCCTGACATCGGTTCAGCATCCTGCATTCCTTTCATCATGACCACTCCATTCAGCTCTATGGGAGTTTGACTATAGGGCTTGGAACAAGACTGGGACTGCTTAAACTACAAGGTAACTGTTCAACTGGATCAGAAAACAGCCATTACTCCTACATTTTTACATCATAAAGCATTTGCCACATATTTTGTACAATGAGACAAATGTTGGCACGCAAGTCTTGACATCATATGACTTTATCGTGAAATTGATCAGTAGATGGCAATGTTGCACCTTATTCTTTTAAACAGGCAAACAAAAATAGTTAACAATAATAGTCTTAAAAACAAAATATAGGGGGTTAGAGGCAGTGGGTATTTTATAAATATGCAGAAGTAGGTTTTTAGGAAGGTACCTAGGTATTTATTAAATACCAATGTAGTGTCTCTAAAGTGTCTCTCTCAGTTATCAAGATCCGACATCTTGGATGTATTTTATTTAACCATGTGAAATATAAAGTTTAATGCAACATGTTCACTTCTAATTAAAGCATTTTCAAAGATTTGTGCTTTAAACAACACAATCGTAAATTACTAATAAATCTGAATTAATAAATAGATGAAATGGTATGCATGGTAAATGTCTCTATGCTAGCTGTTTGCATGGTAGATGACTTTTTAACGTACCAAAATTTAATTGTGCGGTAATGGTAGGCACCTAAACATTTGCGTAGTAAAAACATGAATACTAAAGCAAAGTGTTATAATGTCATACAACCAACTGGACCAGGCTGGTCCCTGTGTCTGGCTTCTTATCGTAGCTGGACCCCACAAGAGTGCCCCTATAGCATTTTCAAGTTGCTGGATGTGGTTAAACTTAAACTGCGAGACACTGTAAATTACATAGGTTTACTGCATTTAGTGAAAAGCGGTGGTTTATTGTTGCTTTAAAAATTCCTATCTTCTGACCCCGCTGTTGGATTTTTGATGATGAGCTGCCAGTTTAAAGCTCAAAATACAATCTATGTTTATAAACTGATACTGCATTTTTGTAGTGTTGCGTTTTCTTCTTTTTGTTACTTCTTAATGATTTACACTTGTTCCTTTGATAAAGCCTGATCGCTTTGAGCCACAACTATCCAGGACTGAGCTAAGGTTTAACAAACGGACCTGACTGGACCGGACACAGAATTGTGACTTAATTACACAGGGAGGTTGCGCAACTACACCATCTAATAAACCACTTCCCTCGCACCAAGGATATCGGCTCAGCTCTCCAGTGTAGAGTGGAGGCAGCAGGTGCAGTAAACGTAAAACCTTTAAGCTCTCTCATCAAACAATTATCCGAGGTCTATCGAACATGGAGGCGCAGAATCGATTGGAGAGAGTTCCTAGGGAGGTCACACTTCTGACACTACAGGATGGCCTGCTTTCACCAAAGTGAAAGGAAATATAGCCTCTTTATGAGGCTGCCTTTGAAAAATTAAGGAAACCTTCCTGGCCAGAACCAGCAATATCCTTCTTTAAGGGTATGAAATGTTGTTGTTGTATATGCAAATGTAGTTCACTTCCTGGTCCACACCCCTAGAAAAACACAAACACTAGCAACTACTCAAGGCTGGAGCTAGACTGATTTACAGTATAAAGGACGGCCTAGCCACAGCACTAACACTTTATATATGATAAATGGACTAAATGATGGCCAGAGCCCCGATGGAGGACAAGACCACTCTTCGGAGAAAGAAGGCTCGTATGACTTGGATGGGGTGCAGTCAGTCAGTATATTCAATGTTTTTCCTGAATACATTTGTCTCCTGGTTCCTCTCTCGTGCACCAGAGCTTCTATAACTATAATATACTGTTTCACTGAAGATGGAAGTGAGCGTTGTGTAAGTAAAATGGACACCTTTAAGTCTGCGCGTAGTTTGGGCACTCTTCGGAGTATTAACTGGGTTTATGTGTTGGTGCTTTATATTGACTACGTTGGCCTAATTAATGATCTGCTTAAAAGTGTGTGAATATGAAGCTCCTGGTGGTGAGTGCCACCCGCACTCACCACCAACTGATCCGAAAAGCCAAGAAAACAGCATTCAAGGATCGACTTGACAACAACGCCCACAACAGCAAGGAACTTTTCAACATCGTCAAGGAATTTTCCAACCCCTCGGCCAACTCCAACGACATCACCCCCTCTCAAACCCTCTGCGATTCCCTAGCCTCTTTTTTCCACAACAAGATTGCTGACATCCACAACAGCTTTGACAACCAACCCGGAAGCCAACCCACCCTACCATCAGCTGACCATCTTCCCCTCGTTAACACCCTTAACGCCTTGAACCCAATCTCCACTGAGGACACCATCCGCCTGATGAATTCCATCCACTCTGGATCCCCCACAGACCCATGCCCTCACCACATCTTCAACAAAGCAGACTCCATCATAGCACCGCACCTCCGAGACGTCATCAACTGCTCCTTCAACTCCGCTACCTTCCCAGAAGACTGGAAACACGCTGAACTCACCGCCCTTCTGAAAAAACCAACAGCAAACCCCACCGAACTCAAAAACTACCGCCCCATCTCGCTTCTTCCATTCCCGGCCAAAGTCATCGAGAAAGCTGTCAACAACCAGCTCGCCGCCTTCCTCGAAGCCAACAAATCACTCGACCCCTCACAATCTGGCTTCCGAGCCAAACACAGCACTGAGACCGCCCTCATCGCAGCAACAGACGACATTCGAACTCTACTGGACAATGGAGACACAGTCGCCCTCATCCTCCTCGACCTCTCTGCAGCCTTCGACACAGTCTGCCACAGCACCCTTTTACAACGCCTCAGAAACATCGGAATCCAAGGAAAGGCACTGGAATGGATCACCTCGTTCCTCACCGGAAGAACCCAGAGAGTCCGCCTCCCACCATTCAAGTCCGAGGCCTCTGAAATCATCTGCGGCGTACCACAAGGATCCTCACTCAGTCCCACCCTCTTCAACGTATACATGAGCCCCCTCGCGGCCATCGCCCGCCAACACAACCTCAACATCATCTCTTACGCGGATGACACTCAACTGATCCTATCTCTCACCAAGGACCCCAGCACCGCCAAAACTAACCTACACGAAGGATTGAAAGAAGTCGCCGAATGGATGAAACAAAGCCGTCTGAAACTGAACTCAGACAAAACAGAAGTCCTCATCTTAGGTAAATCCCCCTCTGCATGGGACGACTCCTGGTGGCCGGAAGCCCTCGGAAATGCACCCACCCCGACAGACCACGCACGGAACCTTGGCGTCATCCTGGATTCTTCACTCTCAATGAACAGACAAGTCAGCGCCGTATCCTCTTCCTGCTTTAACATTCTTCGCATGCTCAGAAAAACATTTCGCTGGATCCCCACCGAAACAAGGAAAACAGTCACCCATGCCCTGGTCACGAGCAGACTGGACTACGGAAACACCCTCTACGCAGGTACCACCGCTAAACTCCAGAAGAAACTACAACGAATCCAAAACGCCTCAGCCAGGCTCATATTAGACATCCCACGCAACGAACACATCTCTGGTCACCTTAAAGACCTCCACTGGCTACCCGTCAATAAGAGGATTACTTTCCGTCTGCTTACCCACGCACACAAATCACTCTACGACATCGGACCAGATTGCCTCAATTCTCGACTGTCCTTCTACACCCCCTCCCGCCAACTTCGCTCTTCCAGCCAAGCCCTCGCCACTGTACCTCGCATCAACAAGACCACCATGGGAGGCAGATCCTTTTCATACCTGGCTGCCAAAACATGGAACTCACTCCCCGCTTACCTTCGCCTCACCCAGAATCACCTAGCGTTCAGAAAACAGCTTAAAACGTGGATTTTTGACAAATAATCCTCCTCCCCTTCCTAAGCGCCTTGAAACCCTCTGGGTATGTAGTGCGCTATATAAATTTTATGACTTATGACTTATGACTGGTAGCATGCACTTCATTACATGTATTAGATAAATGTGTATTGTGTAAATCAGCAGCATATCGTCAATGTCAAAAAAACAGTTTACGGTTTGGGGTGTCAGGTCATAAGTAAGTTGCCATTCTTGTTGATGCTTCTTGGTCTGACGTTAGATGCATTTTCAAATTGGGAAGATGTGGGCTAAAACATTGCACGAGTTCTGTTTCTGTGTACGTGGAGGCATCATTAATGTAAACGAATGTTGTATATACTGACTCTCCCAAGATCGAGTTTGATGATCAAGTTTCTAGTATTCTATGCAAAGCAATCATTTAGTGAAATGTGTTAAAGAAGAAGTAATGGAAGCTTTAGAAGGTTGGAGTAATCCTGACACACGTAAAATTATTGTAAGACATTTAACTGCGAGATCTGTGCACAATGAATGTGTAAAATGAATTCCTTATCAAAAGTAAAAGGTAACAATCCCGTTCCAAGGAGGCTATTAGAATGGCATGCTGGTGCTAACATCCTAAATCACGTCCCAATGACCAGAAATGAACACACTTTATGGAAACACATTTCCTTTAGCTTTTTAGATCAAATCTTACTTTGTGCATCTCTTTTTTGTTCCGTCAGGGAAAAAAGCATCTCTTTCTGCAACTTCGGAGGTACAATGTTTTCTTCATCTCCAGCCTGTTATTAAAAAAAAAAAATGCAAAAGATAAACCTAAAAATGTTCATTATAAAAAAAAAATGTTTCTCAAAGTTAAATAATGAATACTTATAATTTGAGGTTTAAGAGCGGATTTCAAGTTAAATATTTAAGTTTATCCTAGTTGCAAGGTAGATTTATCTTACTATTATACTGAAAGAGAGATTGTCCTTTCCTACAATTCACCATCACTTTGTTCTCAACTTGTTCTCGACTTAAGAAGTTCTCACTTTGAAGGCCACATCGATGCCAGCAGGGTGGAGATGCGAAGTAAGGTGGGCATAGTGGAAGCGTAGCATATACACCTAGTACCTGAAGTGCACAATGTGAAACCAGAAAACCTGGGATTAATTCCACTTCAGCACTTTACCAACTGTGTGATCCTAGGGAATTGTTTCATTTCACTTTCTCTCCTTTTTCTTTTATTAGCACATATTAAAGGACCTCGAAATACATGACTTTAGGATGTGGCTGCACTTTCTGTGCTTGATTTAATAAACTATAACGTTGTTTGTGTATTACAGGAGGGCACCCTAAGAGTGCACATAAAAACTGACTTCCCTCTTAGTTCACTAATGGCATTGTTGTCAGTGTGGAAGAATAACGTATGTTTCTAAATTCATATTTGAAAACTATCACTTTAAAAAATACTTCTCAATGCACTGATATAATCTGATATACTAAGGTGAAATGGTTCTGCATGTTAATGAAATACACTTTAACTTTTGAAGAAACCTTATCATATTTGTAGGTCGAGCCTAGCGCCAGCGCGCATGCGCTGTCGCTCTGCTAGACTGCTGTAGTAGAATATGGGAGAGAAGCCTCGCCTACTCTCCTCCCATATTTGTCATTGCCTTGTGTCATTATCTTTAGTAAACACTGCCTTTAGATTTGTTAATAGGCTTGTTAGTCCCTCCTCCTTAGTACGGCCATGTCTTCATTTGTACCCTCCCATGGCGAATGTCCCTTTTACTTCAGTTATTAAACAGGACCCGTTATTTAGTCTGTAAGCACTAACTACTTTATTGAGTATCTCGTACTGCAGGCTGGACATGCGCTGCTTCAGCTGAAACCACGTGTGTTTTTTAAGCAGGGGCGCCTGCTTTCAATCACTTTAACCCGGCATTATCTTGTGTTTATTTCAACCCCTCCCCCCCAAGTAAAATAGATTTAGAAATGATTAGCAAATTAAGTCATGTGAATTCCAGGTAGCATATAATCCTGTGCTAATGGGCAGAAGCTGACAACAGCACATCTGTGTTACATGTCATCTGTAAGTCACCTGACGGGTTGTTTTCAAAAGCCTATTTTATTAACGACACCCCCACCACCACCACCAATACCACACCACCATCAATACCACCACTACCGCCAATACCACCACCACAGGCAATATCACCACCATCAATACCACCATGAATACCACCACCACCAATACCACCACCAATATCACCACCACCACCACCATTTATACCACCACCAATAACACCACCATTAATACCACCACCAATACCAATATTACCACCACCACCACCACCTCCAATACCACCACCATCAATACCACCACCATCAATACCACCACCACCACTACCACCACCACCAACACCCTTTCCACCACCACTAATACCACCACCACCAACATCACCATCACCACTAATACCACCACCACCAATACCACCACCACAGCCACCTATACCACCACCACAATACCACCATCACAAATACCTCCATCACCACCAATACTACCACCACCACTACCACCACCACCACTACCACCAATACTACCACTACCACCAATACTACCACCACCATCCCTCCCTCCCACCATGTCCGCCATAAAGCACAGCCCGCCCTGCTCTAGAAGGTGAAGCCAGTGCCCTACTACAGCTGGAGTGTTTTTTATTAGGCCAAAGATAGCAATGACATTACGCAATGCGACACTGCACACTCCAATCATGGAGATGGCAGGAAACAGCGCCCCCTCTCGCTCTTCCTCCTGAACCGCGACAGGGTAAATACAGAGAAAAAAGGTGTTGGATCGCTTTGTTAGTGTTTATAGCTCGGATCATATGTAACTCTCACTTCACACTTTGTGTCTGTGTAATTTACAACACTTGCACATCATCTTCACTGCACTATTTATTACTACTTTGAAGACGTCGCAGGCCGATCTCTTCCTCTGATATTTACAATCTAACAAGAGGTTGAGAAGGCCCTTTATTGCAATGCGATAGGTCTCACATTTGTGAGAGTTTAAGCTATTAGTATAGTAAATGACGATGCCTTTTATTTAGGTTTTAAAACGCAAAACAAAAATAAAAGGCATTGTCATTTCCAATGGCAGTAGCTCAAACCAGTGTGAATTCGGGACCTATTGCGTTGAAAATGCTTGTTTAATGTTTGCTGCAGGATGGCTTTGAAAATGGTGTACCTAAAGTTAAGTGGTGCAGGACAACCTAGTTACTCCCTTTCTTCAACTTCAATGAACCTTTAAATAAAGGTTTGCCTGCATATTTGACATTGTTTTAATGTTAATGCTGAGTCGAGTGAACAGCAGCTGAGTGCTGCAGTTGATCAGGGGGCCTCATGTAAAGGTCAGGCGGGCTACATGCGGCCCCCAGTGACGTACTTTGAGTATCACGTCCAGGGAAGTTTGTTAGGCTGTACCCACACATAAAAGAAAAGGAGGCATATGAATGATCCCAAAGATCAGAAGCAATTTTTATGAAAGACGTTAAAGTTTCTTTGGTAGGCTCACTCGAAGCTGTGGAGCACCCACTCTGTGGAGTCCTCCCCTTCATCCCACCAATCCATCGTGCTTTGGTATGTGTTCTCATGAACCTCTGTATATCCCCATATCATATCTTGTTGAGGGACATTGGTCCTTTCTTGGTCCATTTTTTGAAATTGTGATGTTCTAAATGTGGTTCTGAATTAAACATTTACTATGTTTGAGAACCTAAATCTGTCTACTGCCAGTGATATTCGGGGAGAATTTAGAGTATTTTGTTTTGACTAATTATGAATAAGAAATGTTACTTTTGAGTGTCGGGATATCCGTACAATTATTCTGTATATCCCCGTTGGCCTGCGGCCACTTGGGTGTAATTCCCTGGGGAATTAGTTTCAGATTATGCAGGTAAATCTGGAATTCTTGTCCCTGAAAAGGTGGGCCTTTGTCAGTTCTAATTTTGACTGGTTGTCCAAATGTCTCATTTATTTTTTCTAACTGGGGCACGATGTGTCCAAACACCGTAATCTCTACAAGCTCTACAACCGGGAACCAGGAGTAAAGGTCAACAGCAACTAGCATGTTCGACCCATCGAGGATGCTCCTGGAAGTCTGAGCAAATCCAGGGGGCCTCACTAGGTGCTTTAACTATGACCTGCAAAAAACACTCAATTGACGGACGGAATGCAGAACAAATCAAAACATTTACCTCCAGTCAAGGGATCTGGGTTAAATCCATCATTCTTTTGCTCACCATGCCACCCTTGTTTAGACCTGGCGATCTGCAAATCAGTCTTGACCCTGTGCCTCGTGGGAACATTCCAGCCCGAAATGCCAAGCCAGGTCCTCCCTGGACCAGAAACAAGCATCCTAGGACCGGTTTCGTGGTTTCACCCCTCATCAGTCAGGATTGCTTGAATCCAGTGGCACAGTGAGCCCGGGACCCACGTCCGGGCATAACTGGCGCACTTAGGGCGAGAAAGCAAAAGACACAAAATTATAACCTGGGCGAGTTGTTCTTGTTTGCTGTTCAATTGACAAATTTGGCATCCCTGGATCAGATCTTCCACTTAATATTCCACAGGAGAAACCACACCTGTTCTCTCAGGCAAGCTTTGGTTTTTGTAATGCCTTGGTGTCCTTGGTGTATCTGTGTCACAACTGTCTGGTGCATCATTCGGGAGATGATGGTCCACCAACCTCTTCGCAGAAGGCTTTCCTCTGCGGAGCGGAGGTCCGCCTTGTCCTGCATAATTGCCTCGGGGGTTTCTCTTGCTTTACCATTGAGTTTTTGCAGGTTTTTCAGAGAATACTTGTTCCCTCAAAGTGCCTCTCTTACTATCTGCAGGCAGTCATCTCCATGAGATTCATGGGTGATGTGCTAAGGTCTAAAGCCCAGGGACAGGCTGCTTGCACAATGATTATGTATTCCTCTGTATTTTCCACCTGATTAGCTTCTGTGGTGGTGTCACTTTTGGGATTTTGAGAGAAAAAGTCAACCAAATTGTCTCCACCCAGCCTATACATGATTTCTAGCTGCAACTGTATAACCCACTTCTCGATTCTAGGAAGGATTTTGGCATGTGTCTTGGAACAAAGTTACGAAGCGTGTGTGGTGGGTAATGACCTTAAATGTTTTGCCATCAAGGTAAGGGTGAAGGTGAGTGCACTCAGTTTGATGGCCAACATTTTTTTCCCAATTTGAGCATAGATTGTCTCATTGTCAGTAAGAGCCCAGCTGGCAAAGGCAACTGGCTTCCATGCCCTGGGACTAGAACAGCACCTAGTCCTACCAGACTAGCATAGACTACCAGTTCAGTGTTTTGTTTGAGGTCAAATTAGCTCTAAAGTAGCCTATTGTTGTGTTATGGGGAAATGCGGTTTTGAACTTTTTGAATGCCTACTTCTGGGTTTCACCCCACTCCCACCTGGTATGTACCCTACCAGAACTCTTAGGGGTTTGGATAAGGTTGCCAGGTTGGGGATAAAGCAGGCACAATAATTTGCCATCCCCAGGAACCTTCTGTTACCTGGGTGCCAGCGCCCTTATGTTGATGAATTTCTTGGAATCAACACAGAAGCCATACCCCCCCGAATTTTTTTTTGTGAAAAATTATTTTTATTGCGGTAAGTATAGAGAATACGATCAAGCAAATCCACCAACAGGAACTTATGGAGAAACATAACTAAAATGATCACACAGGAGGATACACACCCATGGAGCCCACAGCCCGGAGGCCAGGCGACGAAGAGTCAGCAAGTGCATAAAATATATAATAGCATAAACGTTTGCATGAAATAAATGAGTCTCTACCGTATCCGCTGTTTTCAAGGTTTGTTTACCCCCCTCGACTATTGTTGATCCTTTCTCTTATCCTCCGTTTTATTCCTTTTACGTATAAAGAATACACTCAAACATGTAACAACAAAACAATTCCCCCCCATACATGGCATCGCTAGAAAAACGTGTAGATAGTTCGAATACCTTCTCATGGCCCAATTGGGTGTAGACATCACAGTTTAAGGAAAACCTTTGGGAATCAAAGAAAATCACATAAAAAAACCAATAAGGAACAATTGTACGCTTCCAAAAGGGCTCTACCCCGAAACAAGTCCCCCCTTCCTGCCTCCCGCTACATCCTCCTCGGAGCTAGACTCCTCAAGGGTAAATAGTTCAGCACTGGTGGCATCCGAGTCATCGCCAGGCAACCCTTCAGCACACATCACCCTCCAAGCTAGTAAATCCTCCTGGAGCCTCTCATCTCGGCGTGCACGCTGCATGTTTGTTTCCTCAGCTAAGGACCACTCCCTAACATCTCTAAGCCACAGGGAGAACTCAGGGGCCCTCTGCCCCATCCAAGTAATAGCCACGCGTCGCCTCGCCAGCACCAGGTGCAGCTGCAGCAACTTATAGGATAAATTCCTCTTTTTGGGCTTAGGGACTAGGGCCAAGAGACAATGGAGTGGGCTCAAGGTAATCCAGAGGCCCGTGGCACAGCCAATGTGCTCTACCACCTCCTTCCAGAAGCTCCCTACCAGCGGGCACTCCCAGGCCAAATGTAGGAATCCGGCTTTTCCCATCCCACATCTAGGGCAGTCATCCCGTCTGTCAGCGGAAATCCGGTTCAGGGAGACTGGGGTCATATAAGTACGATGTACAAAATTAAAGTGTATCAGTTTAAACCGCGCATTGCACGACACTTTCCGAGTCAGGAGTCAGATACGTTTGCGCTGTCCCGGCTCCAAAGCGATCCCCAAGTCCGCCTTCCAGGCCGCCCAGAATAGCGAGACCGGCGGGGCGGAATCCCGTCGCATGGCCGAATACAGTAAGGTGATCAGCCGCTTCCCCCTGCCGCAGGAAAGAAGGATGTTGAGAGTGTGGGTCAACAGGGGTGCCTCTGGGAACTGGGGCCAGGTCACCTTCGCCATCTCCTAGAGTCCCCTATAGTGCAGGTACTGCCCCCTGCTCAAATCAAAGGCTTCCATAGCTCGCTCAAAGGACACAAAGGAGTCGTCTGGGTAAAGGTCCGCCAGAGTCTCACAGCCGCCATCCCGCCAGTCCCGGAAGGGCATATTCTGCTCCATAAGCGTCCCCGGGGCTAAAATCCACACCGGCAGCTCCCTGTGAAAGGGGGCCCGCCACAAGATTTTCTCAACAAATCAGACCCCTGCAGCATGCCGCACTACGTAGGATAGGGCCTCATCCGCTCCCCGTCCCTTCATCGGAGCCACCTGCAGCGTCGTCTCGTCCGCCCTACCTGCTAAGAGCCGCAGTTCCCAAATGTCCGTGCCCGCGAACCACCTCGCGGCTGGCAGGAGCTGTGCTGCATAATAATAGAGGTCAAACCTCGGAGCCTCCATGCCTCCCTCCTCCCAGCTCCCAGCTCCGGACCACGGTGTGCAGGGCGACTCTGCTGCGCCCTCCCGCCCAGAGCAAAGACGTGAGCAGCGTGTTGAGCGTGCAAAATATTCGCGGGGGTAGCGGGCATAGGGTGTTTTGCAGGACGTACAGCATTCTGGCCAACATCACCATTTTAGCAACCGCTAACCGTCCCATGAGGGAGAAAGGGAGCGTGTTCCAGAAGGACACAGACTGGTGCAAGGAGCGGAGCACCCGGTCAGCGTTGCGGGCCAACAATTGTTCGTCAGACGAGGCCATTTGGATCCCCAGATAACAGAAGGCCTCCAGCTCCCATCTCAGCCCCAGGCACGGAAGGTTTACTCCCGGCTCAACATCACATCCCGCCAGGGGAAAGATCAGAGACTTCCCAGGGTTTATACGTAATCCTGAGGCCGCACCGAAGCGGTCTAGCAACCGCAACAAAACGGGCAGCGATTCTCTCGGGGAGGTTAAATAGAACAGAGCGTCTTCCGCATAGAGGGAAATCACATTCACAGTATCCCCCACTCTGATACCCCACCCCTTCATTTCCATACGAATAGAGACTGCCAAGGGCTCTATCGCCAGGGCGAAGAGGAGCGGCGACAAAGGGCACCCCTGTCGAGTGCCCCTTTCCAAAGACCATTCCTCAGAACGGGCCAACCCGAGCCGGACCCTAGCTCGTGGTGCTCCGTACAGGATCCGGATCCAATTGCAGAACAAGGGCCCCAGCCCCGCCATTTGGAACACCTCCAAGAGATAACCCCAGCTGACAGTGTCGAAGGCTTTTGCCAGGTCAATTGACACCAGGACTTGGGGATCCTCCCTATCACGCACCTCAAGGAGAATATGGTTTAGGCGCCGCAAGTTCATTGCGGTGTTGCGGTAGGGCAGCCAATGCTACTCTGACCTCCCGGAGCGTTAAAGCCGCATCCAGTTCCTCCGCTGCCTCCTTCGAGAGGGCCTGGAGCGTCAAATCCCCGAGGTATGGCCGGTAGGAGGTCTCCGATATCGAGGGGTCGGCAGTATACACCGCCTGCAAGTGGGAGTGGAGGACTTTGAGAATATCAGATTCCGAGTGAACCACTTCCCCAGCCGAGTCCTTCAAAGCAACTATCCGCTCCGGAGCAAATTCTCGTTTAAGAATCCAGGCCAGTAGGCGACCAGACGGTGGAGACGCTGCCGGTATTGACCCAGGGTATACTTATCGAGAAGTGTAAGAATGTCATGAACAGACACCTGGGCCTCCCTCTCCGCCTCCCGGTCCGAGTCATCGGGATCCGCTACAGACTGACATCGCCGGAGGCTATCCTCCGCGTCCTGCAAATCATGAAGCAATTGCCACCGGACCCCATAGGTGAGGCTCATGCACGCACCACGCACCACCGCTTTCAGGGCCTTCCATTTAGTGGAATAGGGCAACTCACCATCCTCCCAGTTGAGATCTATATAATTATTCAGGGCCGTTGCCACATGGTCTCTCCCCACCTGGTCCTGCAAGAGGTCCATCGGCATCCTCCAGGTCCAGGGACGGGCAGACTGGTCAACCCACTGCGCTACGCACGTCAACGGAGCGTGGTCTGACAGAAAGCGGGCCTGGTGGGTAACCGTCAAGGAAAGGGACACATCAATATTAGCAGCTAGGATACGATCCAGCCTACTATGGGTGTTATGTGTCGGGGTGTAACAGGTATACATTTTCTGTGCGGGGTGGCCCATGCGCCACACATCCACAACTCCTAAATTATGCACACTTCCCGGAGTCGTGCCGTCATACGCGGCTTCGTGCCAGAACGGGGAGGGTGCCAGTCCAGATCGGGATCCAACACGCAGTTAAAGTCCCCGAACCAGAGGAAGGGGGCGTCAAGGTCCTGTACAAGGATCTCCTGAAGATGGGAAAAAAAGTCAGGATCATCCACATTAGGCGCATACGAATTTAAGAGCAGGAAATCCCTACCATCCAACTTCACCCGCAGCAGCAAGTACCTGCCTTCTATGTCCGCTTCAGCGTACTGGACGGCACAGGGAACCCCAGGCGCCACCCAGATCAAGACCCCCCTGGCATACGTAGAGAAAGAGGAATAGAATATCTAGGCCCCTCCATTTTTTTGACAGCTTCTGAGCAACCTCCTCATTCAGATGAGTCTCCTGCAAACACGCAACGGAGACCCCATGTCGCCGGAGGAAGGAGAGGACCCTGTGTCTTTTAGTACAAGTGCCCAGTCCGCGTACGTTCCAGGTTAAGAATTTGTAACCATAATTGGCAGTTACGCCCATCCGGGCTGCTAGGTACATTATCTGTGAACTGCCACCCTTGGGCCCGAACAATAGTACACTTGATGCCTGTAACAATGCCCCCCAAAAACATCTCCCCCTCTGCCAACCATCGCAACATTTCAAACCCCAACAAATACAACACCCCACCCCCACCCACAAGCACGATGACAGCAACAACGAAACATGCTACCCTGCCCTCCCCCTCCCCCTTCCAGTGCCAGGACGTACACAGCCACCCCATCCACCCCACACAACACTCACTCACAAACAATAAAACCAGACCCACGCCCCCCCTCACCCCCCAGCTCCCTATGGGACCCAAGTCTACCATGAAAGTCTCCAGGCTCAACCAGGCGGAGCAGTCCCAAGTCGAACACTGCCCCAACAGACGTACCCTCCTCCCACCATATAGACCCCATCCAGCAAGATAGAAGTCCACCGGTCCATCCGCAGCAAAAGATCAATCACCCCGGGCCCCAGGCATCAACAGCAATGCCAGGACCGTCCCCAGACCCACCTTGATAGAGCTAAACAATGCTCAGGGCAAGGATCACCTCAAGACGGGACTGCCAGCGACTCAGCCCCTCCGGTCTCCGGGACCACCGAGGCCGTGAAGATCGTGTCCTGCACCGTGGGTTGTAAAGTATCTGGGAACAAGTCATCCCCAGACCCGGGTGGGCCCAGGGCCCCCGGCCCAGTCTCCGCCGGCAAAGGTTCCAGAGCATAGCGCCATCCTCCCCCACCGTGATCCTGGGTTCCTCAGGAGCCGCCGACCCAGATCGGCGCCTTCGCCTGCCGTGGCGACGTCGTGAAGGGCGAGTACCCCATGTGTCTCGGGGCCCCCCACGTTCCTCCGGTGGAAGGTCGTCGCCCCTGATCTCCAGCCATTCCCACACCTCCGACGGGGACTCAAAGAAATGTGCCTTCCCTTGCGAGAGCACCTTGAGTTCGGCCGGGTACAACAACATATATTGCAACTGCATCTCCCGGAGCTTTTGCTTCACCCCCAAGAAGGATTTTCTTTGCTCCTGAACTTGTTGGATATAGTCGGGTAGATGGACACCCGGCTATTCTCAATGGTGAGATCTTCCCATTCCCTCACCGCTCGCAGGATACAATCTCGATCTTTATAGTTCAGGATTTTGGCGATCAGCGCCCTAGGGGGAGCCCCAGGACGCGGTGGCGGGACCAGAGCGCGGTGGGCCCGCTCGATGACAAAAACCTCCGAGAGGCCCCTTGGACACAGCATCGTTCGGATCCAGGTCTCCAAGAACCTCTGCGCATTACCAGCCTCCAGCCGCTCCGGCACTCCTAGGACCCTTATGTTGCTGCAACGTGCCCTCCCCTCTGCATCCTCAGCTCTGCGCTCTAGGGCATGTGTCGTGGCCATGAGGTGCGTGACCGCCTTCTTCAGAGAGGCCACCTCACCCTGCAGTTGTGTGATATTACCCTCAGCGTCCGAGACCTTATCCGCAACTTTCCGGAGATAGGTTCGTAGCGGGTTGACGTCGATTGAAACCGTCTCAATCTGCCGCTCCAGCGCAGTATGCAAGCCCTGTATGGCCTTCAGCAGTTCCGCTTGGGAAGGTTCGCCAGAGCCTTCCTCCCCCTCGTCCTGACCCGACTGACGCGTGATTCGCTGCGAGGGTAAGCGTTGGGTGGTATATTGTGTAATAGTGTTGGGCTCCATGGAGGGCGACATCCTGTCCTTGCACATTGCGGGGATCCAAGGCGCCTCAACTAGCACTCCAGTGGGGTATCCAAAGCACTCCCAGCTACGTTCGCTTCAATGCGAGGTGCAGGCCGGTTCCCCAGGGCCAGCGCACTGTACGCTAGAGGTCCTTAGCCGCCCAACTCCAAGTAGCCGTGAGCAATCAGTCACCAGGCAGGGGTCGCCAACCTCAGCGGCGCGCTGTCATCCGAAGTGCACGGATTCAGCAGGGGGTATAGAGGCCACTCGCCCCCGAACTGTAGCACCACCGCTGGGGGGGGAAAGGGGGGGGGGGGAGGCAGGGGACGGCAACGCAGGAAGCCCACCGGGCAGTTCGGTCGTCCCCAGCTGGAGATCAAAGCAACGCCTCCTGGGCCAGCACTCAGTAACACACCGCAGGGGGATCTTCAGGAGGGGAGTCCAGGCCACCGGTGCCGTCCAGAACATGTAGGGCGTCTCACACGCCGGTCTCTCCAGGGGCACCAAGGGAGCGGCCTCAGGGGCAACGCGGGGCCACAGTCAGTCCCCACTGGGGGGACCAAGATAAGAAATGGGACCTGGTAGGCGCAATCAGCATAGACAGGCAATACAGCTCCCAGTCCACTTCCCAGCAGCGGGGTCCGGGGTGAGCAGGCCGCCGCAGGGTGCAGGCTCCAAGCGCTGTTCGGCCCGCGGTGCTCCCAGGTCTACAAGCAAGAGCGGACAGTCTGACCCACAGCCACTCACCACTACGGCCACATGCAGGGCGTCCCGGGTATCCAGGCCCTCCACCAGTGATCCTCCAGCTGGGGTGGGGCACCGCAGAGTGTCTTCAACGGGCAGTAAGCCCTCCAGTGAGCATGCCCCTTGCTGCGACTAAGAGCCACTCCTCCGCAGGAGCGAGGCGCCGGCTCAGCATAGGGGGAAGTCGTGGACCAAGCCTCTCGTACTCCCAGGGCCGATTACACTCCGTCCGTCATGCACTCCGCAGCGGCCCTCCAGGGCTCCCCGGGCAGAGCAGCTCCCCCGCAGGCCGCGCTCACCAGCACAGAGGTCTTCCATGCGGCCAGTGAAGCGACGGCCACCGCGACATTCCTCGCAGCCTCCGGAGCAACTCACGGTAGAGAGGCAGTCAAGCAGGTCCCCCAGGCAGTTCTTGGCACCCTCCAAGACGGAGCCCCAGATGGCAGCGGGCTCCGTCATCGTCAAGCGGCACTGTGTCCTCCGGAGACCGCAGGAAGGCAGGCACGCCCCTCAGATTCCTCTCCGTGGTAGGCTGCAGACCCCGGCCTCACGTAGGCAGAGACCCGATCTCCACCGCGCCAGCTCCAACTGCTGTGATATCCACGGGGCCCCGGCTCCGCCGCTCAGGTAAGGGGTCGCTGGTGGGAGGGGAGCCCACGTCACTCGATTTGGAAGGATCAGGAGCCCAAAGAGGATATTAAAACAGGATTTTTGGGTCCACAGTCCGGGAGCTGGTGGAGCTCACGTCCTGTCGGCCATGCTGCTTGGCCACGCCCCCCCATACCCCAAAAATTTGACTTGGATTTCAAAGAATTTGCATTTGTCATGATGCAGGATAAGACCATGTTCAGAGATTCTTTGTAGTGCCGTCTTTAGCTGTTCATGATCTTCTGCAGCAGTTTGAGTAAATGAGAATATTTTTGCTGGTATTTATTACCCCACCCAGCCCTGAAAGGGTTTCTCGCACTGTGTTCTTTAATATCTCTGTCACAGTTGATATCCCAAAGCTGAGTCTCTTATAGCACCTTAGACCGATGTGATTCAAGATAGTTGTATTCCATCAGCTTACGGTGCCAAGGAAAAGCTGGTGGTATCCAGCATTTAAGTCAATCTTTGATAACCACTGAGTCGTTGTGAGAACTGCAATTATGTCATCCATTGTCAGGGTGCCGTGCCTTTTGCTTTTGGTGTTCTGAATGGATAGCCTCATGTCTATCCAGATGCACATAGCACCTGTCTGCTCTGGATTTGGTGTGTTGACCATGGGCTTCAAGCTGCTTTAACTCCTCCACCAGGGATCAAAGGAGGAAGGGCACTCAACAGTGACGCAGAGCGAAAGGCTTCACAATTCTGTCAATCTGTAATTTCACCTGGTAATTCTTAAGGGACCCCAGATCTGTGAAGACATACAGATTATTTTCAAATGTGGAGTATTTGGCAGTCATTGCCTTAATAAGCAAATTAGAATAGCTTGAGTTCTTCTGCTGTGTGGCAACTGAAGAGGGTGTCCTCTGTGCTTTTGGTAACATAGAATAGGATGTGCTATGTTGTATGTTTACTTCAAATGTTCCAACTAGGGCTATGGTGTGAGACCTCTGTATGCATGGATGTTTGTTTAGGTGTAGCATAGCTTCAGGCAGCTCTTGAGTGCTTGGAATTCGTGACAGTACATCAAATTCACAGGCGCCCTTGTCTCAATCAACGCTGGGATGCATAGCTCTCTCTTACAAATGGGATGGGCTCACCTCATGACTGTGTTGTTAGGGGTATATAATAATAAAAGATACCTTCATCCTCTTCTTTAAAACAGCTTGAGGGCTTCTGCAGAATGCGAGCTTGCCGGCCATGCTGCTTGAGTTGTGATTGTGTATAAGGGTGGTTGGTGGGCTGGTCGTGTCGTGTTTGTCGGCAACAAACTTGTCCTTTGCATGCCCATGCAAAATTATTGAGTTTGCTGTGCTTAGAGCAGGGGTTCCCCAATGCTGGGTACTGTGCCAGTGGATGTGGGTCTTGGTCATAGTACCTCGGGGTGTGCAAATGTGTATCAAAGAGATGGTCAAACCCATACACAAGACTTGTGGCCCATCTTCATGAAGCTCACCAGCCTGTTGTGAGGGATGGACATCTCGAAAACAAATTGGGAAGGCTCCCAGGCTCCACTGCAATGCCATTCTTATGGCATAATGTGCTGTATACAAATACTTTTAAAATAACATGTCATACAATAACTCACAATAACAGAAGACTACCAGATCTCCTTCAGTGTGCAAAGCAACAGGGAGTACAAATGTACAGCCTTAAGTAGAAGGTTATTCAACATAAAATGTTGTTTTATCTTACTCATTTAAGCAGCGAGTGACGCCACCTGAACGTCCCCTCAAAGTAATGGAGAAACATGTAACGGATGGCTAGCAGTAAGATGAAGGGAAGTAAAAAAAGAACTAGCTCTTGACTGGTTGGCTTCTTTCCTGACGGATCGAACGTTTCAAATCTTCTCCCATTCAGCAACCTCCAAAATCTATCCCTCACCCCATGGTGTTCCTCAGGGCTCAATCCTAAGCCCCCTACTTTTCAATCTTAATGTCACTCCCCTGGCCCACATCGCTGACAGCGTCGGTTTAACTTTGTTTACCTACGCCGACGACTCGCAGGTTGTCTTCTCCCTCTCACAATCTGACCAGGCCTCCACCTCCCTCCTTCAGTTTGGACTTGGGGAAATTGCCAGGTGGATGAATCTTAATGTTCTGAAACTGAATGGAGGGAAGACTGAAGTCCCTGGTCCTTGGGCATAAGCAAGACCTCTGGACCTCCAGGCACTGGCCTTCTGAATTAGGCCCACTTCCGTCTCCATCGGAGCACTGCGTAACCTTGGGGCGATCATAGACAGTGGTCTGACAATGCAATGTCAGGCCAAAAAAGTCTCCTCAACCTGTTTTACCATCTTGCGTTGGCTGAAGAAGATTCTATGGATGCTGTCAATCGACACCCACAGGTTGGTGGTGAACGCTTTGGTTACCTCCCGGTTGGACTATGGTAATGTACTCTACCTGGGGGTGACCAAGGCAGTCACTAGATCCCTCCAGTTAGTGCAGAATGCCGCGGCACAGCTGCTCAGTGGCTGTTGTAGAACTGACCATATAACGGGACGTCTTCGTGATCTTCACTGGCCTAAGGTGGATAGCCGAGAGAAATTTAAGGGGCTCAGTTACATGCACAAAATTAGGATGAGAACTGCTCCCAGCTATCTGCAATCCTTGTTCAATGTCTACTCCCCTTCTCTTTCCCTCCATTCCTCCTCTCAAATTCTTTTCACTTTGCCCAAGTTTAGATTGTCCAGAATGGGTGGAAGGTTGTTCGCTTTCCTAGGGCTCAAGTTATGGAACTCTCCTCCTTTCGACATTCGCTCTGAGGACTGCTATGCTCGTTTCGCAAAGCTGTTAAGACCGGGCTTTTTAATCAATAACTGTGTTTCTTTCTGTACCTACTGCTTGTTGCTATTTCTCAGCGCCAGGAAACCCTTTCGGGTAGCTGTTGCGCTTTATAAGCTCAATAAATAAAACTAGAAGAGAAGGTGGGATGGCACAAGACAGCAACAATTCAGAGAATGTGGAAGGAGCCCTCTAGATGGAGCGGTCTTACAAATATCACATTCAACAGCCTTGTACTGCTTATCCCAGATGGTCAGCAAGAGGGTATTTGGGGTTGGGAGGCAGACAACAGGGAGAGGGTAATTGGAGATTCAGAGGGTTCAGGGTAAAGAATGAAATGTATACAAAGCAAAATGAAATACATTCAGGAAAAACATTTAAAAAGATATGTTTGTGTCCTGGTAACATCGTCCTCACTTCTTCTATACGAGAATCTAGCTTTTTCCATCCCCTTATTGTACAAAATTAGCTGGTTAAAAGAATTTTCATTTGTTTCAGTTAGAGCAATAACTGAGAGCGCAATTTGATAGGATAGTTCTGCGGAAAAGATAACTAATCCAATGTGTGCCTGAGCGCACAACATGGCTTCTATGGCCTTGTAGAGAATGATTCAGTTTCAAAATGTTTTTTCTTATCCCCCTACCTCACAGGTCAAAGCAGCAAGACTCCACATAGCACTTACTGCCTAGCACACATATACTGCATAACCTCGACAGCACTGCCTAAAGAAATTAGTATGCTGGATGCAGCAGAATTATTCCCAATGTAAGGCGTAAAAGACATAAGCTCTTATTACTATTCGCCTCATAAAGTCTGACAGGTGTATTCACTCTTTACTTACTCCATTATTTTATTAATTCATCTGAACATTTGTACAGCATGCATTGATAAAAACTTGTCTAAGGGTGCTTTTAATTTAAACCATGTCACAATAGCAGGGTTATGTTAAGATAAGTGGAGGCATTAATATAACTTTGTAAGCATGAAAGAAACATTTGCTCAAGGAGTGTAGAACTACCAATGGCAGATTACGGTCTTTGGGGCCGACTCTAGTTGATGAATTATGTGCGCAGGTGTGCTTTGAGTAGATCCCTTAACATGATGAAAGAGATTAAATTCCTATAAGCATGGCTAGGAACGTTTGAAGACACTGTGGCCCTTTACACATTTGTTGCATTGGTGCCCATTATTCACCAGACTTCCATTGTTTATTGCAGCTAGCTATGGAATTATGCAGCTAAGCAACTACAAGGCGATGGTGGACTTAGAACTGAAACTTTTCAGACACTTGCCCTCAGTCTCAGATCTGGGTTGAATCCATCATCATTCTTTAGCTTAATTCGCCACTCAAATTCAGACCCAGCCATATGCAAATCAGTCTTGACCCTGTGCCTCATGGGAACAGTCCAGCCTGAACTGCCAAACCAGGTCTTTCCTGGACAGGAAACCAGTATCCTAGGACCGGTTTCCGGACAACACCCCTCATCAGCCAGGCTATCTTGAATCCAGTTGCAAAGTGAACAAGGGACCCACGTCTGGGCATAACCTGCCAACTTATGGCAAACACAGGGAGATGGAGCACTGAAAGATTTCAGACACTCACCCCAGCTAAGTATATAACTATTTTTTAAGGTCTCGCTATTCCATTCCGCAAGGAATGAACAGCGAGAATTATAGGATTGCATCAGGAAAGCTAAACCAGCCGGCGTAGTTCCACAAGTGCATGTGATCGTGAACGCGCATCCGCCTGCTGGTTTAGCTTTCCTGATGCAACTCTAGGGATCCGCTCCGCCCCCTGCTGCACGTGCTTTCCATCCGCCTGCCCCGAACGCGTCCACTTCAAAGCCATCTGTTGCTCGGCCTCACTTCTCCACTTCTTCTCCCCCCTCCTCCCCCCTAATTACATCCCTGTTCACGGACGCGAGGCCGTGCTTCAAAGGGATCCGCAGTCCCGCCCCTAAAAGCTTCTTTCCTGACTCCACTTAATTCCTTTCTATACCCTTCTGTTGCTTTCTCTTTTTGTCTTTGCCACTTCTTGTTTTTTTTTCTTATGTAAGGGCGGTTCACTGTGTACTTAGCCGTTAAATACGTACCACGAGGCTGATGGAGTAGCCATTGATCGGACACTTTTGTTGGTGAAAGGCCTTCTTTGCTGGGTATGTAGCTATAGACTTGTGCTTTGCTTTTGAATGAGACATTTGTCAGCTGACACGTACGTTACCATGGCTCGAAGGTTAGGTGCCTTTCAGAATGCATCTGAAGTACTGTGCACAAGGGTTACTTCAGTTTTAATATTTTTGATTTGTATGGCAATTGTGTTATTCTTGGTTTTCCTGTATGCCCCTTGAGTGTAATATTTTTTTCCCCAATCTGTTTGATGACGGAAAAACGTTAAAAGAAGTGTAGAAGAGAAACGTCAAACCCGACTGCTTTT
This sequence comes from Lissotriton vulgaris, assembly GCF_964263255.1. Lineage (NCBI taxonomy): Eukaryota > Metazoa > Chordata > Amphibia > Caudata > Salamandridae > Lissotriton > Lissotriton vulgaris. The sequence continues at coordinate 1,247,975,390 of NC_141693.1, read as the reverse complement.
CTTTTTTGTTGTGAAATAAATTTGGAGGATATTTAATTACTTGCTTGGTTAATAATACATCCCTTACATTTCACAACTGTTTTGAGATTTTATTTAAAACTAACGGATACGTTTCTACGATTGATTGGCTGTTTTAGCAGTGTGACGCTACGCACGGGAATTTTTTATATAGCAGGAACTCGACTCAAAGGTATTAGAGCACTTTACATGAGCACCAGTTGAATTACAGATGGGCACATGCATTTTTTTCGGCCTGGGGAGATGAAGTCATTTGCCCACAGTCACGAGGATGTTTGAGCCTACCGTCAGACTTGAACTCGAACCTGGTTCCACAGCTACAAAGTTGGCCGTCCTATCTATGAAGCCACACCCTCTGCTGTTCTGCATATTATGACAATGTGCGTTTCCTTCATACATATGTACTTGGTAGCCCTAGTGGTTTTATATTGACAGTCAAATGCAGTACTACAAGTGTAAATTACCTTGAGATTCTCAGTGACAGATGTCACTGGAACTCGTCTCACGAAACTTTGCAAATAGCCAACCCTCAGCTCTGAGAGAGGTGCCAGACAGATCATACCAACTCTTTTCATAATATTTAAATTGTTATTTTGCTCAGTACCTGTTGCCACTATAAATGTGAAATCTGTTACCATAATTTTACATATGCTCTGCACTAGTTTGGCTTCTCATAAAAGCCTCAACTCATACTAGTCCAGTTGTCTTGTCTGTGCTAATTCAGGGGACAATGTAAGGTGAACCCAGAGAAACCGGTTAACTTTGGTAGGTGATTTCGCTTTCCAGGCAACATTGGGGAAGTTCAAAGGACAACTGTTTGTTTTCACAACTTCAGAAGATAAATTGGTATACCCGCAGTATGTGGGGGCGAATGGAAGTCAACCGGGCATGACTAAGCATAGCCTGGTGACACAACAGCCCCTAAAAAGGATTGTTTACTGGTGGTGGAAGTTCTGAAGTAGGGTACTTCCTGTAGCAATTGGTTTTTGCTTCTCGTCTTTTTGCGCCACCAGAAAATGTATGACAATCCACAAGGTAAGGTGGGTTATTGTCACATACAGCTACATGGACAAGACAGTTTAACTTGAATTTGACTTTGGCAGCTACTGGAAGCCAATGTATGTCTTGAACTATGGAGTTGAAAAGGCCGTACTTGTTTGCAGAGTGCATAAGCCCTGCAGATTAGTAGACCGCTTTAAGAGAGGGTGTTATAGGAAAGGGGTGCAGGAGCAAAAATGGTGTTGCCATAGTCTGATTCAGTTAGTACTATCTATATAGTCCCCATCTTTCTAACTTCAGAATTCACTGTGGGGGGTGATATACTGATGAATGAGAGATGTTCAAAAGCTTTACACTCTAAACAACAGCATTCAGTTAATTTACACCCTTCTGTTAAAGCAGGTAATCCATGGCAATTTCCTATCACCCAGTAAGACGTCACATATCTTTATTGATCTTTTCAATAAATTGTACAGTAAAGCAGAGGGAGAGTTTGTACTTCTCATTTGGCGAAATACACACGTTTACACGCAGTTGTTCTTGCTTCTGCCTGCAAAACCTTAAACTCGAACACTTTTTCATTTTTGGCATTCAAGAGAAGTCTTTTTTTTAGACCTACATCAATACGTGCATCATCTGGTATTTGCAGAGAGAAGAATTTAAATTGATGTGTGCTGGAGCTACTTGCTGTTGAGCCAATGCAAATTCATACTATGCTTAAGTAAGCATTTCAAGTGAACATTGGAGACAAAAAGACAGCAAGGTGTTCTGCCTTCAAATGTAGATACCTAATCTCCAACAAAAGGCATTAAACAATAATTGTTTGCCTACCTCTAATGTCTTGCTTTTATTTTTATAATTCCTTATGTTGATTCTAGCCGCCCTGCAATCCTTGGTTTACATCATCATCAGTATCCAGAACACACAGGACATGGTATCAAGTCGGCACAATCCAATGTTGCGACCCAGAACTAGGATTAATGGCGTATTTCATGTTTATCTGGCACAAATAGAAGCAGACTTTTCTTACAGCAGTACCTTACATTACTGGTAGAATTAGTTAGGGACCGTAAGAAACTGTAGATATTTACAGTTGTATTGCTTTTGAGAGAGAGAGAAAATCCATTCAACCAAGTGCACGGTGCAGGCATAGTGGCTGCTAAAAGTGCTTCGGTCTTAGAGTGTATGTTTTACACTATTCTGAAAGAGCACCTCTAAATTTACAGATCAAGGGTTGCACCCGTCTCCATAAACATAGGCTTCTTGCGAACGGAATGTGTTGTCCTTTCCCCTTTACTGTCACAAAAGGGACTATTAATTCATAACAAAAGACAGCACCACTGAAATCTTTACCAGATGTAATCTCCGTTAGCATCTCTGTTTATGCCCAGAAGCACAGACATTAGTCTACATTCCACAGACACAGCAATCCTGTTAGCGTGGTAAAACCCTAATGCAAGTATATGCTTTCTTTTAGTGCCAAGTATTCTATGTAAATCGAATTGAGGGAAACCATATATTTTGTACTCAATCAAAAGAGAAAAGAACAAATTTATATTAGCAATAATAGTGTACATGTTTTGCCACATGATAGTTACACGTACAATAATTCTAGATTGTAAAGGTGCCTTTCCTTAACTCAATCATCCTTTTTAGGTCGAGCAGACCTAGCCTCAATGCGTGAGCATTGAAGGTGTCTGCTTCAGACCTATTGTGGCCCGTATTTAGGAATGTGGACAGCTACCAGACGCGCGCTTTGACGAGGTCAGATTTCACCTCGGGAGCGAGCGTCTGGTAGCTGCGCATGCGCGGTGCAAAGCCCTTGCTCACACACAGACACAGGCAGCCCCCACCCCTCAGCATGCACGCACACACACACACACAGGCGCGCGCATGCACACGCAGACATACGGCACCCATACAGGCACACATACAGGCACACTATCCCCTACCTCGCATTCTCTCTCAATCACACACAGTCACGCATGCGCACACACATTCCCTCGCGCACACACGCACACACACGCGCACACACTTACTTCTGACCCTCACCCCCCCTCACCCTCTCACCCCCTCACACCCCCTCACACCCCCTCACCCTCCTGCACCCTCACCCTCCTGCACCCTCACCCTCCTCCACCCTCACCCTCCTCCACCCTCACCCTCCCGCACCCTCACCCTCCCGCACCCTCACACCCCCGCACCCTATCACACCCCCGCACACCCCCGCACCCCGTCACACCCCCGCACCCCGTCACACCCCCGCACCCCGTCACACCCCCTCACACCATCACACCCCCTCACACCGTCACACCCCCACACCCCCACACACCGTCACACCCCCTCACCGCCACACCCCCTCCCCCCATCACACACCCTCCCCCTGTCACACCCCCTCACCCCGTCACACCCCCTCACCCCGTCACACCCCCGCACCCCGTCACACCCCCGCACCCACCCCTCACCCACCCCTGCCATTATAAATTACAATAACTTTTATTTAAGTATTAATTATTGGAAAAAAATTAAAAGCCATTATTATTTGTAATATCAATACACGTAAGTCACGTAAATACAACACATATTGCATTACAAATGCTATAGGTGTCACATTTGCGAAAGTTATAACTATTGGCATTGTAAATGACAAAGCTATTAATTTCGCTATTTTCAAAAACAAAACCTAAATAAAAAAATTGTCATTTACAATACCAATAGCTCAAACTTTCCTAATGCGAGACCTATTGCATTGCAAATGCTTGTTTTGGTCTGGTTTGACAACGCAGCTGTTGCCAGACAATTATGTGAGTATCATTAGAGAGGGGCTTTAGCTCCGCCCACATGTAGGGTATTAAGAATACCATTCCATTTCAAGAACTTTATTACGGCCGGAGAGACCTTTAAAAGTAAACAATATAGACAATAATAAATAAAATATATAAGAGAGCCAATATATAAATACAAATGGAAACACAGTTAAAAACTCCAAATGCCTGCACCCTAGGTTCCTGCAAAGTGGGACTAGCCATTGCCGTCCAGCAATTTTGTGCCCAGGACAAAAAAAGAAAACATGAATGTCAGTCTCATTGGTGCAGTTACATGCAGGGCACCTCAGGGCGGAGGCTTTTGACCATTTGTTCGGGAATGCACGAAGCAGCAAAGTTCCTGTCCTGAATTGAAAACAAGCATTTACAATGCAATGGTCTCGGCATTATTAAAGGTAGAGCTATTGGCATTGCTCATGACTTTTTTCTTTTTTTCTTAATCATAAATAAATGGCATTGTCATTTACAATGCCAATAGCTTAATCGTTAAATAAATGGCATTGTCATTTACAATGCCAATAGCTTAATAGCTCGCAAATGCATGACCTATTGAATTTACACCCACACAGAGCCACACACACAAAGCCACCCACACACACATACAGAGCTACCCACACAGAGCCCCACACACACACAGAGCCACACACACACAGAGCCACACACGCACAGAGCCCCCCCACACACACACAGAGCCCCCCCCCACACACACAGAGCCCCCCCCACACACACACACACAAAGAGCCCCACACACACAAACACAGCCCCCGCCCCACACACACAAACACAGCCCCTCCCCCCCCCACACACACACACACCCACCCAGAGCCCCACACACACATGTAGGGTATTAAGAATACCATTCCATTTCAAGAACTTTATTACGGCCTGAGAGACCTTTAAAAGTAAACAATATAGACAATAATAAATAAAATATATAAGAGAGCCAATATATAAATACAAATGGAAACACAGTTAAAAACTCCAAATGCCTGCACCCTAGGTTCCTGCAAAGTGGGACTGCCATTGCCGTCCAGCAATTTTTAGCCCAGGACGAAAAAAAAGAAAACATGAATGTCAGTCTCATTGGTGCAGTTACATGCAGGGCACCTCAGGGCGTTGCTCCTTTATTAGACACCCCGATAGTCTAGCAAATTTTAAACACAAAGCCTCAATCTGAGCCTTCCATCCTATTCTGTAATCTATGACCACCCCTAGGTAGGTCATGACTCCAACTTGTTCTAGTTTTGCACCATTCAAACTAACGTCACTGTGTTTAGAGTTATTTTTTGTTAAAACCATGTATTTCGGTTTGGAGACATTGATCTCTAGATCATTGATATTACAAAAATCCACGAATATATTGATTGTAGTCTGTAACCCCGCTTGGGTTTTTGCCAATATCAACGTATCATCCACAAATATTAGAAGGGGAAACTTTCTCCCACCCAAAGAAGGTGCATCTGTTGGGGTTTCTCCTAAAAACTGTACAACTTGGTTTATAAACAAAAGAAACAGGGTTGGCGCCAGGACACAGCCCTGCCTTACCCCACGAGTCACAGGAAATCGCTCTGTCACCTGTCCCTGCCTACCCCATCCTACCCGTGCAAAGTTATTATCATGTAGTCTAATAGTGAGCTCTAAAGGTTCTGGTGGCATACCCATATTTCTCAGCGCGACCCACAACTTCTCTCTTAAAACTAGGTCGAACGCAGATTTGAGGTCCACAAATGCTGCATAAATAGTGCCCACCCTAGATACACAATCTTCCAGTAAATCAAAACAAATCTGAATACTTGGTCGATTGTGCTCGTGCTTGTCCTAAAACCAGCTTGCATCGGGGAAAGGATATTTTCCTCATTCATCCAGACCTGCATTCTAGCTAGGACCAATCTCGCTATTACTTTTTGTATGGCATCTAGGAGGCTGATCGGGCGATAATTCCCTGGTACTGACTTATCCCCTTTTTTATATATGGGTAGAATTTCAGCCCCTTTCCAAGACTCAGGTATCACTGCTCCATTAGCTATAGCATTTGCTAGGATCGTTATGTATGGAACCCAATTACGTTGATCATGTTTGAAAAGGTCAGCTGGAATACAGTCCATCCCAGGAGCTTTACCCCTTTGAACCAAGGATAGTGCCTTCTCTGCATCAATGTTATGAAACACTACGGGCATGCTTATGAGGTTGGGTATTGAGAGTGCCACTAACTCCTCTTCATTCGGTGCCCTGTCCAGCCCACAGAACTGGGATGAATAGTGCTCCACCCAATCCTCAACTAGGACATGGTTTGCAGGTGTTTGCGAGTCCCTTGGTCCTCCCCATTTCACGACCTGCCAAAATTTAATTTGGTTTGTGGACAAACTGGCTTCATAAAGGTCCTATGAAAGTTAAAAATTCATTTATTTTGAATAAATTAAAACACACAATAGGGCAAACTAATCTAAATCCCTAGGAGTAAAACACAATAAAACAATTCACTCAATGACCCGCACTATCGAGAACAGACAAAGATGGGTACAACATAAAAATTGTTGGTTACAACTTGTACATTCCTGCTCCGTGGTTCAACATCCAGTGTTGTACTGCTACGACATCGGCATATCAAATCTGGTTATGGAGACTTGAATTGTACGGTAAGTAGCGTCGACGCGTTTCGGTGGGTTCTCTTATTGGTTACCACCTTTATCAAGACAAGATTTATTCTGTCCTCACCAGGGAGTGTTAACAATCGCCCCTGTGTTGAAAGATGGATTTATATAAGTCTTCTGAGTAAAACTTCTTGAAACCAGAAAGCAGTATTACTTGAGCCTTCTATAGTATCTGCTACTAGTGGGTTGTCCTGTTATACCTATTTAAGTTAGAAAAAATTCCCCTTGGTTCGCCGTTCCAGGTTTGTTGGCGAAATGTAAAAGATAGATTTTGTTCGATTTATTTAAGGGCTAGGCCAGGGTTGCCATTTGGAGTGTTCATGAAGTCCCAGTTAGGGTAACTTGATTTTAGAGTTAGTCCCTTCTGGTCTGTTTCTCCCTCTTGGCTATTTCAGTAATTGTCTACTCGAATGGCACGGGATTCCAATGTCCATCTGGTAGTCTATCCTGGCCTTTGTTAAAATACCTCTTCCTTATGGAAATGTTCCGCTGTCTGTGGGGATCTGCCTAGAATTCTAGCATTCTATAGCCAAGAGGGAGAAACAGACCAGAAGGGACTAACTCTAAAATCAAGTTACCCTAACTAGGACTTCATGAACACTCCAAATGGCAACCCTGGCCTAGCCCTTAAATACCCACTAGCACCAGGGAATTTATATTTAGTTTTTAGGAAGCGACCCCTTGGGCAAGAAGTACTGCTTGGCTGGCGGTGTGTGTGGAGTGGCACTTGGCTTGCAGTGTGCGTGAAGTGGTGTTTGGCTGGTGGAGTGGCGCTTGGCTGGATGGTGTGCGTGGAGTGGTACTTGGCTGTCTGTGCACGGAGTGCTGCTTGGCTGGCGGTGTGTGTGGAGGTGCGCATGGCTGGATGGTGTGCGTGGAGTGGTACTTGGCTGTCTGTGCACGGAGTGGTGCTTGGCTGGCAGTGTGCGTGGAGTGGTGCTTGGCTGGCGGTGTGCGTGGAGTGGCGCTTGGCTTGCAGTGTGCGTGGAGTGGCGCTTGGCTTGCAGTGTGCGTGGAGTGGTGCTTGGCTGGCGGTGTGTGTGGAGTGGCCCTTGGCTGGTGGTCTGCATTGAGTGGTACTTGGCTGTCTGTGCACAGAGTGGTGCTTGGCTGGCGGTGTGTGTGGAGTGGCGTTTGGCTGGATGGTGTGCGTGGAGTGGCGTTTGGCTGGATGGTGTGCGTGGAGTGGTACTTGGCTGTCTGTGCACGGAGTGGTGCTTGGCTGGCGGTGTGCGTGGAGTGGTGCTTGGCTGGCGGTGTGCGTGGAGTGGCGCTTGGCTTGCAGTGTGCGTGGAGTGGCGCTTGGCTTGCAGTGTGCGTGGAGTGGCGCTTGGCTTGCAGTGTGCGTCGAGTGGCGCTTGGCTTGCAGTGTGCGTGGAGTGGTGCTTGGCTGGCTGTGTGCGTGGAGTGGCGCTTGGCTTGCAGTGTGCGTGGAGTGGCGCTTGGCTTGCAGTGTGCGTGGAGTGGTGCTTGGCTTGCAGTGTGTGTGGAGTGGCCCTTGGCTGTCGGTGTGCGCTGAGTGGTGTTTGGCTGGCGGTGTGCGTGGAGGGGTACTTGGCTATCTACGCACGGAGTGGTGCTTGGCTGGCGGTGTGTGTGGAGTGGCGCTTGGCTGGTGGTGTGTGTGGAGTGGCGCTTGGCTGGTGGTGTGTGTGGAGTGGCGCTTGGCTTGCAGTGTGCGTGGAGTGGTGTTTGGCTGGCGGTGTGTGTGGAGTGGCGTTTGGCTGGTGGTGTGCGTTGAGTGGTACTTTGCTGTCTGTGCACGGAGTGGTGCTTGGCTGGCGGTGTGCGTGGAGCGGTGCTTGGCTGGCGGTGAGTGGCGCTTGGCTTGCGGTGTGCGTGGAGTGGTGCTTGGCTGGCGGTGTGTGTGGAGTGGCGTTTGGCTGGATGGTGTGCGTGGAGTGGTACTTGGCTGTCTGTGCATGGAGTGGTGCTTGGCTGGCGGTGTGCGTGGAGTGGCGCTTGGCTTGCAGTGTGCGTGGAGTTGCGCTTGGCTGGCGGTGTGCGTGGAGTGGCGCTTGGCTGGCGGTGTGCGTGGAGTGGCGCTTGGCTTGCAGTGTGCGTGGAGTGGCGCTTGGCTTGCAGTGTGCGTGGAGTGGTGCTTGGCTGGCGGTGTGTGTGGAGTGGCCCTTGGCTGTCGGTGTGCGCTGAGTGGTGTTTGGCTGGCGGTGTGTGTGGAGGGGTACTTGGCTATCTACGCACGGAGTGGTGTTTGGCTGGCGGTGTGTGTGGAGTGGCGCTTGGCTGGTGGTGTGTGTGGAGTGGCGCTTGGCTGGTGGTGTGTGTGGAGTGGCACTTGGCTTGCAGTGTGCGTGGAGTGGTGTTTGGCTGGCGGTGTGTGTGGAGTGGCGTTTGGCTGGTGGTGTGCGTTGAGTGGTACTTGGCTGGCGGTGTGCGTGGAGCTGTGCTTGGCTGGCGGTGAGTGGCGCTTGGCTTGCGGTGTGCGTGGAGTGGTGCTTGGCTGGCGGTGTGTGTGGAGTGGCCCTTGGCTGTCGGTGTGCGCTGAGTGGTGTTTGGCTGGCGGTGTGCATGGAGGGGTACTTGGCTATCTACGCACGGAGTGGTGCTTGGCTGGCGGTGTGTGTGGAGTGGCGCTTGGCTGGTGGTGTGTGTGGAGTGGCGCTTGGCTGGTGGTGTGTGTGGAGTGGCGCTTGGCTGGTGGTGTGTGTGGAGTGGCGCTTGGCTTGCAGTGTGCGTGGAGTGGCGCTTGGCTTGCAGTGTGCGTGGAGTGGCGCTTGGCTTGCAGTGTGCGTGGAGTGGTGCTTGGCTGGCAGTGTGTGTGGAGTGGGCCTTGGCTGGCGGTGTGCGTGGAGGGGTACTTGGCTATCTACGCACGGAGTGGTGCTTGGCTGGCGGTGTGTGTGGAGTGGCGCTTGGCTGGTGGTGTGTGTGGAGTGGCGCTTGGCTGGTGGTGTGTGTGGAGTGGCGCTTGGCTGGTGGTGTGTGTGGAGTGGCGCTTGGCTTGCAGTGTGCGTGGAGTGGTGTTTGGCTGGCGGTGTGTGTGGAGTGGCGTTTGGCTGGTGGTGTGCGTTGAGTGGTACTTGGCTGTCTGTGCACGGAGTGGTGCTTGGCTGGCAGTGTGCGTGGAGTGGCGCTTGGCTTGCAGTGTGCGTGGAGTGGCGCTTGGCTTGCAGTGTGCGTGGAGTGGCGCTTGGCTTGCAGTGTGCGTGGAGTGGTGCTTGGCTGGCGGTGTGCGTGGAGTGGCGCTTGGCTTGCAGTGTGCGTGGAGTGGCGCTTGGCTTGCAGTGTGCGTGGAGTGGTGCTTGGCTGGCGGTGTGTGTGGAGTGGCCCTTGGCTGTCGGTGTGCGCTGAGTGGTGTTTGGCTGGCGGTGGGATTGACATTCAATACCACCAGCTTTTGCAAGAGGGGTTACCTGGGTTTTTGGCCCCGTCCGAGACGGCCATGTCGGGAAACCTACCAAACCCACACATTTCTGAAAAGTAGACACCCGGGGGCTTCCAAGGAGGTATGGCTTGCGTGGATACTCCAACGTTCCTTTACCCAGAATCCCTTGCAAACCTCAATTTTTGATGGAAAAATCCGTTTTTACACACTTTTTTTGTGTGGGAAAGCGTGGCGTCACTGGGCTCACACAAATTTCCTCCCACCCAGCGTTCCCCCAGGTCTCCCGATAAAAATGGTACCTCACTTGCGTGGGTAGGCATAGTGGCTGCAACAGGAAACGGTCCAAATCGTACGGTGGAGAAATTACAAGAACCAATAGCAACATTACCTTCTTTTTTGGGGGGTAGGATTGAGTTTTTGGACCGGGGCTCGGCGGGCATCTTTGGAAACTACCAAACCCAAACAGTTCTGAAAACTAGACACCCGGGGGAGTCCAGGGAGGTATGGCATGCGTGGGTCCCCCAATGTTTAACTACCCAGAAATCCCTGCAAACCACAAATTTAGGTTAAAAAAACAGTTTTCCATACATTTTTGCGTGGGATCGCCGTGTCGGCACAAATGTCCTACCACCCTGCGTTCCCCTTGTTCTCCCGATTAAAATGATACCTCACTTGTGTGGGTGGGCCAAAGGCCTGTGACTAAGGCAGGGGGGCTTAATTTGTTACACTGAAATACTACTTTTTTCAACATTCGTTTTTGGCCTGTTCTGCTTTGGGGCACCCACACAAGTGAGGTATCCTTTTACTCGGGAGAACAAGGGGAGCGCTGGGTGGTAGGACATTTTTGCCGGCACGGTGATTCCTCGCAAAAAAGTTTGAAAAAGTGATTATTTTACCTAATTTTAAGGTTTGCAAGGTGTTCTGGGTAGGAAAACGTTCGGGGACCCACGCATGCCATACCTCCCTGGACTCCCCCGGGGGTCTACTTTTCAGAACTGTTTGGGTTTTGTACTTTCCAAAGAATACCACCGAGCCCCGGGCCAAAAACTCAGGTGCCCCCCCCCCAAAATCAAGGTTGTTTTGCAATTTGGTATTGTAAATTCACCACCGTACAATTTGAACCATTTCCTTTCGCAGCCACTATGCCTACCCACGCAAGTGAGGTACCATTTATATCGGGAGACCTGGGGAAACGCTGGGTGGGTGGAAATTTCTAGATCCACGCAGATTCCGGAACTTTCCACCACAGAAATGTGAGGAAAATGCGTTTTTTTCCCCAATTTCTTAGCTTTGCAAGGGATTCTGGGTAAGAGAACCTGGGGGTAGGCCGTCGAGTGACCCCATCCTGAATTCCCCTGGGTGTCTACTTTTCAAAAATGTATAGGTTTGCTAGGTTTCCCTAGGTGCCGGCAGAGCTAGGGTTCAAAAACAAAAGGTAGTCTCTTTGCCCAAAACGTGCATAATTTCACTGAAAAATTGAGTTGTGACCACGTTGCGTTTTGCACTGTTTCCTGTCGCAGCCACTATGCCTACCCAGGCAAATGAGATACCATTTTTCTCGGGAGACCTGGGGGAACGCTGGGTGGGTGGAAATTTGTTGATCCACGCAGATTCCGGAACTTTCCACCACAGAAATGTGAGGAAAATGCGTTTTTTTCCAATTTCTTAGCTTTGCAAGGGATTCTGGGTAAGAGAACCTGGGGGTAGGCAGTCGAGTGACCCCATCCTGAATTCCCCTGGGTGTCTACTTTTCAAAATTGTATAGGTTTGCTAGGTTTCCCTAGGTGCCGGCAGAGCTAGAGTTCAAAAACAAAAGGTAGTCTCTTTGCCCAAAACGTGCACAATTTCACTGAAAAATTGAGTTGTGACCACGTTGCGTTTTGCACTGTTTCCTGTCGCAGCCACTATGCCTACCCAGGCAAATGAGATACCATATTTCTCGGGAGACCTGGGGGAACACTGGGTGGGTGGAAATTTGTTGATCCACGCAGATTCCGGAACTTTCCACCACAGAAATGTGAGGAAAATGCGTTTTTTTTCCAATTTCTTAGCTTTGCAAGGGATTCTGGGTAAGAGAACCTGGGGGTAGGCAGTCGAGTGACCCCATCCTGAATTCCCCTGGGTGTCTACTTTTCAAAAATGTATAGGTTTGCTAGGTTTCCCTAGGTGCCGGCAGAGCTTGGGTTCAAAAACAAAAGGTAGTCTCTTTGCCCAAAACGTGCACAATTTCACTGAAAAATTGAGTTGTGACCACGTTGCGTTTTGCACTGTTTCCTGTCGCAGCCACTATGCCTACCCAGGCAAATGAGATACCATTTTTCTCGGGAGACCTGGGGGAACGCTGGGTGGGTGGAAATTTGTTGATCCACGCAGATTCCGGAACTTTCCACCACAGAAATGTGAGGAAAATGCGTTTTTTTTTCCAATTTCTTAGCTTTGCAAGGGATTCTGGGTAAGAGAACCTGGGGGTAGGCAGTCGAGTGACCCCATCCTGAATTCCCCTGGGTGTCTACTTTTCAAAAACGTATAGGTTTGCTAGGTTTCCCTAGGTGCCGGCAGAGCTAGGGTTCGAAAACAAAAGGTTGTCTCTTTGCCCAAAACGTGCACAATTTCACTGAAAAATTGAGTTGTGACCACGTTGCGTTTTGCACTGTTTCCTGTCGCAGCCACTATGCCTACCCAGGCAAATGAGATACCATTTTTCTCGGGAGACCTGGGGGAACGCTGGGTGGGTGGAAATTTGTTGATCCACGCAGATTCCGGAACTTTCCACCACAGAAATGTGAGGAAAATGCGTTTTTTTTCTCCAATTTCTTAGCTTTGCAAGGGATTCTGGGTAAGAGAACCTGGGGGTAGGCAGTCGAGTGACCCCATCCTGAATTCCCCTGGGTGTCTACTTTTCAAAAATGTATAGGTTTGCTAGGTTTCCCTAGGTGCCGGCAGAGCTAGGGTTCAAAAACAAAAGGTAGTCTCTTTGCCCAAAACGTGCACAATTTCACTGAAAAATTGAGTTGTGACCACGTTGCGTTTTGCACTGTTTCCTGTCGCAGCCACTATGGCTACCCAGGCAAATGAGATACCATTTTTCTCGGGAGACCTGGGGAAACGCTGGGTGGGTGAAAATTTGTTGATCCACGCAGATTCCGGAACTTTCCACCACAGAAATGTGAGGAAAATGCGTTTTTTTTTTCCAATTTCTTAGCTTTGCAAGGGATTCTGGGTAAGAGAACCTGGGGGTAGGCAGTCGAGTGACCCCATCCTGAATTCCCCTGGGTGTCTACTTTTCAAAAATGTATAGGTTTGCTAGGTTTCCCTAGGTGCCGGCAGAGCTAGGGTTCAAAAACAAAAGGTAGTCTCTTTGCCCAAAACGTGCACAATTTCACTGAAAAATTGAGTTGTGACCACGTTGCGTTTTGCACTGTTTCCTGTCGCAGCCACTATGCCTACCCAGGCAAATGAGATACCATTTTTCTCGGGAGACCTGGGAGAACGCTGGGTGGGTGGAAATTTGTTGATCCACGCAGATTCCGGAACTTTCCACCACAGAAATGTGAGGAAAATGCGTTTTTTTTTCCAATTTCTTAGCTTTGCAAGGGATTCTGGGTAAGAGAACCTGGGGGTAGGCAGTCGAGTGACCCTATCCTGAATTCCCCTGGGTGTCTACTTTTCAAAAATGTATAGGTTTGCTAGGTTTCCCTAGGTGCCGGCAGAGCTAGGGTTCAAAAACAAAAGGTAGTCTCTTTGCCCAAAACGTGCACAATTTCACTGAAAAATTGAGTTGTGACCACGTTGCGTTTTGCACTGTTTCCTGTCGCAGCCACTATGCCTACCCAGGCAAATGAGATACCATTTTTCTCGGGAGACCTGGGGGAACGCTGGGTGGGTGGAAATTTGTTGATCCACGCAGATTCCGGAACTTTCCACCACAGAAATGTGAGGAAAATGCGTTTTTTTTCTCCAATTTCTTAGCTTTGCAAGGGATTCTGGGTAAGAGAACCTGGGGGTAGGCAGTCGAATGACCCCATCCTGAATTCCCCTGGGTGTCTACTTTTAAAAAATGTATAGGTTTGCTAGGTTTCCCTAGGTGCCGGCAGAGCTAGGGTTCAAAAACAAAAGGTAGTCTCTTTGCCCAAAACGTGCACAATTTCACTGAAAAATTGAGTTGTGACCACGTTGCGTTTTGCACTGTTTCCTGTCGCAGCCACTATGGCTACCCAGGCAAATGAGATACCATTTTTCTCGGGAGACCTGGGGAAACGCTGGGTGGGTGAAAATTTGTTGATCCACGCAGATTCCGGAACTTTCCACCACAGAAATGTGAGGAAAATGCGTTTTTTTTTTCCAATTTCTTAGCTTTGCAAGGGATTCTGGGTAAGAGAACCTGGGGGTAGGCAGTCGAGTGACCCCATCCTGAATTCCCCTGGGTGTCTACTTTTCAAAAATGTATAGGTTTGCTAGGTTTCCCTAGGTGCCGGCAGAGCTAGGGTTCAAAAACAAAAGGTAGTCTCTTTGCCCAAAACGTGCACAATTTCACTGAAAAATTGAGTTGTGACCACGTTGCGTTTTGCACTGTTTCCTGTCGCAGCCACTATGCCTACCCAGGCAAATGAGATACCATTTTTCTCGGGAGACCTGGGGGAACGCTGGGTGGGTGGAAATTTGTTGATCCACGCAGATTCCGGAACTTTCCACCACAGAAATGTGAGGAAAATGCGTTTTTTTTTCCAATTTCTTAGCTTTGCAAGGGATTCTGGGTAAGAGAACCTGGGGGTAGGCAGTCGAGTGACCCCATCCTGAATTCCCCTGGGTGTCTACTTTTCAAAAATGTATAGGTTTGCTAGGTTTCCCTAGGTGCCGGCAGAGCTAGGGTTCAAAAACAAAAGGTAGTCTCTTTGCCCAAAACGTGCACAATTTCACTGAAAAATTGAGTTGTGACCACGTTGCGTTTTGCACTGTTTCCTGTCGCAGCCACTATGCCTACCCAGGCAAATGAGATACCATTTTTCTTGGGAGACCTGGGGGAACGCTGGGTGGGTGGAAATTTGTTGATCCACGCAGATTCCGGAACTTTCCACCACAGAAATGTGAGGAAAATGCGTTTTTTTTCCAATTTCTTAGCTTTGCAAGGGATTCTGGGTAAGAGAACCTGGGGGTAGGCAGTCGAGTGACCCCATCCTGAATTCCCCTGGGTGTCTACTTTTCAAAAATGTATAGGTTTGCTAGGTTTCCCTAGGTGCCGGCAGAGCTAGGGTTCAAAAACAAAAGGTAGTCTCTTTGCCCAAAACGTGCACAATTTCACTGAAAAATTGAGTTGTGACCACGTTGCGTTTTGCACTGTTTCCTGTCGCAGCCACTATGCCTACCCAGGCAAATGAGATACCATATTTCTCGGGAGACCTGGGGGAACGCTGGGTGGGTGGAAATTTGTTGATCCACGCAGATTCCGGAACTTTCCACCACAGAAATGTGAGGAAAATGCGTTTTTTTTTCCAATTTCTTAGCTTTGCAAGGGATTCTGGGTAAGAGAACCTGGGAGTAGGCAGTCGAGTGACCCTATCCTGAATTCCCCTGGGTGTCTACTTTTCAAAAATGTATAGGTTTGCTAGGTTTCCCTAGGTGCTGGCAGAGCTAGGGCTCAAAAACAAAAGGTAGTCTCTTTGTCCAAAGAGCGCAAGATTTCACTGGGAAATTGAGGTGCGACCACGTTGCGTTTTGCGCTGTTTCGTGTCGCAGCCACTATGCCTACCCACGCAAGTGAGGTACCATTGTTTCCGGGAGACCTGGGGGAACACTGGGTGGGTGGAAATTTGTTGATCCAAGCAGATTCCAGAACTTTCCTCCACAGAAATGTGAGGAAAATGTGTTTTTTTTGTCAAATTCGTAGGTTTGCAAGGGATTCTGGGTAACAAGACCTGGTGGTAGGCAGTCAAGTCACCCCATCCTGAATTCCCCTGGGTGTCTACTTTTCAAAAATGTATAGGTTTGCTAGGTTTCCCTAGGTGCCGGCAGAGCTAGGGTGCAAAAACTACAGGTAGGCACTTTGCTAAAAAAGGGTCAATTTGTAACTGCAAAATTTAGGTGTCACCACTTTGCATTTTGCGCCGTTTCCTGTCGCAGGCACAAGGGCGACCCACACAAGTGAGGTACCGTTTTTATCGGGAGACTTGGGGTAATTCAGATTTGTAAATCAACTGTTATTACCAATTGAGCTTTTGCGCATTTCTCCCTTTCAATGAAAGACATTGTGTAAAAAAAAAAAAAAAATTGAAAAATGACCAATAATTCTCATGCTAGTATGAGTATTCCCAATTTTGAAAATTAGCAATAATATACTGTTTCTGAACTCTATATTTTGTACCCAATTCAGAAATACATAGGTGTCTTTCATACAGATTTTTCCATGTATACATTTTCCAAGACAAAGTGCTCTATACCCAGTAAATGAAAAAATACCATTGCAAGTTGCTGCTCAGTTTTTGGATCTGGGTTCGTCGGGTTCTTGGTGAAACTACAAGTCCTATATATCCCCACAACCAGGAAGGTCTAACGGATGTAACGGTATATTGCTTTCTAAGAGCTGTCAAAACTAGAAAAGTTATAGGTGAAAACGTTGAGACAAAAGGCTGTTTTTTTCAACAAATTTTCAATTATTCCAATATTTAACTGTTAATTTCTATAAAGAAACCTTCATGGATTTAGACAAATGACCCCTTTCTGAATTCAGAATTTTGTCTACTTTTTGAAAATGTACAGCTTTCTAGGATCCATTATTGCTTTCATACTCTTTTCTACCATTAATTGGAAGGAGGTGGAAAGCTCTAAAAATAGCAAAAATAGGCTATGTCCCAGAAAAATGCCAAAACTGTGTGAAAAATTTTGGTTTCCTGACAAAAGACTGTCATTCCCTGAAAGCTGAGAAAACGGAGATTTCAGCCCCACAAACCCTTTTTTGATACCATTTTCAGGGAAAAACCCAGGGGCTTTCATTTGCAGCCCGTTTTTCCCATTTTTCTGAAAAAAACAAAAAAATCACTATATTTTGGTTAATTTCTGGGACCCCTCCAAGGGAATCCACAAACCCTGGGCGCCTTTGGAATCCACATGATGTTGGAAGAAAAGGACGCAAATTTGGCGTGGATAGCTTATGTGGTCAAAAAGTTACAGGGGCCTAAGCGCGCACTACCCCAAATAGCCAAAAAAGGGCTCAGGACAGGAGGGGAAAAGGCCCAGCAGCGAAGGGGTTAAAGCGTTGAGCCGCTCTATCCATAAGCTGGTGGAAGCTCGCAATGTCCACAGGAGGGGAATACCCTGGCGTTACGGGAGGCGGGGATGGGGTCTGTATTTGGTAATCATCCCACTCGGCCATATTACCATCATCATCGTCATCATCTCGAACTTCACCATCTTCTCGCTCTGGGCGGACCATCATCATCCTCCTCATCAGGATACACTGTAGTGTGTATCTTAACAGAAGTTTGAATTTGAGGAGATGACGCTGGCTGGCTGTGGTAGTGGAGCAGCAGCAGGAGTCGTAGCAGGCGCAGGTGCATTTGACCCCGGTGAACCCTGGTGAGATGGTGGGAAACGCCTATTGTAATCATCCAACATGTGCTGGAGATGAGACAGAGGCAGTGTCGCTGTAGGAACTTGAATGGAACGGTCATCTTCCTGAAAATATTGATCCTCATGGTCATCTCCATAGTCTAGCATTTAATAACTAATTCAGACGGGCTTCGTGCCGCTCGAAAATGATTATCTACATCTTCCTCAGAATCAGAGTCCTGTTCAGAACCTGTGGCAAACAAGGGTAATGGAGGTTGCGTATCACTTGGAATGGAAATCTGGTCCACAGGGACTTGTCGACGCTGGTGCAAAGGGTCAACTTTTGAAGAAGCAGACTCTGATGATGGAAGCGGCACCAGTGGTATTGAAGCAAAGGAGGATGGTATTGTCGTTGACAAGGTCGTCGTCGAAGTAGACATTGACGACGACATAGGCGTCGATGGAGCCGCCGTCGATGGAGCCGTCGTCGATGGGTCTGATGTCGACGGAATGGACGACGAGGCCTTCTTAACAACTTTCATCGGCGAAGATCTTGCTGTCGACGAAAGAGTCTTCTTTGACGTCGAGGCGATAGGTATCGTCGACGAGACCGTTTTAAAGCGGAGGCATACCTTTGTCGACATGGATGACGTTGACGCTGCCACCGTCGACGAGCCAGAAGCAGAAGTCGTCGACGAGCCGGAGACTGCAGATTTCATCGTCGGAACGATCGTCAACGCTCCCGTTGACTATTTCACATGTTTTTGGTAGAAACATGATGAGAAGAATCCGAGGACGCCTGAGAGTCAGATCTCGTGGGCGTAGGCGTAGCAGGAGGAGTTGAAGACACCACAGGAGCCTCTTTGAGTGACAGTTTTTTTTTCTTCAGAAAAGGAGAAGGCAAGTCCTGTACACTGCTACGTTTTGAGGCGGCTTTTGAAGTTCCTGACACCAGGCTTTCTGCGTCAGAAAGAGCTGTATCTTTGTCCTTTAACCTTTTGTAACCAGAGGAGGAGACAACCTTCCCTATCTTTAAGAGTCTTAGTGGAGAAGGTCCTACAGATCTTACATTTGCCTACCTCATGGTCCGGATAAAGACAGTAGATACACTTCTTGTGGGGATCTTCAGAATAGAGCTGCAACTTCCCACAAGAAGAACAAGGTCTAAATAAAGACTTATTACTTGAAGACATAGTAGAATTCACAGGAAAGCTGAACTAGTAGAGAAAACTGAGCAGAGCTCAGGGAGACTCCCTTCACACGAAGTGCGGTAGAAAACCTGAGGGACTGAGCTCTAAGGAGAAGGTTCTGGAGGGGTGCTTGCGCTTGATTGGCTGTAGTTTGGACTAACATAATGACAAGGATATGTTACGAGTGTTTTTCTCTCTTGCCATGTATTCCTATGTAGGAATTATGGCTTGGTATTTGCAATTATTTCTAGTGTGTATTTTAGGTGTTATGTTTTTAGTAACATATGTTATCAGTATTTTATTGCTATTTTATTTACCGTGGGACTCCCACTTCAACGACGGGGAATATTCAAGCATGTTAATCTCTGAAAGACACCCTAATACTAGAGAACTGTAACTTCTTCAGTGTGTCAGGAGACTTCATGGTAGCACATTTCGGAAGGAATTCCAAAGCCAAACCCTTGCCCTCATTGGATAATCACTTCTGAGAAAGGTTACCTTATGCTATCTTAGACTTTTTAAACTGTGATGTTATACTATTACAATTCCATCCACCCTAGTTAGGTGTACATCTAAATCATCATCAGGCGATAAGGCATTTGTGCGCTATATAAATCCCAAATCAAGTCAAATCAGATATCATCAATGTATGATATTACCTCTGGACCTGGTTGTAAGATCTTCATGATGTGCGCTGAGAATAAGTCAAGGATGTTCTTATAAACCAGAGTCAAGCGTTGAAACAAGAACTGCAACCCATTATAACTAAAGGTAATTAGATACTCAATTTCATGCGAGATGTCCAAGGCTGTTTTGTATTTTTTCCATACCAGGTTTGTCATTAAACCTGTGCTGTGTGCATTTTGCACCGTGTATATTTACATATGTGTTTAAATTCCTCTAGTCTAAAACTATCGTATAGGATAGTTCTGGTTTAGAGAAGGGAAAAAGAGACATGTTCAAAGGAGAAAGACGGGTGTTATTATGCCCTGATATTGTAATTTAGTTTTTATTGTCTTTATAATGTGATTTGCTTCTGACTTAAAAGGGTATTAAGCCTGAGCTTGAGGTTCACTGAATAAAGGAATAACGTGGAATACAGTGTTGATCCCACCATGCTTGTTTTCTGTATAAGACCATGGCATGTTGAACAGCCCATTCACTGATGTAAATTTTTCAGCTATCTTTATGTACAATGGGAGAAAATGCTACCCTTTTTAATTCCTCCCCCAAGGGTGATTCCCTTATAAAGAAAGGGGGACAGTCTTCTTCAGCAAGCATGATGTCATGGTCTTCAGATAAATGCGCCCAAAAGACTGCTTAATAATGCATGGTATATCCCCTTCAATCTGTATCTCTAGATTATTATCCCTTTCAAGAAGATTTAACTGTTCATCCGTAGTCTTAGCCTGTATGAACTCATCAGATGGACTTGCCACCAAAAACCTTTGGAGTCTGATCCGCTATTGTGACTTCTGCTGCACTGTCTAGAAGCACTCTCATCCAACTCCTGGTTTGGAAGAGTATCTTTAGCTTTACCAGCATGCTTCCTAGAAAATCCTGCAACTTTCTTCTTCTTAAATGGATTCTTAGAATCCAATCTCTTTTCATCTCTCTTTAAGCTGACATTTTCCTCTTGTCCTGTTTCACCTTTCCTGCTATATTCTTCTTTTCCTCAGTATTTGGATTGATTCCTTCTCTCTTCAAGCTTATCGTCAGAGGCCTGAAAAGAACTAACTGTAGGAACGGCTATCAGAATACTGATACCGTTTGTTAACCTTATCACGGTCCCTTAAATTATAACCAGCCCTTCGGGATGTGCAAAATACAGGAGATCCAGTTTGTCTTTGCTCTCTCTCATGCTCAGTTTTTTTCATACCTTCTGTTTCAGATTTCTCTTCAACGGAAACTTCATTGTCACTTTTAGGTTTTATATGTGGGTTAACGGCTCATGTACCCAAGTTATCACGACCCACTGAGGTGTAAACTTCTATACTTATTTTTGGTAGTTTCTGTTTACGGTCTTGAATTGGAACTGCTTCAGGTTTCTAATGTACATCCAGAACCAAAGCTTCTCCCTTAATGTTGCTCAGGATGACTGAGGAATGTGTAGAGAAGTTACTCATTAACCTCATTCCAAAGTACAGAGCTGGCGCAGCCCTGTGCTCATTTTGTACATGTATCAGTACCTTAGAGAGAACTTCCAATGAAGGCTTGCGAGGCATGATAGTATAGATGCATGCAAATATGCTTCCCCCAGTATTATTTTCCTCTTTAGTGGCACCATCCCAAGATGAAGACAAATAGTCAGTATTCTATGTTAGTCTTGGGGAGTCGTATGCAGATAGACCGCTACTAACTGGTTGGGCTTTTGAGCAATCCAGAAGGCAATCTCATTGTGCTTCAGGAGCATCTTTCCCTTGTTGGTGTTTATTATCTGTGGACTAACTGATTGTACTTGTCCCTGTACTACTGGTCTAGCCACTAGAGCTGGTCTAGAGTTAATGGTACGCAAGACAAATTGAATAATTTTTCTGTATGAGGAGCCTGAATAATTCAAAATTCCTACTACATCGGCAAGTGCTAATGTTTCAGGGCACAAAAGGGTGTGTATTCTGGGGGCGTGTTCATTTCAGTGGTGCTCAACCTCTTGGCAAGGTAGATGGCGTCCACCTTGTAAAAATAGTGGGTGGACGCTATCTACCGACGTGTACCCCCGACTTGGGCCCTGTGTCAAGTCACTCCACTGATATGCGTCAGAAGACGTGTGCGCATGTGGAATGCCGCGGACACCATTTCCGCAGTTTTTGATTTATTATTGAATATGGATGGCAGACTCCACTTAGATCGGTAAATGAAACAAAGATTATTAAGCAGAAAAACGTCAAAAATAAAACAAGCATGTGCAATACAATAGGTCTCGCATTAGTGAAAGTTTGAGCTATAGGCATTGCAAATGCTAATGTTTGTTAGATTGTTTTTTGTCAAAAAATATCCCAGCATTAGCTGAAGTAATGAAAGAAAATCCACAAAGCAAGGAAAGGGTGCAGTACCACAGGTGGTTACCAAGTGTCCCTGTGCAGATGCAAAGTGATCTCTAATAGCCACATAAGGTACAACACCCTTAATGCAATTTTTTTTATTTGATTGCAGTTGAGCATACGTTTATTTTTTTATTTTTAAACCTTTATTGTACAGTTCAATAAAATTACAATCACGGGCCAACAACCGCAGGGACCGGCCGCAACACAAGAATAAGATCCAATGTATTATCTAACGACACAGCTCTTCAGCCGACAACCCTGAGGTCCGGTCAGGATAAATATTGTATTGAACTTACAACACGTTGCAGGAAAAGACAAAGGTTTCATTTTATGTTTAACCCCCTCCCCAACCAAAAAAGCAAGGAAAAAGAAGCAGACATATCTGGTGCCATACCTTCAAACACTATGATAAAGTGAGCAGGTGAAAATAGAATAGTCACAGATCAATTTAAAGGGAACGACCGAGACGCCTGCGCTAGCAAACAAGACAGGATATACGGCTAAGCGATCTATAACCCAATGCAGCCGCCCGCACACAGACCCCGCCCACCCATTGACACTAGGATAGAAAAGGAAGCATGGTTACCAGATACTGGAATAAATACGTTCAGGATAATTCGCCCACGTTATGCATATAGAAGAGACCAAAAGAAAATAAAAGGACACAGAAATCGTAAAAGAGGAACACGGACAAAATAATAAACACATCCCCCCACCCTGCACCCCTGCATATGGCTCTCGCTTAACCCCAACTAGCAGTGTGCCTGTCGCCCCAGCTAACTAAGTTCTAAAAGAAGAAAAGAGAAAGAGTGGAGGAGGATAGTTCCAAACAGGCTCCCGGTCCTCTTCCCCCCCCGCCAGAAACAGTAACCCCTGGGATAAAGCAACAGTCTAACCAATAATAAAATGAAAACAGATCAGGGGAGCACTTAAAAATACAGCCAGGCCTCCCGTGTGCCCAACAGTATAAATCCCACTTCCAGGAGGACCCTAATACTAACCCTAGGCCATACGTCTCCGCCCTGACCCTTCCGCACCTTCATAGGAACCCCACCTGGTAGAACCACTGAGTCGACAGACGCAGCCGCATGCCAAGAGAGTTCAAAAAGTGTGTGACTGAGACAAATCCAAAACCTAAGATCCTGAACAACCCCATCAGCAGCTAAACTCTCCCTCAACGACAGGCAGTCTCGATGTTGCTTCCTCCACAGCCACAACGCAGCCATGGGGGAACAGGATGAAGAGAAGGCACCAATACAGTCAGCGACAGGAAACTCAAGGAAAGGAACGTCGGTCAAGTCTTGAACCCGCAATAGAGACGATGCACACTGCAGACCGTTCCAAGCATTAGGGCCACAATCTTCCGATGCACTGACCAAGGGGTCCAAACACTCTTGTCGCACAGGGTCCTCATTGGGAAACAACATTGCGGTCTCGGGTGTCGTAGCCGGGCGCAGGTCATGTAGCGAAGCAGGGTCCGGTCCCGCAAATCCTTTGTACGCTGCCATTACTGTTGCAAGCGACGGCTCACGCTCCGTCAGATTCATCACTCCACTCACAGAAACGGACATTTACGTATCCTCCAGAGACCCCGGGCTCTCCGGGGGGAGCGGATAATGGCAGTGCGGACGGCTTTAGAGGGTGGCCGCACACTTCCTGCGGCTACAAACAGTACCCCGCTGCCGCAGGCGGAGACCCCGACCACCGAGCCCCGGTGGGGGCCAAACCGGGGCCACGGGACGAGGACCTCCGCCCACAGCCTCAGTATTGCTGCTGCACTCCTCTCACCAAAGTTGAACACTCCAAAGTGATTGGCGTCGAAATTGAGCTTACAATATTTCCACCGCTGTAGACCGGACCCTGGTCGCGGCTGGCAGCCGATGTTGTTCAACTGCATCGGTGGCGAATAGATCTAACCAAGGCTCTCCCCACTGCAGAAAGAGACCTTACGCCACGTCCGAGTTCAGACACCATTCGTGATCCATCAAGCACTGGTTGCTGAGTTTGTCCGCACTGGCGTTCAGAGAACCTGCCAGGTTTTGAACCACCAAGGAAATGCCTTGATATTCCAGCCATGTCCAGAGGCGCAGAGCCTCCTGACATAGGGTCCAGGACCCCACCCGCCCTGTTTGTTGCAGTACCACATGGCGGTGGTGTTGTCCGTGAACACCTGCACCACATTTCTCCTGACAGAGAAAAGAATGCCTTCAGTGCAAGTCGGATCGCCCAAAGCTCCAAAAGGTTGATATGGAGTTGGGACTCCGCCAAAGACCAGAGGTCTCTGATCTCCGCCTCTCCCAAGTGGCCACCCCACCCCAGGAGGGGCGCATCCATCACCACTGTATGCTCCGGTTGGGGAAGTGAGAGGGATCTGTCATTGACCCAATCACGATTTGTGAGCCACAACTGCAATTGTCGTGCAGTGCCCTCGGAGATCTGGACGTGATAGGACAGGTTGCCCAGATGCTGCGCCCACTGGAACTTCAGGTTCCACTGCAGAGCCTGCATGTGCCATCTGGCATGTTGCACTAGCAGGTTGCAGGAGGCCATCAGGCCCAGGAGCCAGAGGGTCATCCTGACTGAAACCCAGGATAGAGGCCGAAAGATTGGAATCATAGCCTGAATATCCCGTACTTGCTACTCAGGAGGATAAACCCGAAACGTCATCAAATCCAGAACAGCTCCGATGAAGGGGAGCTTCTGAGAGGGACTCAGGTGAGACTTCGGCACGTTGATGGAGAAGCCCAGCAAATGCAGGAGGTCGGCCGTAGTCTGGAGGTGGGTGACAACTGCCTGGGTCGAGCCCGCCTTCAACAACCAGTCGTCGAGGTAGGGGAAGACTGACTCCCCTTACATGCGCAGATGACCTGCGACCACCGCCATCACTTTTGTGAACACCGGAGGGGCGCTGGTAAGGCCAAAGAAGAGCACGGCAAATTGAAAATGCTCCTGGCCTACTGTGAACCGCAGGTAACGCCAGAGGGCCGGCAGGATGAGGATGTGAAAATAGGCGTCCTGCAAGTCCAATGCTACCATCCAGTGTCCAGGGTCGAGGGCAGCCAAGACCTGAGCCAGAGTCAACATCTTGAACTTCTCCTTCCGGAGGAAGCGATTGATGTTCCTGAGGTCCAAAATGGGGCGCAAGCCCCTCTTGTCTTTTTTGGGGACCAGAAAGTAGTGCGAATAACAACCACACCCTACTTCTGGCCCGGGAACGGGCTCAATGGCCCCCTTGGCCAAGTAGGCTATGACTTCCTACTGGAGAAGCGCAAAGTGATCCCCCGAAATGAGGTGGAACTGAGGTGAATGGCTGAGGAGCTAGACTCTAAGGGGAGGGAGTAACCTCTCTGGACGAGTTGCAGCACCCACCTGTCGGAAGTGACAGAACGCCAATGGGGAAGGTGATGATGAATCCTGCCACCCACCGGCATGGGGTGCGCCCCGAAGCTCAGACTAGGAAGGCTTCGAGGCGGATGTTGTGGGGGCGGAAGTGGACTGGCCCTCACGCCGGCCTCCACGGCCACGCTGTAATTGGTTTTGCACAGGCTTTTGGCTGAACAAGCGGGCAGTGGCGTTTCTTCCCTGGCCACGAAAGGAGTGAAAAGTAGACGTAGCCGGGCTTGTGGTGGAAAGGCCCAAGGACTTGACAGTAGCTTGGGAGTCGTTAAAACGCTCCCGCGCACTGTCGGCCTTATCACCAAACAGGCGAGTGCCATCAAAGGGCATGTCCATGAGTGAACTCTGGACATCCAGGGAGAACCCAGTAGACCTCAACCAGGCGTGACGACGAAGTGCCACAGTCGTGGAAATCGCCCTACCGAGAGTGTCTGCGGTATCTAAGCCACAACGAATGGCGAATTTAGCCGGGTCCTTACCCTCGGCCACAGCCTGGGACAGCACAGCCTGGACCAACCCCTCAGCAACAGTATCCCACACCGCGTGGGATTAGCGGCCAAATAGACATGCGGTGTTCACCGAACGCAGCCCCAGGCTGGCCGACAAGAACAACGGCTTGCCGAATTGTTCCAGCTTCTTAGAGTCCTTATCCGGCGGCACTGTGGGAAAGGCACTCTGGGATGTCAAAGCTTGAATGACCAGGGTCTCGGGTGTAGGACGAGCTGTCAGAAAGGCAGGATCACCCAGCGCCGGGCGATGACACCTGCCGATGTTCTTATACACAGGCGCCACTGTGGCCGGCCGCGACCAAGTGCCCAACAGACATCAGTGAGGGCATCATTGAACGGTAGCAGCGGCTCCGATGAAGTGGACGCCGACTAGAGCACTAAAGTGAGGAGATCAGTTTTAAGGGCCACCGCAGGGAACTCAAGGTTAAGGACCTCAGCTGTCCGACGGAGCACCACCGTATTTGAGGCACCTTCCTCCATAGTGGACGGGGAGAGGCAAACCCCGGGTCAGAGGAGACATCGAGGCCGCCGGCCTCCTCCAAGTCATCCGCCCAATCCTGCTCGGAGTCGCACTGACTAGCAAGAGGGTACTCTGACCCCTCCCAGTCGTCCTCAGCCTCCGCAGTGTAGACCACGGTGGCGGGGCAGGGGCCAGGGGAGGAACACACAGCGCCAGAAAAGGTACTGGCCGAGGCCAAACCGGCACCCTGTCCCAATTCGGATCCCAGGCGGGGACAAAACTGTCCAGGAACCGGGGCAGAGGTGGAACCAATGGCATCCACTGTGGCACCGATGGTGGCGCTGGGGCTGGAGCCGGCAGCGTAGGGGCGCAGGATCCTGCGGCGCCGGAGCCGCCGGTGGTGTCGACGGTCCAGCAGGATCCTGACACGGGACTGCGGGCCCAAAGGTGCACCAGCGGGAGCCCGAGACCTAAACAGGCAGTCCATGGCAGCAAGAAACTCTTGCACCTGTGCGGGAGTCGCTGTCGGAGCCGGGTAGGCCGCGGGACTCCCAAGCTCCAAACCCCCAGGGGGACGTCGGAGAGCGACAACGCTTCTTTGACTTCTATTTGTGTCGTCTCTTACCCGAATACCAGGGTGAAGACTTGGAGCCCAAGGAGCGGTGATGGTGGCCCTGGGAGTATTCCAGAGAGTGGCCCCTGGACCGCAAGCGGTGCAGTGAGGAGTGCCGAACTTCAAGCAACTTCCGGCGCCGCTCCTTCAAGGCCAGACAGGACCGGGAGTCGTGGTCGCGCTCCAGTCAGTAGAGACAGACTTCATGGGGGTCTGCCACCGACATATTGTGACAGCAGGCCCCACAGGACTTAAAACCGGGCATCCCTACGCACCAGAGAAGACCAACAAGAGACAAAAGTCCCCAAAAAGATAGACAAAAAGTGACTAGGGTACGAACTCTAACCGGATCTGTGCTTACTGGCGCAGAAAAAGAAAGAACTGACATCAGCGTGCATGGGTGGCGCCTAAGTAGTCTCACTGACATCATCTCGCTGCATAAGACGCCAGCGACAGAGGCGTTGTCACATGACGCCGCCCGCTGACGCGCAGGATTACTGCTAGCATAACTTTCCGGATCCAGTCTGACGCCTGGAGATATTCTAAGGTAAGGAATCTATCACTAACGTGTCTCTTTCAGATACATTTATTAAGCGCACGAATACCCAAAGGTGCCTTGGTGCTGAGGGTTGGAATAGGTAGGTTCATGTAAGGCACGGGTCTCTATTTCTTAAACAGCCACGTTTTCAAGGCCTTCCTAAAGGCAAATAAGATTGGAAGTGTTCATATGGAGAAAGGGAGTGCATTCCAGAGCTTGGGGACTGCCGCCCTAAAGCTTCTGCCAACCCAGCTAGATTTGAAAAATCTCGGAATTGCTAGCAGTTTCTCACCTTCAGAGCGCAGAGGCCTTTTTGGGACATACAAATAAAGTAGGCATCTCAGGATCTTGGGGCCAGAATCGTGAAGTGCTCTGTAGGTAATGCAGAGGGCCTTAAAGATGATACGATTCTTAATTGCGAGCCAATGCAGCTTATGCAAATGTTTTCAAACTGAAAGGTGCCTGGGGATTCCAACAGAAGTCTAGAGGCCGCATTTTGAATTTATTGCAACTTGTTGAGTTACTTCTCAGGCATGTGACGATAAAGCCCATTATAGTAGTCTAGTTTTGCAAGAATCAAAGAAGAAATTACCGTTTTCCTACTATCCGTGGGAATAAAAGGTAGTATTTTTTTGATTGTTTAAAGCAGAAAAAAGCTTGATGAGGAGACGGCATTAACCTGTGCCTCGAAGTTCAGTTTATTATCCATATTCACGCCAAGGAATCTTAGCCTTGTAAACTGGAATAGGTGCCGTCCCAGGTTTGTCAGGCCACCAACTTCGTGACCAGTTTGGCAGAAAATTGTTGAAAATGACTACTTTCGTTTTGTCTGAATTCAGTCTCGGACAATGAGCGCTCATCCAGGAGCTGACCACCTGTGGACACGGCTAGGAACCTGGGTTTTCGGCTTCACAACACCCTATCCTGCAAATCAAGCAGGTATCCTGCTCCTGCTTTGGTAAACTCCATATGCTCCGCAAATTTTTGCACTGCCTCCCCCTGGAATCTCGCAAAACTATAATACATGCTCTGATCACTTCCCATCTCGACTATGCCAATAGTCTTTATCATGGAGCACCCACTTTTTTTAATAGGCGCCTGCAGATCATCCAGAATGCGGCAGCCAGGTTGATATGCAAGATCCCCTATAACAATTCGATCACTCCCCATCTAAGAAAACTTCACTGGCTTCCTGTGACCAAGAGCATTCAGTTCAAGGCGCTCATTCTAACTTTTCCAGCTTTCCTAGGACGTTGTCCTTCCAACCTTCAAACTCGCCTTAAACACTCAAGAATGCCGGAATCTCAGATCTAATTCTCTCCGTCTTCTGACAATACCCCGCTTTCGACGCTCTAAGATGGGCGACAGAGCCTTTGCAGTGCTTACCACTAAAGCTTGGAATAGCCTTCCTCTTTCCCTCCGTATGATTGAATCTGAAGCTGTCTTCCAACGTGCTCTGAAGACCTGGCTCTTCACCAGCCCCTAGCCCTTCCCTTGGGTCTTCTGTTGCCGCCCGCAACAACGCCGGGACACCCTCGTTGGGGGTAGCTGTCGCGCTTTACAAACTTATAAATAAATAAAGTGAGCAAGGGACCCACGTCTGGGCATACTCTGCCAACTTAGGGCAAACAAAGTAAAACCAAAGGGGATGATGGAAGGAGTGCTGAACATTGCAAGCACTCACCCCCAGTCAACTGATCTGGGTTTAGTCCATGATCATTCTTTAGCTCACTCTGCCACCCCAGTTCAGACATGGCCATATGCAAATTCGTCTGACCCTGTACCTCATGGGAACAGTCCAGCCCGAACTGCCAAGCCATGTCTTCCCTGGACCGGAAACAAGCACCCTGGGACCGGTTTACGGCTAATTATCCGTCATCAGCCACGATAGCTTGAATTCAGTGGCAAAGTGAGCAAGGGACCCACGACTGGGCATACCCTGACAACTTAGGGTGAACATAGCAAAACCAAGGGGGAAGATGAAAGGAGTGTTGAACACTGCAAGCACTCACCCCCAGTCAACTGATCTTGGTTTAATCCATCATCATCTGGCTTGGCAGTTCGGGCTGGACTGTTCCCATGAGGCACAGGGTCAAGACTGATTTGCATATGTCTGGGTTCAAACTGGAATGGCATGGTGAGCAAAAAACGATGGATTTGGGCCAAGATCTCTGTACTGGATAGAATGTATGAATTGTTCTGCATTATGTCCATCAACTGTTGTTTTTGAATTTGTCACCCCAAGTGGGATGGGTATGCCCAGACGTGGGTCCCTTGCTCTCCATGCCTCTGGACTCAAGCTGTCCTGGCTGAAGAGGGGTGAAACCACAAAACCAGTCCTAGGATGCTTGTTTCCAATCAAGGGAGGACCTGGCTTGGCAGTTCAGGCTGGACTGTTCCCATGAGGCACAGGGTCAAGACTGATTTGTATATGGCTGGGTTCAAACTGGAATGGCGAGCAAAAAAACGATGGATTCAGGCCCAGATCTCTGTACTGGGGTGAATGTATGACATTGTTCTGCATCATGTCCATCAACTGTTGTTTTTGCAGCTCTACTGAACTGACAGACTTCCACTCTGGAATTAATTGTACCCAGCATGGGAATGCAGCTACCCATATAAAAGGGCACATTTTAGACCAAGTCTGGACATCAAACCTGAAATTCTCTAGTTATTGATCTCTCCTTGTACTTGGTCGGACCATCATTTTATTACATTTACTATCTCCTGTGTCCTCTTAACCAACCCCCCCCCCCCCCCCCAAAACAGAAAATCATATGGCTAGAAACACAAATATTGGCAATTTTTGCTCATTATTAACTGCTACGGTCCAACAGCACTGGAGTCACTTCACAATCAGGCAGAAAGAATTAAGACATGGCTTGAATCTGCTAGTGAAAGTATTGCCCCTTTCAAGAAAACCAAGATCATGAGACCCCATGATGCCCAACGTTGGTTCTCTGACGACTAAGGCAAGCAGAACGTAGTTGGAGACACCACTATTCCTAAGATAAAAAGGTTATATTCTTAACTCATCCTAAAGAATATAAAAACGCTATTCTTCAAACTAAGGCGGATTACTGCTCTATGAAAATCCTAAATTCGGCAAATAAGTCCAAGGATATATTCTCTTAGGTTGACAAGCATGCTAAACCAGATAGAGTCAGGGCGAAACCTGTCCCTTCAAAATCCGTATGTGACTCTCTCAACTCCTACTTTGAGAGAATTGCCACTATTAAGGCTAGCATCCCTACCCATACCTCTTCTACGTTTTCTCCGCTCACATGCAAAAACCCACTCCTACTTGATCAAATTCCTCTGATCTCAAGGGTGGTATTCTTTGATTTGCTTATAAAAGGTTGGTTCCGGTTCCCCTACTGATAGTAGTCTCTCACATTCTACGGGAATCTTTTCTTACTTGCCCGGACCCCCTCTTTCACTTCTGAACAATGCTTTCAAGCTTGGTATAGTCCTTTAAACATTCAAAAGTGCGGCAATTGTCCCGATTTTAAAGAAACCTAGCTCTGACCCTCTGGTCCTCAGCAACTATTGTCCCATCTCCTTGCTACCCTACTTAGGCATAATTATAGAAGCTCATGTTCTAAGCTGCCTCAGCTCCCTCGTTGCACACTCTCACAACCTTGACTCATCAGGCAGGTTTCAGATCTTCACACTCATCGGAGTCAGTTATTCTTACAGTAATGGACGAACTCAGAAGGGGGGCTGACAAGGCTATCACCTAACCCTGGTACTCCTTGATTTGTCAGCAGCATTTGACATGGTCGATCATGATCTCCTGATTGACCGTGTCAGCAATGCTGGGATCCAGGGTCTGGCGCTGAAGTGGCCCTCTTCTTGGCAATTGATTTCAAGCGGTTTGCCTTGCCAACTTCTCTTACAATAAAATAAAACTGACCTGTGGGGTACCCCAGGGCTCCCCTCTTTCACCCCTTTTTTTTTTTTAAAACCTTTGTTACTTCAAACAGGTACAAATATGGGCCTACAGCCACAAGGGCCGGCCGCTAATCAGTTACATCACAGCAAGTCAGTTAGGACCCGACTCGGCAGCCCGGGAAGCGAAGGTACCACAAATACGGTTGAAACTGGCTATTAAGCATACCAAGCAAATGACAGGATTCTAAAGGCTCCATTTTATAATATAAAAAATTAAAGGATCAGGTGCCATACAGTATCACAGAGTCGCACAAGGGGCGGGCAAACTAGTAGGACATCCCCAGTTTGAACAATCTGATTTTGAACAGTGGCGCTAAGACATACAATTCAGGATAAACAAGCATACAATCACAGTTCGCATCAGTTAATCGCCTGCCCATTGATACTGATATACTTTAGAAAGTATAGGCACAGATAAGGAAAAATCGATAATAGACACAGGAGTGGACCCACTACGCTGACCTGAAAAAGGAAAAAACAAAAGAAAAGGCAAAAGGAAAGATACGAAAGAGAAAAAAGGCCATAGAAACAATAAAGACTAAACAAAAAATCCCCTCCTCCAACACCCCACCCTGCACCCCTGCAGATGACTACGGCCTACCCCCCTAGCAGCGTGCCTGTCGCCCCAAATAACTGAAACCCGAAATATAGAAAGAACGAAGAGAAATAAAAGAAGAACTAAACCCTACACTAAAAGTAGAAATGGAGGAGGGCATTAACGTATACATTCCCGGTCTCCACCCACCGCCTTAACAAAGAATCCCCCCCAAAGCTGACACAATCGAGCAGAACACAATAGAAGATTACACCGGAGGAAACCATTAACCCCGCCCGGTCTCCGTTAACCTAATAAAGCAAATCCCGTTACCGATGAAACCACAATAGTAAACCCAAAACAAGTCTCAGCCCTTACCCCGTCGATCAAACTTGCTGACTCCCTCTGGTAAGTAGAGCCCCATCCACAAATTGTTAAAATACACATAGACGTTGCCGACATATAGTCTGCTAGATGGAGAAAGGATGGCAAACCCCAAAGCACATGGCCAGTTCCAACGATGCCCCTCCCCGACTCCAAGGCCAGACACTGTCCCCTCCGCCATCTTGATGAACCAGCTTTGGAAGGGGGTGCGACACAATCCAACGCAGTTCACAGTCTCGACCAAAAGTTTCCAGAGTGGGAACAGCAGTTAAATGATCCACTGGTAGCGAAAGTAAGGATTCTGACCATATAGTCGATACACAGATCTCAACATGTTCAATCAGTTCCACTTCTGTGGCGGCAGGCAGAGCTCCATGCACCGGGTCTGGATGCACCGCTAGGGTGCCTATCGGGAGTAGAGCTGACCGTCGAGTCCCGGGCGACTAATCAGGGTCCGGTCCCAATCGCATAATTCCATCTGCTGCCGACATCAGGTTACTTACATGGGTCTCCATAGTCACATGAAGTGCCTCAAGGGCTGCCAGCACTGACCGCAATGACGGGCCGCACTCAGCCCGCTCCGCCGGGTCTCGCATAACATCAGGCATAGTGATCCCCTCGGAGAGCCGCTCTCCCCGAGGGAAGATTAGGCGGAGCAGGGATGAACCGTGAGGGACAGATCGCCAACATGCGTTCGTGCGCGCCAAGTCCCCAATCCAAAGGCACCGGCGATGCGAACGCTAGGCCTCCGGGTCCGGGACCCCCGTCACACCGCCTCGGGCGTCCCTCGTCTCCTCACCTTCGATACGAGACCAGGCAGCCGATCGTCAGCAAAGCAATCCAAAAGATGTCGGAAGTTCCATGGACCGGACCCTGCCGCCATCACCAGTCCGCTGTTGTTCAAGTAGGACCCGGCTGGACAAGCACTCGAGACCCTGGCTTCCAGACTGGGTTAGGCCTCGAGTTAAACCTCGACATTTCTCCACGCCACAATGTCAGAAAAGTCTCGGGATTGCTCCATCGGACTGCAGATTAGTTCATAGACACGGATATGGGGCGGAACATCAGGATAGATGACAGGATCTTCAAGCGAAAGACGGAGGTCGACGGAGCCGGGAGACTAAGCGGCCATCTTGTCTGCTGTTGTAGCTCCTCCCTCCACTCCCTTCTTTTCAATTTGTACCTACTACTCTTGATTTGCTCTCTGAGAGAAAGAAAGGTTGGAACCTTTGTTGGACTTGGCCCTTCTGGCAGGTTCACCCCTGAACTTTTTGCCAGGTGTTAATAAATAGTTATAGTGATTTCTGGTCTTTGCGCACTTTGACACTGTGGCGCAGTGTAAAGTGCGTGCGCTCCCTGAGTGCGTGTGTGAGATTGACCTGCCCTCCCATAGGAATGCATGGGGAATGTCTGTGTCCCTGGTAGTTCCTGATGCGTGAGGTGTGCATGGTCGAGTTTGGTATATGCGAACTCGTGTGTTTGAATGCTTCCCAACGATGTATGTGGCATGATTGTATCTTGTGCGGAAGTGCCACTTCTAGGAGTTGGCATATTAGTGTAAAATATGCCTGGCGTATGATTGGCTGGAGCTGGCTGGGATGCCAGGCTCCAGGAGTCTGTGTGGGTCTGCCCAGGTGGTGAATGGAGAGATTAGCATGCTGATGTGAGGAGGGGCTGCGCCTGTGTCCTGAATGAGGCTGGGTTTTCCCCCACACAATGCTGGCTCCGCCCCCTGTGGTGCGACTGATGACCCTAGCCTGCCTGATTAATGACCAGGGGCATGCTGCTGCTGGGGCCGGGGGAAGGCTTGCCTCCCTGGGCCCTGCCCAGCCCCTGGACTCTTGAAGGACTTTTGCTGGAGTGTTGGCTCCTCTTGCGCCTGGGGGCCCTGGATTTTTTCTCTAAGCGCCTGAGAGCGCTTGTTCTTTGCCTCAAGCACCTGGGAGCGCTTTGGACTTTCCCTGTAATGCCTGGAAGCGCTTGTTTTCCCCTGTAGCGCTTGGGAGCGCTTTATTGACTGCTAGCGCTCAGAGCGCTCTGTTTTCCACTTATAGCGCTTGGGAGCGCTGTATTCATTTGCCTAGCGCCTGGGAGCGCTTTATTTTACTTATTGCGCTTGTGAGCGCTTTAATTGCCGAGGCCGGTGCCCACCCGGCATTGTCCGCCCCGATCGAGTGCCCACCTCGATCTATTCTTTTAAAAGGAGCCGGTGCCCACCCGGCATTTGCCCCAGATTCTGGCCGTGAAGTCTCCCGCCGGGCCGTCGCTCTGCCCACGGCGACCCGGAAGCAGCTGACCGGCCGGCCAATCGCTGCGCGGCCTGCCCGGAAGTCCCGCCCCCGCCTCCTCGAGCTCCAGAGTGAGGAAGTAAAGTTCCCCTCCGCGGCCCGGGGCTCCCGTGAGTTGGAGAGAGCCCCGGGGCAGGCCCAAGAACAGCGTGAGCCATTGACAGCCCGGTCCCGAGATGGGGGACCGGGGGAACAGGTAGCGGGCCGGGCGCATTGTGAAGGCGGGGCTCTCATGTGCTGAGAGAGCCCCGCAAAGCGCTACCGCCACACCGCTGCCAAGGGAGAGAGCCGCCCAGAGGAGAAGCCGCAGGAGAGGAGACGACGCCCCCCCCCCCGAGCCGGTGAGTGCGGGTTGTCTCCGTTGGTTCTCCCGGGCGGCCCCTGCATTATTGTTCTCACGCCCACGGAGGGCTCCGGGGGCATGACGCAGAAGGAGCCACTGAGGCTCCACCTTCACGAGGGCAGTTTCCTTCCCCCCTTTGAGCGGCTCCAGTTGACAGAGGGCCGCTCCGACGAGTGGGGCATTGGTCCTAGAGCCCCGAGATGCTCACAGGGCATTGGTATTTCAAGCCCCCGAGAGGCTCAAGCGGCATATCCTTGTTCACAGAGCCCCGAGGCCCCCGCCCATATTGGTTCGTGAGCCCAGAGAGGCTCGAGGGGCATTCGTGATTGCAGAGCCCCGAGGCTCCTCACAGCCCACATTTGTCCTGTGAGCCCCGAAAGCCTCTTGAGTGTATTCCTGTTCTTGAGCCCAGAGAGGCTCCCACGTTGGCCCCATTCTCTACAACAGCTGCCCAGCACTTTGTGGGCAGTTGCTACGTTTAGGTCTTGGTGCAGTGGCGGAACCTGGACCCTGGACTTTGATGTAAATCGTGTGCTATTATGATTCCTGCGCTAACTGTGGTTTAAATGCTGTTATGATGTCTGTCCTGTTGCTTTTGGGTGTTAGGAAATGTACTGCGTGTTGTATGTTTTGCGCACCCTGTGTCCTGCACCTCTGAATGTGTTGTTGATGCATCATGTGCCTTGTTCCTTACACCGCTAAATGTATTGTGATACTTAGGTGGTTGTTCTCTTGCTAGTAAAGGTGTTGCTAGCGAAGCCCAGGTTCCCTGTGTAATATTCTCCTAAGGTGGTTAGGGTTGCATAGGTGGTGCTTACCTGGTACCAGTAGTTACTGGTTGTGTGCTTTATGTTCTATTTTGTGCTATATGATTATTTGGTGTTTAACTATCTACAAGGGCTTGATACTGAGCTCTCCCCCTGACCAGAGTCCCAGGACCAGTGGACTCTATTTGTGCCTTCTCTGGCAAATCGCTGGGACTTGTCTGATCTCTCTTGGGCTCCTGGAGCCTCGCTGAAGTGTGCCTCGCTCATTCCCCTCGGCAGCTCGTGCACGGCAGCCCGTCCAAGCCTCGAGCAGCGCCGCTCTACCCTGAGCCGCGCCGCTTCGCTGGGTCGCCTGCATCCTGCCTTCCGCTCCTCTTCTGAACCGCACACATTGGTCGCCCCAGAGAAACGCTTGTAGCTAGCCGGCCGCCGCTCAAGTTTACTAAGGAGATCACTCGCATTATCCCGCAACCAGAACAGGAGGTACTGTCCGTTAGGCTCTATGTTCTAAGTTCTAGGCCTACAAGTATTGTATTCAAAGTTCTAAAAGTGCTGATTCCTGACAGTGGTCTATGTGGCCCTGTCTTGTACATATCCCTTGTAAATTCTGCCCGTGCCTGTTGGCACAGTGTAAAGTGTGTGTTTTATCTAATGTGTTTTGGTATAATACAAAGGCTATTTTTATATATAACCTTGTGTGGAGTTTCCTTTGTGGTGGGCCTTGGGTGTTGTTACTGGGTGCGCGCTCAAACACTTAACCTACATAGCCTCCAAGTTTAGCCTTGCTGCTCGCGCCACGTTACCTAGAGGTGAGCAGGGGTTATCTTGGCGTGTAACTCCCTTGCCCTGACTTAGGAGTGGTGGTCTCTGACTGACTTTGGCGCAAGCCCTGGCCAGCCAGGGATCCCATTTCTAACAACCTTTAACTACGCTGACGACCTTCAGTTGGAATTTGATATCAATTCATCTTCTTCAGTTTCTGTATTTAACTTTCAATCCACTCTGAATTGTACCAGCAAATGGATGAATAGCAATCAACTAAAATTGAATCCTGATTAAACCGAGCTGATCCTTACGGGTGGGCCAGCCAACGTGTGGAACTCCAGCTTTTGGCTTCCATTGCTGGGAGATCCCCCACTCCCTGCAGGTTCTACCAAGAGTTTGGGTATCAGTAAAGATTTGTCTATTAAAGCCTGTCATATGGATACTTAGTTACATATATTGCGTTAAGTTAGCATGAGTGTATTACATGTCTAAACAGCCATTTTGCCTTCGGCTTCAGTTTTGCACACGACACCTACTTGTTGTTGTCGCTTTCACCCTAGAAGCGGTGATGTGATTTATTTGAGAATAATATGTTATTACTATGCTATCAGTTTTGCTTGGTACACTTGGTACAACTGTCTGCACACTGAGAGCTGCACACTCTAAGAATAACCTAACACAAGGTTGCTGGGAGGCCTGATCCTCGCACCACATTAGACATAACACAAATAATGTTGATGCCAACATTTGGGCTCTAAGCGGGTTTAAGATAGAGTTACAGGGAATGAACGTAGACACTTGGTGCTGCGCATGAAGAGAGCTGGTAGCTGTTGATGTGATCTACTCCTACTGACATTTAGAGGTATGGGTCCGCTAAAACCCGAATGAGACCTTCTTAGATATAATATAATATGCTAAACAGGGTGCGCAAAATATAGGTGATATAGATTTCTATAGATTTTGCATTGTAACATGCTATCACCTTTTGCTTACTATGGATTAGTGACTATGCTGCTAACTCTGATTTTTATAATATGCATTTTGGTATTATACAAGATACTGCGTTTGAGAACCTTGCATTGAATAATAAATATTTCAAACTTGCACGTGTGTTCTTTGACTCTCAGTTTTGGTTTGAAATGATTATATAACGAAAGAGTGTTCATGTGTTCCACGATTCCTGAGGTATTCTAAAGATCATGTTCTGGTTTGTCTAAGACATGGATCATTTCATAATGATCCATGAGACACTGTAGCTAGCTAGGTAAGAGGATTTCTGATACTGAGATGAGTTTTGGATCATCCTAACTCACTGAGGTTCTAGATCTCTATGCACAGTTCTGTGGGAGAACGGAAACCCTGCTTCATGGCGCCCGTACGTTGTTGGCCTTATATCATGACACTCGAGTAGTATATCATTCAAACCTTAACACCTTCATTCCCGTTTCCGGAAAACGGTGGTGTCGGAAAAACCTACCTATTTTTTAAAATAGGTCTTTTCAAGCTTGAATTCTTCTAAAACGGTTTCTTTGACTTGCTACCCAGTTGTGCTACAAAGTGTTCTTTGTCTTTTTTCTCTTCCTGTGCTAACATGGCCGTGGACATCCCACAGCATAGCCGCATTGCGGTTCGTGACCACTTGCGGGCATATAATGTCCCTGTGGATGGCTTAGCTGTGGTTCTAGTGGTGAGTGCGGAACATGCGTACCCGTACGAATTGTTTTATTCATGGGTGACATTTCCGGCAGTGGACGCTAATTCTGGTGTGTTCCATTCATACACTGCCTCGGCTGTACCGGTGGCTTATGCTCCGTACAGGGCACTGGAAGTACCTATAGATGTTTGGCAGCACGGAGTTTGGTTTGGTGGCGCCCTACCCCATTCTTTAACAAATCCGAGGTTAGGTCCTTTGTCCATTCCGGGCACAAATTGGCCCGCTTTGGGTGGATTTACTCCTCACCCTAATCGCGCCACTTGTAATGTGGCTGACCTGCGGCGTCTTCATGAAGTCGCGGTTGGAGTGATTAGGGCGCTTGTTCATTACATTGGTCGTAATGTTCATGGCGCAGCCCCTGCAGGTACGCAGCTTCTAGCAGAACAGGCTGGTTTGAAAATCAGTCCTGTCATGGTGAATTCCGTTATGGGCAAGAAGCCCCAGGATAAAGATGATTTTCCTTTCTGGCTTGCCGAGAAATTCGACCAGCTGGAGGCTGTGTTTCCTAATACGACTCCTGGTGAGAAACACCGGATTCTTACGCTCAGTTTACCGAAAGATTTAGCCCCTGAACTTGTTGACTGTGAGACATGGGGTAAGACTTTTGCAGCGGTTTATTCGAGGTGCTATGGCACCCAGACTGTGTCCAACCTGTCTGCGGTCCTTAAACGTGTTCAAGATGATCACGGACCGGAGTCGGCGGTTGAATTGGGTATGCGTCTGAGTGGCTCCTTTGATGTGGTTTGCGAACTCATCCTTGCGAATGTCAAGGGGGATGCAGTGAACTTTCAGGTGGCCAATGCTCTGGCGTTCGTTCCCGATGCCGATAAACCCCGTCAGTTAGCAAGGATTATTGTGGCGGCTTATAAAATGGTTGGCCGCACTTCTAAGGGTGTAAAGGCTTTTTCTGAAAAGGAGAAGAAACAGCCCCAGGGACAGTCTTCGGAAACGGGTGGACAACCCAAGTCCAAAAAACAAAATTGGCCGAAAAAGCAGAATCAGGGTAAGCAGCAACAACAACAACAGCAGACACAGGTTTCTAGTCCTGCGCCTTCGCTGCCTGCGCAGTCGGATAGAATTTATGATTTGCGCGATCGCGCGACGATTAAATCGCCTGAAAGATTTCAGGCTTCTGACCAACGCTCTCCTCGTTCCTTTCAAGACTCATCGGCTCCGTCAACCGGTGGTGGAGGGGGCGGCAGGGGCAGGGGTGGCCAGCAAGGACGTGGTCAGCCCCGCCCGCGAAGTGAAGGGGATCAGCGGGACGACTCTACGCCCAAGAGACCGCAGTTTGCCAAGAAGAAGGTCGCAGCCTTAACGGCGCATCGATATGCCCCAGATAGTGAGAACGCGGCTTCGGAATCTGACGTGGGCTCTGACCTTGCTGGACAGCGCGGCGGAGATTACCATAGTGAGAGAGGCCCTCCGTCCACTGTTGAAGGTGACAGCGACTGACACTTATGTTGTGATTGAAACGGCTGATACACATGTTGCTCCCCCTGAACGACTTTTTGAAATTGTACTGTTAATAGAAGGAGACATGCAGCGAACTGTAAAAGGGGTATTTTGGGAAAATCTTTCCTCTACGTATGACATTTTACTTTCGGAGGCTGACTGGCCCCCACCTTTTGTTCTCACAGCTCCGCGAGGGGAGGAGGTGATCCTCCCCAGTTTCGCGCCCACTGTATCGAGAGTGGAAGCACTGCATTTTGCAGAAGAGTGGGCTCTGGCGCTTGCGCCGGCTGTGTACCGAAATCAGTGTGGCTGGGATAAATTGTCTCCTAGCCATGAGATTCCTTTACGGTCACAGCCGCAGCCACAACCTCAGTATCCCATACGGCGTGAAGCTAAAGCTTCTGTCGCGGCTATCCTTGAACAATTGGAATATCAAGGTGTAATTGAAACGTGTGTGTCACCAATGAATAATCCCCTTTTTACTGTGAACAAGCCGGACGGCTCATATCGTCTGGTTTTGGATTACCGGCATTTGAACTCGCATTGCCGTAACTGTGCAGTACAGAATACTCACGGCTCTGCCCTAGTGAATAGTCTTGAGCGTAAACGGTTCAAAACCACGCTTGACATTTCCAATGGTTTTTATGCACACAGATTAGATGGTCTAAGTTCCCAATGGACCAGTTTTACGTGCGGCGGTGTACAAAAAATGTTTAAACGACTCCCAATGGGCTATAAGAATAGTCCTGGAGTGTTTTCCGCCCGCATAGTCTCTCTTTTGGAGAGCTTCGATCCAGTTGCTTGTTCTTATGTGGATGACATTTATCTCACAGACGACGAACTTTGGGAGCATCTGTGTCGAGTAAACAGCATAATTTGTAACTTTGCAGACATGGGTCACAAGTTTAACTTTGCGAAATCACACACTGCGGAGTACACAGTGTTGTTTCTGGGTTATAAACTTAACCACGAAGGAAAGGGGTTGGCTCCTCACTTCCTGGAGAAGTGCGCGCAGTTGCGCTCTCCGACAACGCTGAAAAAATTACAGTCTTTACTGGGTTTTTTAAATTTCGGGAGGACATACATTCCGGAATATGCCCAGCGTATCAAGCCTTTGTATGCCTTGATACAACCATCTTTTTCCAAATCATGCTGGCTGCCTGAGCATTCAGCCATTCTGCTGTCTTTGCAGGCTGATTTGCTCGCTTCTGACTACTTACAGACTCGTGATAACCAGACCAACCTGGTGATAAGAATTATCCCTGGGGCGGTGGGTTTCACATACCTGACTTTTAATGAAGGGGATACTGTGCCTATTGCTTACAAGTCACACTTGTACACTTCGGCTGAACTGCGTTTTTCCACTGTGGAGAAAGTTTTAACGGCTGTGCAGATGGCAATTCTTAAGGAACGTGCCCTGTCACAGGGAAAGCGCATGTTGGTTGTTACCCCATGTCCTGCCTTGGAGGCAGTCACAAAAGCCAGTGTACCAAACTCTAAAGCTTTGCACCCTCGGTGGATTCAGTGGGCTACATCCTTGACATCCCAGGATGTCACGTTTATTTTTGACGCCGCTTTACGGTCGCAGGAGTATTTACAGTATGAATTTGTTCATCCTGCTCCTTTAGCGATGCGGCCGTTGGAGGATTTCCATTGTATCATTTACACTGATGGTTCGGCGCAGGTTGCGCATGGCTCTAAACATGCCTACGTTTCCGCTTGCGCCATTGTGGTCGGTGCCATGGTGAACGATGAGTTCAAGTCCAGTGTCGTGCACACGCAAACACTAGGGGACTGCACCGCACAATTAGCAGAGCTTCGTGCTCTAATGCTCGCATTGGAGTACGCTGATCCTAGTGTGACGACTTTAATCGTAAGTGATTCTTACTACTGTGTCCAGTCTTACAATGAGAACTTGTTCTTTTGGATTCAGAATGATTTTCGTGATTCCAAAGGTAGCACAATAAAACATAAAATGATCTGGGTCCGAGTGGCGGAACTTAAAGAGAAACTGCCGCTCGTGTTTGTGATTCATACTCTCGGCCATCAGCGCGTGGGGGTCCACGCTGTTGGAAATTCGCTTGCTGATGAGGCAGCGAAGTCTGCGGTATCAAAATACTTAGTTGCAGCAGTCACAAGGTCCAAAAGCAAAATAGATGATGACATCTTGGCGGCTGTTGCTGCCACGGAGAAGGGAGGTAAATATCCTGCGGGGTTCCCTTCGAAGTACACATACCACTTAAGTCCCGATAAGGTTCCTTATGTGAAAATTCCTGAAGTTGGCGAACGTCTAGTTCCCAACTCGGATCGCAGGGCTTCTCTGATTACAGCGGCTCATGAAGGTGTGGCGTCTGCGCATGCGGGCGTCTCAGCCACTGTAACTCAGCTACAACAAAGGTTCTGGTGGCGGGGACTGTACAAACAGATGCGCGATTATGTCCTTATGTGTGACATTTGCCAGCAGATTAAGCCTTCTACTGCTGCGCGTCCGCCTCAGACACAGTTGTACATCTCTAATAAACCGCTTGGTTGCGTTTATTTGGATCACTGCGGTCCTTTTTCTTCTGATACTGCGTTTAAATACATCTTAGTAGCAGTTGACTCATGCACACGCTTTGTGTGGGTATGGCCACATCGAAGCGCTGATTCGCGGACTGTCATTAAGGATTTGCGTGTCTTTGTGGGAATTTTTGCCTGTGGTACTTTCCAT
The DNA here is from genome assembly GCF_964263255.1 of Lissotriton vulgaris. Classification (NCBI taxonomy): domain Eukaryota; kingdom Metazoa; phylum Chordata; class Amphibia; order Caudata; family Salamandridae; genus Lissotriton; species Lissotriton vulgaris. The sequence goes on along the minus strand of NC_141693.1, from coordinate 1,247,933,344 downwards.
TCGGACCAGGGTCCGGCTTTCGCCTCTAAGGCGTACAAGGATGCTATGGTTTCGTTGGGAGTCCAAGTCAAGTTTTCAAGTCCCTACAGGCCCGAGGGCAATAGTGTAGTAGAACGAATGAACCGCGACTTAAAGCAATCTTTGACAGCCCGAGTTATAGGCACTGGTAGAAACTGGCTGGACCACCTCAATGACGTGCAGCGTGCGCTTAATAATCTCCCTAGAAGGTCTCTGGGTGGGCGGACCCCATACGAAATGCTCTTTGGTATCAAGATGTACGTCCCTGACCTCAATGGTTTAGACTGCCAGGCCCAGGCCGCGGCCTTTGACGTAGATGAACATTGCAATGTTTTACAGAATCTACAAAAGACCAGAGACAGTCTTGCTAAGGAACACTTGCCCTCCACGTCGGATGATGCGTTGCAGATCCCGGTAGTTGGCTGGCTACCCCAAGTTGGAGAACTGGTTCGTGAGAAGATCGATAACAAGAAAGAGTTTGGTCCCTCATATCGAGCACCGGTTCGAGTTCTTGGAGTGAAGGGCACAAGAACAGTCATATTACCACCACTTCCAGGTCGTAAAGAAAACAGATTTATTTCTATTGACAATGTCAAGGCACACAGGGTGGCCGATTCTTCATAGCATGACACCGGCTGTATCCTGTCCTTCCATGGTGAGGCACTCTGTGCTGGCTATTACATCTGGTGCAGAACAGGAGGTGTCCCTCGAGATGCCTGCTATATCCAGTCCTTTATTAAATACTATTCCTGTTACTAACATTGATGAGCTGACCTATGCATATCCTGCTGATTTATCTATGCCTGATTTACAAGCTCGTTTGGCTAACCAGTCCAGATTCTCTTTTGACTCTGATTCGGAACTTTCAAAGAAACCATCGACTATTGCAAAATATACCACGTTATTTAAAAAACATTTTTTAATTCCACCTTGGACATATGTTTGGCTGATACTATTTTCATTTTATATTTTTATGTTAATTGGTTTTGTGTTTTATTTTTTCCGCCTGATCGATGGCCATTATGTCAAAGAAAGAACAGGAATTCGGTACCTTAATGGAACATTGGCCCCTCTTTCCTCCTCACATTCAGCACACAGACTAAAACGAGACTTAAATACAGTAGAGATTACTGCTTGGCCTGTCCTTGATGGGATTGTGTGGGATGCGGTTAGGTTTCAGATACATGGCCCCACAGAAGTTATTAATGTTCCTAATGTGCTTAGAGTAAACATGGGAGATGTGATTAAACAAAATATTCGTTCTGATGATTGGGATCTTCAGGCCGTGGAAGCATTGTTCTCTGATTTAAAATATTATGCAGCCTTTGATGCTGAGGATTTGTACTTAGATTCTGTCAATTATGGTGATTTGTTTTGTTTTCAACATTATGGAAATCATTTCTTACATAAAACAAGTTCCAGGAGGGTTCCTGTGAATTACACACAGTGGGAACATTGCCCTGCTCCTTTACAAGGGAGCTCTAGTACATTTCTGGGTAAATACTCTTATTTTACAGACTTTAATCAATCACATCCTGAGTCGTTTTATTTTAAAGTGACACAGAAATTCATGTCCAAAGTTAGACTTACCGATACAAAATTATTGTATTCGAAGTCCTTTCTAGACAGGTTAGCTATAGATGGCTATGAGTTATGGAAGGAGGTTATTGACCTTAAATCGGTTTGGGGTACCAAAGATTGGCAGGTACAAGGCACTGAGGCTTTGCATCGTGCATGTCTCATCCCGAATCACATGTTGTTTTTAAATTCTACCATTTCCAAAACAACATGCTTTGGATTGGCTACATCTAAAAAATTGAATGCACCAACTATCCCTGATTTGGAAGAATATTCAGGTTGGAATAATTTCACTACATTGTCCATCAGTGAGATACAAGCACTCTTGCACAATTCCTCCTTTAATATTACCAGTTTTGATCCGGAGGGGTGGCTTTTGTGGCAAAGAAGCTCTGATTCTTGCCAACGTCGTTTTTTGGGTTTGTCTGAAGGTTTTACACACATCAGGCCAGATCCCCGTTTTGAAACAGGTCACACTGTTACTACTTATTCAGTGGGCAAATTGTGTCAGAACTGGTTACAACATTCCACTTTGGCTGCAGTTAAACTACATCTGTCCCAGTTGAATGAGAATATAGAGCTGAATGATTTTATAAAAGGCCCGGCTAAGGGTAGGTCTAAGCGCTGGCTTTATGCTGTTTACAATGAAATTTGGAAATTTTCACAGATTGAGGCAGCTAAACGCCTGAGAGCTATTGATCAAGCAAATTTGGAAAAAGTGCTTGCGGTGGTCGATACCAGTATTAACATGCTTTCTTCCAGGATTTACACGTTGGATAATATTGTTTCTTCTGTTGTTGATATTGTGCATGATGAAGTGTCCACGTTATACCATGGTCAGAATCAATTACGCTCTGTAATGCAGTTTGCATGGACCCTACAGACACTTAAGTCTGGTCGAGTTCCCTGGAACTCATTGAACATTTCGTCCCTTTTCGCCCCTTTTATTCTGACTGAAAAGCAACGCATGCTTTCAATGCGTGATGCATCATTTTCTATGTTACATATTGAAAGGCTAGAATCCTTACCTTTCTCTGTTGCTGAAACCACTACTGCTACATGGCTTATTCATGGATTAATTACATTACCATTTCCCTTATACAAATTTACTAATTGTATGCGGTATATTGCTATAGGACGATATGAACCACTAGGCAATGCATTCCTCCATGAGGCATGGTCGTTACCATACACATACAGATGTCTGAAGGATGGAAAAGAAGTAAATCTTAATGGTGAGGAATGCACACAGTCACCTGACCATTCATTAATATGCAGACACATTCAGTTACACGGTTCTTGTAATCAGGACCGGCCAAATTTAGCATGTGTTTTAAAAGGCACGCCAGTTCCAGCAGTAGTTCCCACATTTACATTATTGACTAATGGTAGTTATTTGCTTTTAAACAACGAAGTATGTTGTGGGTTATTAATTGGTGTGGCTTATGTGGTAACTGTATCAGAGCGTGTGGTGTGTTGCAAAAACGTTCTATACCCACCCACGCATGCGTCTTCAGATGTCTCCATCTGGCCACGGATACCAACCTTGAAAGCGAAGTTCAATGGTTTAAGCAGAATAAGGGCCCTTTTGTCTCAAAAACAAGTGACCCTGAGTTCGGCCCAGGAAAATTATGTCCTTCACATAGCTAACACACGCACAGAGGTGCAGGCACTTTTAAATACTGACTTGCCGTTTCATTTCTGTGAGCTGGTGCACCAGATCTTTAATGCATCTTCCACGACTGGGCTCGCACATTTTTTTAAATTGGTTAGCAGTGGCCTCGTGACTACATTTGAGAAAATTTTTGGTATCATTCCCACGTTTTTCCATTCTATTTTTTCAAGTTTGTTTGGTGGACTACCTGTTTTACTGGCTGTGGCTGCGGGCATTTTGTTATTGTCTTTCTTTATAAAACATGGATGCCCATCCTGCGCAAGAAGCCGTTCAACGCCTCCTGACACTGTGCCGTAATAGGATGCTCAATTACTATGGAACATTGCCGCTTGGAGCATTAAGCACGGCTTATAGATTGTCATTTCGGTTCACTGACTTCACGTGTGTCCAACCTGTGTTTCACTGCCTGAGCTGCGAGTTCGATTGGGCCATTGATTTGTGTTTATGCTTGAAGACTGCTCCTGACGTTGATTTTGATCAGCTAATGCGTCCCGTAGTGGCTCACGAGCTGATTTGTTCTGGCGAAAGAGTTATGGCCTTGGCAGCGATAAATGGAGTACTGGGTCAATGGGAGATCTCTGCAGCGGCGCATGCCTTTCTGACACACAGCGTTCTGGTGAACCCACCGAGTTGTCCTCTGGCGTTACAGGAGGATCCGATGCTGGAGGAGCACGTATGTTCTTTCCCATTGCTGAATTGGATTGCTGAACTATTTTCGGATGATGGCAGTGATTTCATACTGGAGGCTGTTGCAACTTACTTTGCATATACTGTCCAATCGTGAGATGCCTGGGAGGATTGCTTTGTTATGGAATATGACTTTCCCCTTGCTGAATTGGAGGGATGAACTGTGTTCAGATGATGGAGAGTTCAATCATGAGATGTCGCTGAGAATGACGTTAATGTGGCACATGACTTTGGATATCAATCAATCAATCAATCAGTGACACTTATAAAGCGCGCTACATACCCGTAGGGTCTCAAGGCGCTGGGGGGGGGGGGGTGCCGCTACTGCTCGAACAGCCAGGTCTTCAGCTTCTTCCTGAAGGAGAGGTGGTCTTGGGTCAGGCGCAGGTCAGACGGGAGGGAGTTCCAGGTCTTGGCGGCCAGGTAGGAGAAGGACCTTCCTCCTGTAGTCGCTCTTCGGATGCGGGGGACGGCGGCGAGGGCGTAGTTGGCTGATCGGAGGTGGCGTTTGGGAGCGTAGAAGTTGACTCGGCTGTTGAGGTAGCTCGGGCCTTGGTCGTGTAGGGCTTTGTGTGCGTGGGTGAGGAGGCGGAAGGTGATTCTCTTGTTGACGGGGAGCCAGTGAAGGTCTCTCAGATGTCCGGAGATGTGGCTGGATCGTGGGATGTCGAGGATGAGTCTGGCTGAGGCGTTTTGGATCCGCTGGAGTCTCTTCTGGAGCTTGGCGGTGGTCCCGGCGTAGAGGGCGTTGCCGTAGTCAAGTCGGCTGGTGACGAGGGCCTGGGTGACGGTCTTCCTGGTCTCTGAGGGGATCCACCAGAAGATCTTCCGTAGCATGCGTAGGATGTTGAAGCACGCCGAGGAGACGCTGTTGACTTGCCTGGTCATGGAGAGGGAGGAGTCCAGGATGAAGCCCAGGTTTCGTGCATGGTCTGTCGGTTTGGGTGCGGTGCCTAGGGCGGGAGGCCACCAGGAGTCGTCCCAGGCGGAGGGTGAGGAGCCCAGGATGAGGACCTCTGTCTTGTCCGAGTTCAGTTTCAGGCGGCTGGTCGTCATCCACTCGGCTACCTCTTTCATCCCTTCGTGCAGGTTGGCTCTGGCGGCGGCGGGGTCGTTGGTCAGGGAGAGGATCAGCTGGGTGTCGTCGGCGTAGGAGATTATGCTGAGGTGGTGTTTGCATATGATGGCCGCGAGGGGGCTCATGTAGACGTTGAAGAGGGTGGGGCTCAGGGATGATCCTTGGGGGACGCCGCAGATGACTTCGGAGGCCTCTGACTTGTACGGTGGTAGGCGGACTCGCTGTGTTCTTCCGTCGAGGAAGGAGATGATCCATTCCAGCGCCTTGTCCTGGATTCCGATGTTGCTGAGGCGCCGTACTAGGGTGCGGTGGCAGACCGTGTCGAATGCCGCGGAGAGGTCTAGGAGGATGAGGGCCGCTGTTTCTCCATTGTCCATCAGGGCTCGGATGTCATCGGTGGCGGCGATGAGGGCGGTCTCGGTGCTGTGTTTGGCTCGGAAGCCGGACTGTGAGGGGTCGAGGGATCCGTTCGTCTCGAGGAAGGCGGCCATCTGCTTGTTGACGGTCTTCTCGATGACTTTGGCTGGAAACGGGAGAAGCGAGATGGGGCGGTAATTCTTGAGGTCGGTGGGGTCCGCTGTTGGTTTCTTGAGTAGAGCGCTGAGTTCGGCGTGTTTCCAGCTTTCAGGGAAGATGGCGGTGTCGAAGGAGGTGTTGATGATGTCTCGCAGGTGGGGTGCGATGACAGCGTCGGCCTTGTTGAAGACGTGGTGAGGGCAGGGGTCGGTCGGTGATCCGGAGTGGATGGAGTTCATCGTGCGGATGGTGTCTTCGGTGCTGATCGGGGTCCAGGCGTGGAGGGTGGTGGTGGGGGGGGGTGGCTGGTCGGTCGTGGTGTGCGTTGGTTGGTTGTTGAAACTGCTGTGTATGTCCGTGATCTTGTTGTGGAAGTATGAGGCGAGGGAGTTGCAGAGGTCTTGCGATGGGGTGATGTCGTTGTTTCCTGCGCTGGGGTTGGAAAGCTCTTTCACGATGTTGAAGAGTTCCTTGCAGTTGTGTGCGTTGTTGTCCAACCGGTCCTTGAATGCTGTTTTCTTGGCGGCGCGGATCAGCTGGTGGTGTTTCCGGGTGGCAAGTTTGTAGGAGGTCCTGTTGTCCGGTGTCGGTTCCCTTTTCCAGACTTTCTCGAGGGCTCGGCAGTTCTTCTTGGAGCTCTTGAGTTCGTCGGTGAACCATGGGGCCTTCTTGCTGCCGGGTCTGCTAGGCGGGGTCCTCAGCGGGGCGAGTTCGTCCGCGCAGTTGCTGATCCACTTCGTGAGGTTGTCGGCGGCCTGGCTGGGGTTCGCTGAGCTGGCAGGAGGGTGTTGGCTCAGGGAGGTGGCGAGCTGGTCTGCTGTGATCTTGTTCCAGCTTCTGCGGGCGGTCTGTTGCTGGTGTTGGTGGGTCGTCGTTCTCTTGAAGGTGAAGTGGACGCAGCTGTGGTCCGTCCATTGAAGCTCTGTGGCGTGGCTGAAGTCGATGTCTGTGCTGGATGAGAAGACGGCGTCGAGTGTGTGTCCGGCGAGGTGGGTGGGGGTGGACACCAGTTGCTTGAGTCCCAGGTTGGCGAGGTTGTCGAGCAGGGTGCTGGTGTTGTGGTCGTTGTTGTTCTCCAGATGGAAGTTGAGGTCTCCCAGGAGGATGTAGTCAGCGGAGGGGAGGGCATGCGGGCTGATGAAGTCGGCGATGTCCTCGCTGAATTGCGTGCGTGGTCCAGGGGGTCGGTAGATCAGGGTGCCTCTGAGGGTGGTGTTCGGGTTGGTGTGGATCTGGAAATGCAGGTGTTCGGCGCTGGTCAGGGTGTTGTCGGTGCTGGTCGTGAGACGGATGGTGTTCCTGTGGATGATGGCGATGCCTCCTCCCATCTGGTTGGCGTTTCGGTCCCTCCGGACGATCTTGTAGCCCTCTGGGATAGCGATGGCGATGTCGGGAGCTGAAGAGGCGTTCATCCAGGTCTCCGTGAGGAAGGCAACGTCAGGGGCTGTGGCGTCTAGGAGGTTCCAGAGTTCGATGGCGTGTCTGTGGACGGAGCGGGTGTTGAGCAGGATGCACTTGAGGTGGGTGCTGCTGGAGTTCGACTTGGCGGGTGCTGGTGCGGGGCTGGTCCAGATGCAGGAGAACTTGCAGGCGTGGCAGCTGAAAGGTCCGTGGGTGCGTCTTGGAGTGGCTTGGTGGCATTCTGGGAGTCGGCCGGTGTTGAGAGCGATGAGGGTGGCGGCTGAGTACGTCAGGCGGGTAGGTCGAGGTCTTCGAGGTCCAGGGGTCCTGGCGCTGGTCGCGATCCGGTCGCGGACGGGCGCAGACGGGCTTACCTTTGGCGCGCCTTCGGCGCACAATCGGCGCGCCCGCTGCGCGTGACCGCTGCACGTTCGCACGGTCGCCATTTAAGGCGAAGTGCGCGGGTGGGCGGAGCAGCTGGGAGGCGGGAGCGGGGAGGGTTACAGAAGACAAAAAAGGGGCGGGGACAAGCGGCGGTGGCGGGAAGGGAGGGCGGGGGGCGGCGCGGTAGGCGGACAACAAGGAAGGAGAGCAAACACGGGGAAAATGCAAATACGATCAAACAGGCAAACAGGCACAAATTCACGCAAAAAACAGGGGAAAAAGAGAGTTAAACCAAGTTAGACAAATCAAGCACAAAAAACCGTCAAAACAACGGCAAAAACACTCGCAGCGGCGGCAGCCGGCAAACGAGGCAGCAGCGAGGCAGAGGGCAGGCAAGGGGCACACGCAGCAGCTGGTGGCCGTGCGGCGCGGGGGTGTCCCACAAGTGGGTCACACTCACCTGCGTCGCACGGTCGCCATTTAAGGCCAAGTGCGCGGGTGGGCGGAGCAGCTGGGAGGCGGGAGCGGGGAGGGTTACAGAAGACAAAAAAGGGGCGGGGACAAGCGGCGGTGGCGGGAAGGGAGGGCGGGGGGCGGCGCGGTAGGCGGACAACAAGGAAGGAGAGCAAACACGGGGAAAATGCAAATACGATCAAACAGGCAAACAGGCACAAATTCACGCAAAAAACAGGGGAAAAAGAGAGTTAAACCAAGTTAGACAAATCAAGCACAAAAAACCGTCAAAACAACGGCAAAAACACTCGCAGCGGCGGCAGCCGGCAAACGAGGCAGCAGCGAGGCAGAGGGCAGGCAAGGGGCACACGCAGCAGCTGGTGGCCGTGCGGCGCGGGGGTGTCCCACAAGTGGGACACACGGATAAGTGCCTTGTTTTTTTCTTACAGACATTTGAATTAATGCGACCTGGTCCTACATTTCATATTTTGGAGACCTGGCGGATAACTTTTGATTCGAAAGTTTTTTGTTTTTTTTTATATTTGAGGCCACTGTAGGCATTCATACATATTCATTCATACATATTTTTTTAGCTTATTTTAGCTCAAGATTATTGAACTTTGCTTTCATTTTATGTATTTGATTTAGTATTGCCTTTCCCTTATGTTTGACGGTGCTCGGATCATTGGGGGGGTGTCATATGGATACTTCGTTACATATATTGCGTTAAGTTAGCATGAGTGTATTACATGTCTAAACAGCCATTTTTCCTTCGGCTTCAGTTTTGCACACGACACCTACTTGTTGTTGTCGCTTTCACCCTAGAAGCGGTGATGTGATTTATTTGAGAATAATATGTTATTACTATGCTATCAGTTTTGCTTGGTACACTTGGTACAACTGTCTGCACACTGAGAGCTGCACACTCTAAGAATAACCTAACACAAGGTTGCTGGGAGGCCTGATCCTCGCACCACATTAGACATAACACAAATAATGTTGATGCCAACATTTGGGCTCTACGCGGGTTTAAGATAGAGTTACAGGGAATGAACGTAGACACTTGGTGCTGCGCATGAAGAGAGCTGGTAGCTGTTGATGTGATCTACTCCTACTGACATTTAGAGGTATGGGTCCGCCCTGCTAAAACCCGAATGAGACCTTCTTAGATATAATATAATATGCTAAACAGGGTGCGCAAAATATAGGTGATATAGATTTCTATAGATTTTGCATTGTAACATGCTATCACCTTTTGCTTACTATGGATTAGTGACTATGCTGCTAACTCTGATTTTTATAATATGCATTTTGGTATTATACAAGATACTGCGTTTAAGAACCTTGCATTGAATAATAAATATTTCAAACTTGCACGTGTGTTCTTTGACTCTCAGTTTTGGTTTGAAATGATTATATAACGAAAGAGTGTTCATGTATTCCACGATTCCTGAGGTATTCTAAAGATCATGTTCTGGTTTGTCTAAGACATGGATCATTTCATAATGATCCATGAGACACTGTAGCTAGCTAGGTAAGGGGATTTCTGATACTGAGATGAGTTTTGGATCATCCTAACTCACTGAGGTTCTAGATCTCTATGCACAGTTCTGTGGGAGAACGGAAACCCTGCTACAAGCCCAGATTGACTCAGTGGTCTCTGCGTGTTTCTTTCAATTGCGAAGAATTTGGAAGATCAGTAGATTCTTGACCACTGAAGCCCTGACCTTGGTCATCCTAGCTCTGGTAATCTCCTGTGTTGATTACGCCAATTCACTGTATGTTGGTGCCCCACCATATCAATTACATCACTTGCAGCTGGTGCAGAACCAAGCGGCCAGGTAGATTTTTCGCCAGCCCAAATAGCACCACGTCAGAACGCTGATGAAGAGTCTACATTGGCTTCCTGTGGCTAAACGCTGCGCCTTCAAGCTGGGATGTACCATCTTCAAAGCCCTCTCTGATAATAGTACAGAAATCATCTCTTTCTAGGATCCAGCGCAGTTTAGGATTTGGTCCATTGTGATTGGTAACATACACATTTTGATCATTTAAATTAGTTACTATTCGCAAGTGTATTGTATTGAATTGTATTTGAATTTGTATAGCGCTCTGTCAAACAACGGGTATCCTGGCGCTATGATTACCCTACAACGCTCAACCGTCAAGTATACTGCAATAGTAACATCTATATACGGCTATTTTCAACCCTAGACAGCCGGACGTCTGATACCAAAAACTGTAACCATTTGACAAACAACGCTTTTCCGGCACGGTTTTACTTCGCCGCATATGGGTAAGAAGTAATTAAAATATTTGTGTTAATCACTGCCGTTTAACTAGTGCTATAATTTCTAACTGCCTACAATACTACTTTAATTTTAGACAACGGTTGGTCAACTAATCACTACTAAACCCCAACAATCACGTCACCCGGTTTGATTACAAACGCAAATCGTTCTTGCATTAACATGGGTAAGAAGCAAAAAGTTTGCACAATTTTTTCAATCGTGAAAAATACAGTTTCTCATGCATAGTTATTTAATTGCAGATAGCCGCCAAACTGCCAAACAATCTTAAAACAACATTTGCCCGGGTAACTACGTAACCCCGATACATCTCTGGTTTGCCCTGACCAGGTAAGAAATAGATACGAGGTTCACGTAACCAATAATCTGCCATCTTAAGACGTAGCGTTTTATACCTGCATCTACATACGGCCATTCTTATATTTTAGAGAGCCGGTATTCTGAACAGGATTACACCTCATTAGGCCGGATAACCGTTTAACTCCGTCACCTTGTTATTACATTACCAGGAGAAACACAGGTAAGAGAAATAACCATACTGCCACATTCATCGCAACTATTTAGAAGCGAGCTCGTTATTTTAGCTCTGTTCAATTTCAGATAGATAGCAACTGTAACTCCATTCGACTAAGAAACTGCAGGTCCCATTAAGGATTATCCAAAAGAATTCCACACCAAGTAGTCATCGAAACTCCTAAAAACAGGTGAGAGTAAAGAGATATTGTAACCGTTGTTAAGGAGGTTAACCTGTGAAACATCAAACTAAGATAGAATCGCTGTTTATCTCTATCCTATAAATGTATAGAAAATCGTTATCAGAGACCACACAAGCTACCGCGGTGTTATATCATCAGTCTCTTCACCACAAATGCAGGTACCTTGCTAAAAATATTATCGTGATGACATACTATGTCCCCATTATGATGTATAAATAGCCCCCCCCCCCTGTTCTGTATTCGCAACTTAAAATAGATTAAACTTAACATATGCAATATCCATAATGAGTAAATAAACACCAGTCTTCTTTTTCCTTTTCTAATTCGATGCCTACCATCTGAAGGGCATTCCTATTATTTTGCTCTATGTGCTCTTAACCTGGGCAAATGCTATATGGAATATCAACTGCTTTCTTCATTAATACAAATGTAAGCATGTATACTACTCGGTTCTATGTATTTCAGTTGTGACAAATGTTAGATGAAATGTCAACTGTTCTGTTTCTCTATTAATGCAAATGTAAGCATGTCTGTTTGATACCTATTATTATCTTGAACCAATGTCATGCGGTATATCCTGAAATTTGAACATATTACTAGCCTCTAGAAATCGGCAAACTGTATTTAGCATTATCAACTGTTTAGCATAAAGACAAAAATTTTAAAGATTATTTATTTATTTACAGCATCATGATGGTAAAGTCCTGAGGAAGACACCTTCAACGTGTCGAAACGCGTAGACAGGAAACCATCCCTCACCTATATCATAATTTTTATAAAATCAATGTATATGTGATAATGAACTTATCCTTTTATCAAATTTTATCAGTATGTCAATGATTTCGTTCATGACGTCTTTTATGAAATTTATTAAAATGTACTTTATATGCTAATTCGGTTGTGTACTATTAATTTTGTTCTGTTTGCCATCTAACTTGTGCCAGTAGTCATATTGTTTGCCTGGGTGCGTTTCTTTACATACCCTACAACGCTGTACATGCCTGCAGAAAACAGAATACAACTATAACTGGGCGACATTAGTCCCTTGGAAAGCGGCATGGTTTTAGCTTCTTTCTTAGGGTCAGCAGATTCTCAGTTTGTCGAACAGTAATTTGTTCCAGAGATGCGAGGCTGCAGAGCTAAAAGATCTGCCTCCCATCTGACTTTTCTTAAATGTAGCTGTGCACACCAGTTTTGCAGATGATGAGCGGAGATTTCTAGTTGGAGTGTACCAGGAGAATTTGCTCTGCAGTGGTCTAGGTCCCACTCTGTGCACAACTTTATGAACAATGCAGAGCGATTTAAATTGTACTCTGCAAAATCGGCAGCCAATGGAGATCCTTCAATGATGAGGATGCAGAGGACCTAGATTGTCTCTTTAAAGCTAGCTTAGCTGCTATTGTTTGGATTCTTTGCAATTTTTTTTTCAAAAACAAAGGTCTTTCCAGTAGCATGGCGTTGCTGTAGTCCAGCCTACTCATAACTACACTCCTCACCACCTGTACCTTGGCGGAGGGTGGCAGCAATGAAATTATTTTTCATAGGGCTCTAATCAAGGACATACAGGTGCTAATCGTTCAATTTACTTGCAAGTCTAATTATAGACTACTGTCAAATGGTACCCCCAAATTGCGTACTATCTTAGATGGAGTCAGTGGATTATCTGTTGGGAGAGGCCAGAAGTCAACAGGGAGCGGACGAGGTATCTAGTTCGGTGTAGAGTGTACAATTTCTGTTTTAACTCCATTAAATTGTAGAGAGTTAGCTTTCAAACCTAAAATGAAAACTAGAAGTAAGTACAAACATGAATGCTGTTTAATTTTGTGGAGTTCAATTTCTCGTCATATTGTTTTTGTTTTTTGAAATGTTTCAATAAAAATACTTTTAGGCAAAGAATGTTTTAAATACTAAGTAACGATTTTCCACTAGCCATTCTATTTCCAACCCCATGACCCATAGCCTCGAGGATTAGGCTCTGTTCAGAAATGTCTTCTGTTCCACTGCCGAAGCAACTAGCTTCATAGTTGAACCCTTTAGCCTTACAGTACAATCTCACAGTAGTTCAAGTTTATGCAGCATGTAAGTTAATTAGCTATTAGCTGGGGAGGATGTCAGTCAGATTCAACACACAAGTTACACAAATAAAGCTGAGCTCAACCCTTAGTAGCTATGACAAACAGCAGATAGCCTTAACTTAAGGAAAAGTGTGCAAAATAATTAGAAGCACCAAAACAATTAAAAAGTCAAAACACAACACAATGAAAGTTCCACAACCAAGTTCTAAGAATAGAGAAAATGCAAATTAGTAAACTGACACACAAATGTTTAAAAGAAAATAAGGGAAAGCAGAGAAATACATTTGTAAAGTGCCATAAAGTGCCCAATAAAAATCAAGCCCCAATCAGAAGTCTCTGTGTGTGGAACTAAAGGTGTTTCTAGAGTTTTCCTCCTCCTCCTCGAACTTCATCAAGTTCTCAATAAAAACTGGCAGCATTGGGTTATGCAAACCTTGAAATGCTGCTGTTATAGCACTATTTTATCACATAATTAAATCAAGATATAATTGCAGAGACAGAGTGGGATTTTCAAAGAGGTGCAGATTTGGATTACTTCTAATTAAGGCCCATTCCTCTGTTTGTTATTAAGTTCATGCCAAAACGCAGAAGTACACTTTTAACAAAAGATTCGGCAAGACGGACAATAGAACGAGCACTCCAATACAATCGGATCATGAAAATAAAAAAAAGAAACAAATGCTGTTAGTGTTTCAACAACTTATTAAGAAATGTGTTTGGTTATGTAAACATGCTTCTCAGGAAACTCAAGACAGAACCCTGCACAATGATTTTAATTGCACCAGAGTGGCCCCGCCAATTCTGGTTCACAGAGCTTCTTCTGCTCTCTTAAGATCAGCCGGTTCACCTGTGTCCCATTCCATCTCTATTGACAATATCCCACGGTCAGGTGGTGCACCCAGATCCGAGCTCTCCAGTTGACAGTGTGGCTCTTGAGCACCAAGAATTCCAGAGTTTAAATATCCCTCAGGAGTGTAAAGAAATTTTACCTCAAGCCCGCGCACCAAGTACTTGTAAGACCTATCGGGCGAAATGGAAACGTTTCTGCTTATGGTGCCACCGAGAGACCGCCATCCGTTCTCTTCTGCTCCTCATCAGATATTGCCTTACATTCTATCTCTGGCTAAGTCAGGCCTGGCACATTCCTCCATCAAGGTACACCTGGCGGCTATTTCTAGATTCAGGCGGACAGCCTCTGGTCCTTCTCTCTGCGCGTTTGCAGAGATTTTTTACCGTTTCGTGGAACTTTGCGTAGCGCGACTAGGCAAATTCCGCCCACCCCTAAATTCAAGTGCATGTAAGCCGCTAGAAAGACCTCTACGAGCTCACTCCACGAGATCAGTTTCAGCTTCGACTGCTCTCTTCGCTGGGGTTCCTATCAAGGACATTTGTAGGGCGGCTACATGGAGCAGTGCCCACACTTTCACAAAGCACAAGCAGTCCTGAGGAATCTTTTCCAATGAGTGGTGAGCTTTCCCTTCTATCCCTCCTTCCTATTATTGCACATTTTGTACCTGATAATGTTTACTGACTACTGTTTCAATGTCTGTTTACTTCTTATGAAAGTATGGATACTGAGATATTTCAATATTTATGTCACAAAATGTGTTTTATTGCTTACTGCTAGCTACTCTGGTACAAGCTATGGGAATCTATGAATGTTCCAATACTGGAGTAAGAAAACAAGTTACTTACCTGTAACTTTGGTTCTCCAGTATTAGTAACTTTCATAGATTCTCCTGCGCCCACCCTCCTCCCCTGGGAAAGCTCAGCCTTCAGCAAATGTGGTTACTGTTACACAACGGCTAGGGAAATCTGAGGCTCTCTCAGGAGGGTTCTAGGGGGTGAGGCTAATCTGATTGGTTGTTGCATGTTTTTGGTCTCTTTTACAAAAAGAGGTGGATATGCTACAAAATGGTTTGAGGCCTAGGCCTTTCTTTCTCTTTTGTACCTACTGCTAAGGTATTTTTTATTTACCAAGGCTCCCATTCCGATGACTTGGAATGATACAAGCTATGGGAATCTATGAAAGTTCCAATACTGGAGTAAGGAGACATATACTTGACCCATGTGCTATGGGAGGGTTAAACACAGAAAGAAGGCTTGACACACTCATGGAATGGCGAATGGTATCAAACAAAATGAGAACGACGCTTACGTTTACCAATGGTAGGAGATGGGTAACCTGTAAGCCCACAGAACAAAACATGCCTCTTTGCGACAATGCATGCGATGTCTAGCCAAAACCTAAAAAACACCATGTCATGCATTCAGCATGATTCCCCTCAAGATCTCCATAGCTATGTTACTGTCACACTTTGCATATAGTGGAAATGAGGGTTTATGCTAGTTTAAATATTGATATTATTTGTACAGATGATGATACCAAATGCATTTTTGTAGGTTTGTTAAGTGTGACAGCATTGGACGCTGAAATAAACAGTACATTTGCATGCCTAGACACATTAATTTTCCCCGGGAACTAGTGGATGAAATGTTTCTACCCTTAATATTACTTGGATTGCACAAGTACTGAGGCATGGTCTGTGTAAACGGTCTGTTCCATGAAAAGAACTATAGTAAGCAGATATGTTTGAAACATACATTGACCTAAATGTCAGAAATAATCTTAATAAGAAATTGATAACTTTACAATCTTAATCAATGTCCCTAATGCATCTTAGAAGATCCTTGTTTCAGCCCTTTCTCCTTCTGACAAAGCTTAATTCTTGCAGTTTCTGTCTTCTAATTCTTGCACTGGTCTCAATGGTACATTCCTCATCTGTACATGTGTGACTCAATTTATAGATATTTTGAGATCTTTACTTTTTGTTGATTCAACACTAAGTCTTGAGTCATACTTACAAATATGTAAACGAGGTAGGCTGCACCTGACACAGTATTCTCCCTTTAAATATTGATTTTAAATTAACACGGGTTTCTTCGATACTCAACAACTTGCATTATCTGACAAATGTATGCAGTCGCGGCCCAAGCAGGTAAGCGCGGTGGGGTAAGGTAGGGTGGAGGGGAGTGAAACAATGGAATAGGGAAAATAAAATAAATAAATAAAACCATATCCCTTGCGCTCGCTGCATCGCCGTGTAGGGGATGCGACGAGCACAAGGTAAGTGGTTTTATTTATTTATTTTATTTTCCCTTATCGTCATCTGTCACTCCCTCCCCGGCCCCACCGCGCTTACTTGCATGAGCTGTGACTAAATGTATGCTACCTCTTTTATTGTTGCTGAGTCAATGCTGAATTATTGCTCTTCTTCGGCAATCCATCTAGCTTTCAACTCCTGGAATCTCTTTCTGATGCAACTGCTAATCCGCTGCTGGCTTTTGGTACACTGCATACTGGGTGCATACTTTTCATCCTGCCACTATTGTGCAGCCTGTAAGCAGCATACCTGAAAGCTCCTTTTCATTTTGCTCCCGGGGCACTAACAAGCATCGGAAAAGGTCATGGGATTAGCCTGTAAATTGAAATGCAGTCCTAATGGCTTTATCAATTATTTTTAATAGTGGAACAGTAGTTCCTTCCCTGTTCACATCCCATTCATACCTTAATCATAAGCATTGTTACAATGTTTTTTTTTATTAAAGACCTTTATTGATAGCATAGCCGTTCGTCAACATAGACAGATCTTACAGTACCACATTCTATTGGTGAACATTACTTAAGGACCAGATGGTCTATACACAGGAAACTCAATACACAGCCAAAATGCCGGCATCCCGGAGGCCCGGCGGCGAGATGTAGTGGAATCCGGTCAGCATCTACTAGGCGTATCGCCCACTGTAAGCCTTAAATAGCACAATATCACAGTCGGCTGTCTCAATCGCAAAAATAACATGGCGGTCTTAAACCAATTTAACGTGAAAGGAACTACCCCTAAAACCCCCCCCCCCCCCAACTTCCCCCCCCGTTTGCTCTCGAGTGTAAACGTGGAATCCTAACCAATCCCCCTGTGCTAACAATTCTGCGTGCGCCCCCCGTGTGTGTCGAACCATCCCTCCGCCCGTGCCGCCCCACTCCCCACGTCCCTCCCTGCCTTCCCTGAGATGCATGCATCCGTCCCGCTTTGCCCATTCTCACATTCCAAACATCACTCCTCCCCTCGGGGTGGGGCTCCCGGACCCAAACCACAGTCCACCCCCTCATCCTGAAGTTCACCGTTCTCAGAGGTGTCAGAGCAGCCTTCCTCCCCTTTGCTCAGGTGTTCTTTATAAAGGTCCCAGAAGTTTTTCGGCCTGCTTCTGGGCGGCAGTAAGTCACTGTACAATTCTGTTTGGGTGCAGCAGTACTGTAAGTCCCTAAGCCATCTCGCTTTGGTAGGGAGTGGCCCGCGCATCCAGCAGGCAGCGATCACTCTCCTGGCCAGCAGCAACGCCATGTCCACAAGCCTGCGCAGCGAGGGGGCCAGCGGTTTGGAGAAACCAAGGAGTGCAAGTGCCGGAGATCTCTGCAGCGGCTCCCCCAGAATCTGGTCTAGCTCCGCAAATACTTCCTCCCAGAAGGACCTCACCCCAGGACAGAGCCAAGCCAAATGAAAGAAATCTGCGACCTGAACGCGGCAGCGTTCACACTCCGCGGAGGCGCGAAGACCGTAGCGGTGTAACCGCTCGGGGGTGTAATACACCCGTTGTAAGTACTTAAAGTGCACCAGCCGGTGCCTGCCATTTAGAGAAATCCTTCGAGTGCTGGTGCAGCAGTATCGCCACATGGCGTCATCCACAGGGGCTTGGAGATCCTCTTCCCACGCCGCCCTAGCTTTAGAAGATGGCAGCGTCTGATGCGACACCCCCAACCTGTTAACTCGCGAGACCAGTTTAGCAGGCGCTTTATTCTTAATAATACACGTCAGTTCAGGGATTTCCTCAGGCTCCTCCAGAGTAGGCCCCAGTATCTCCCGGAAAGCAGAGCGGAGCCTGTGGAACTGGAATCTGTGCAACAAGGAGGGGCCCGTTGTAGTGGGGGGGAGTTGTTCCCAGGTTTTTAGGGTGCCTTCCAAGAACAGGTCCTCCATTTTTACTATGCCTAGGGCTCGCAGGGCTTCTATCACGCCTTTCTCATTGAGCGGGTCTAGCCAGAGGGCCCAGGCCACAGGCATCAGTGGAGAATACAGCAGTTCACAGCCACGTGCTCTTGCCAGAGCGCGCCAGGCGTGGTTGGTCGCCTTGAGTGAGTCCATCCGCCCGACGGACCGGTCCGTAGGAAGGCAGATCGTCGCAGGCAGGGGGAGCGGATCGGCAAACAGCCTCTCTAGTATGAGGTGTGGCGTGCGTGCGTCACCGTGGATCCAGGAGTGCAGGTGTGTCGCCTGCGCCACCCGATAGTAGCGTTCCAGATCCGGGGCCCCCAATCCCCCCATCTCACACGGGAGAGTCAGGGTCGCCCAGTTGACTCGGGGTTGCTTTCCTCCCCAGGCCAGCCTAATCAAGACCTGCGTGAGTCGCCTGAAGAACCCCCTCGACAGGACCACCGGGATGTTAATGAAGAGGAAGAGGAACCGGGGGAGCACTATCATCTTCATGATGGCGATCCTGCCGAGTAACGAAAGTGGGAGCCTGATCCAGGCCTCCACGTCGTCGGACAGTTTGGTAAATGCGATTCCGTAGTTGTCCCGGATCAGGATCTCCGGGTCAGTGTGCAGGCGGATGCCTAAGTATCTGACCGAATCGTCTGTCCACTGTAGAGGGTACTCCATGTCGAAGGGCCGTGTCACAGGTGTCAGGGGGAAGGCTATAGACTTGTCCCAATTCACTTGGAGTCCAGAAAGTGACCCGAAGCGGACTACTTCCCTGAGAATCGGTGTTAGATTGGTCTCTGGATCTCGGACGTAAAGCAACGTGTCGTCTGCGTACGTTGAGATACCAATTTTATAAGTGGGGAAGCTGATACCTTCCAGACTGTGGTACTCTCGGATGGCACAGGCCAGGGGCTCCGCCACCATCGCATAGAGCAGAGGCGACAGGGGGCATCCCTGTCGAGTCCCTCTGCTGATGTGTATCGGCTCTGAGACCCTATCTCCCAGCCGCAGTCGGGCCGAGGGGCGATGGTACAGTGCTCCTATCCTCTGCATGAACGGTTCTCCCAGGCCCAGTTTTCGTAGTACTCTAATCATGAACGGCCATTCGACAGAGTCGAACGCCTTTTCCATGTCCAGGAAAATCGCCAGCGCGCGGTTTTCCTGTTTAACATGTTGTATCGTGCCCAGCACCGTACGGATGTTATAGGTTAAATTCCTGCTAGGGACAAATCCAGATTGCTCCGGCGCTACCAGTTCAGGGACTAGTAAGGCCAGTCTGTTGGCCAGTACTTTGGCATATAATTTTGCATCTACGTTTAGTAAGCTGAGCGGCCTGTACGAGCCACAGCGATCTGGGGGTTTCCCCGGCTTGGGGATCGTAATCAGCAGGGCTTCCCGCATGGAGAGGGGCATTTCACCATTCTCACAAACAGTGTCAAAGAGAGTGACCAACTGCGGGAGCAGAAGATCTCCGAATGCTTTGTAAAAGCCCACTGTAAGACCGTCGGAGCCCGGAGCACTGCCCGACCTCATGCTCCCCAGGGCCTCTAAAATTTCGTCTTCGTGGAATGGGGCCATCAGAAATTCCCTATCCGAATTTTTGAGGAAAGACATGGAGATGTGGTCTAGGTAGTCGTCTATTTCGGCTTCCGCACCCCCTGCCTTGGAACGATAGAGTTCCGCATAGTAGCGTCTAAAGGTCTCCAGTATTTGTTCTTCCTCCGTGACTCTATCCCCCTCCGGAGTCTGCAGTTCGTCTATCACCAAGGGTCTCCGGGAGCCCTTGACCATACGAGCCAATAACGCCCCTGGTCTCTCCCCCTCACCATATGCCCGAGCCGTGGCGTACTTGCCCATGAAGAGAACTTCTCTGTCCGCCAGCGCGTTATATTCCAACAGCAGTTGCGACAGCGCCGGACCATCATCGCCACTGGGAGCCGCCAGCCCGCGGTTCTCTAAGTCCGCCAAGTTCATTTCTAAATTGGAAAGGTCTCGCCTAATGGTGCGTAGCACGCTGGAGTGTTTGGACATGGCCATTCCTCTGATATACACTTTAAAGGCCTCCCAGACCGTAAAGAAATCGTCAACCGATTTGAGATTGGTAGCGAAGTAGAGTACAATATCCTCCGCCAATTCCCCTCGGAAGGCGTCGTCCAGTAGCGCGAAGGGGGGGAACCGCCAGGTATAGGGCGGAATCCCCTTCCTGGCAGTGGAAAGGGAGAGCAGCACAGGGGAATGGTCAGAGAGGGTGCGCGGAAGAACCTCACATGAGCTAATTGCACTTAGGACCGGAGGGGAGGCGAGCCAGTAGTCTATCCTCGTGTGTATGTTGTGGTAGGCTGAGTAGTGTGTGAATCCTCCCTGCATGGGGTGTTTATCCCTCCAGACGTCTATTAGGTTCAATTTGGTCATCTCCGCTTTCATATAGACAGCAGATGCGACCGGCCTCCGGGTCGGGCCCGTGGAGCGGTCCCTGGCGGGGTCAAACACGAAGTTAAAGTCCCCTCCCCACAACATTTGCGGCTGAGCGTGTGGCCTGCATGCGGCAGACAGGGTCGTGTAAAACTCCGGGCTATCATAATTGGGGCCATAGACATTCACCAACAACAGATCCAGTCCTCTTCCCACACACCTAGCAAGGGCATACCTACCCTCCAAATCTACATGCACCGGCGTCAACTTCAATCTCGAGGAGGGATTGGCCCAAATAAGCACCCCACGGGCGTGGGTAGTGAAACCCGCTGCCACGATGTTGCCCACCAACCCCCTGGTTTGCAACATTTTACTGTTAGTAGGCAAGTGGGTCTCCTGCAATAGGGCTACGTCTACGTGATGTCTGTGGAGATAGCTAAGGACTTTTCGCAGCTTACGATAGTTATTCAATCCCCGCACATTCCAGGTCAGGAGCTTTAGTGTGTTGTGGGCTTGTGTGTGAGCAGACATTACAGCAGTAGACATTGCATCATGTTACAGACCTTTGTGAAATCAGGGGTAGGGAGAGCACAGCAATGCATTGGGTCGTCACCATACGCGGCTAGCCAGCCGCTCCGTACATTGAAATTTCCACAGTTCCAAACACTCGTAGCAAACTTCGGGCACTTCAACAGTTCAACATGAAAAAATACAACAAACCTAGCGTTTGTTCCTACCCCTAGTACCCACTCCCACCCACAGCTGACCACCCCCAACCCGGCCAGACAGGTCCCCACAACATTCCCCATCAACCAAAAAAGAAGAAAGAACCAGAGTCAATTAGACAGTTCGAAACCCAACTCCCTAGGGAGAGTCTCAGCCAAAAGCACTGGGGCAAAGCGTGCCGGAACTGTACAAAACCACCAACGGTCACAAAATATACCCTCAGTCCGGTGCCTCAGTCCAGCCCCAAGATCAGTTCAGTGCCCAAAACGATTTGCATTCCTCAATTAACAAGCGGGGGGGTGGATCCCCTGCCCCCCCATCCCCAGCGCCTCCCAATCCCGACCTTCAGTGTAAGTTCCATTTCACCGCAGCACCCCGCGTCGTTGTCCCCAGATTCCCTGTAAGTAGGACGCCCTCCAGCGCTATCGCTACCTCCCCCCCACAACGCACAATCCCCCACTTTACCGAACTTACTGCCCCCACCGGGGGAGGTGTATCACAGTTTCGGTGGGGAGTCAAGTCCTGGCCTCCAGGAGGAGGGCAACCCCTTCCAGCGAAGTCTCCTCAGTCCTGCTCATCCATGTGCGAAGCCGAGCCCGCCTCCTCACTCTGGTGCTGTCTTTGCTCCTTGCGCTCCCGGGCCCACACCTTCAGTGACTTTTGTAGTTCTTTGGGATCTGTAAAGAAGTACGATTTCCCACCCGTATTAATTCTTAGTTTAGCAGGGTAAAGCATCGCGTAATCGAGCCCCAGCTCGCGTAGCTGCTTTTTGTGCGGAGCGAACTGCCGGCGTTCCTCTTGTACCTTGGCAGTGAAGTCCGGGTATAAGGAAATGTCCATGCCCTCCATCTGAAGTTTACCCTTCTCCCTAGCTAAGCGCAAAGCAATGTCTCTGTCCCTGTAATTCAGGAGCTTCGCAATGATGGGACGGGGAGGCGCGCCAGGCTGTGGCTGGGGTCCCAGCGTGCGATGTGCACGCTCCACAATGAACATCGGGGAGAAGGCTTCCTCTCCAAGCAGTACCTTCAGCAAGTTTTCTACATAGAGCTCCATCTTGCCAGTCCGAGTTGATTCTGCCACCCCCGTTATACGAATGTTCGATCTGCGGGAGCGCGCTTCCAAGTCCTCAGTTTTGTCACGGATTACCTGCAGCAGCCTGCCAAATTGCTTCCTGTCCTTATCCCATTCGGACTGCGCTTCCTCGGTCTCCGTGAGGCGGCGTTCCGCCATGTCCAGGCGTTCTGCATGCTTGTCTACCCGCTCCGCCATTCGGTCCATGCGGTATGACAAAGCGTCAATCTTGGAGCCCACTGCCTCAATGCTGTTTTGGATGCCCTTCTCCATAGAAGCCAACAGTTCTCTAAGCTCTGAGGGAGCCGGGGTCACCGTCGCTGGTCCTTTAGGGGAGGTCTCCGGGGCTAGCACCTCGGAACCCTTTGGCCTGCGGCGGTCAAAGGAGAGCTTCGCCTGGGTACTATCGTTTTTCCCCATGTTTCCTCCTTAGCGCTGTGGGGCGCGCTTCCGAAGGTGTACCCCTCGTCTCAGGATAGACGGGGACGCAGAAGTGTGTCGCCTGCCGTACACTGCCACCAGTGGCCCTGCGTGGGCAGGAGGAGCAGTCCTGCCAAGATGGCGTCTCCAGGGGAAATGTCGCCGCTATTAATGGTGCTGGTCAAACCCTCTCACTTCGCTGAGCAGTCGTAGCCCCCCGTCCAGCTGCCGCCTGTGCCTGCTGTCTCCTGCGCCGGCGCTCTGCAGGTCCTGAGCGCTATGGGGTCCGTCCCTGCCCTTGGCCGCCTCAAAGTTTCTGCGCACCGCGCCGGTTGCCGATGTACTCACGGTGCCCTCTGCCACGGGTCTCCTGAGTGGGGGCGCTGTGGGGGCGTCGATTTGGCCGCTGCGGGGCTTCAGGGGAGAGTAGTGGGTCGTCCCGGTGGCAAAGTGTCCTCTCGAGCGTTCACGCGCGGAGCCCCCGACTCCTCTAACGTTCTGGGGCCGCACGTCAGGTGACGTCGCCCGGATCGCACCACAGGGCAGACCGCGGCTTCAGGCCTGGTCCGCCAGCTCTCCGCGTCGCGGACCTCCGCCACAATATCTGAGTGGAGCGCCCGCTCAAGTCCGCCAGGCTTCGTGGACAGGGTCGGTGGCACCGGGGGGGTGGAGGGGCCTCGCACACTGCAAATCGGGCACTATTCAGGATACTTTAGCTGGATATTTCGGGGCTTTGGTGAGGAGCCGAAAGCTCACGCGTCCGACATCGACGCTGGCTAGCTCCGCCCCAAGCATTGTTACAATGTTTTTAGTCATGTGTGTCTACTAAATTTTGGTCAACTTTTTTGCTTTGCATAAACTCTGTGTTGAATTTACAACCAATGAACCAGCCAATGCTTGTCATTCTTCATAGTGATAAATCCATCTGTGGACTGCTCTGGTGGCATAACAAGTTTGTTACAAACTTTGCTGGTTGCCAAAAGAGTTTTTGTTTAACAACATTAGGTAATCTTTCAAAAACATACATTTTGGAAAATTAGATTCACAATATTTGAACCTCTGCTACCACAGAACAAGGACAACAAGCTATGTTGATGGAAGAGATATTAAAAATGTAGAAAGCATTTCTAAGAGTATGCAGTGGTCACATGGACAACTGCCTACTCCTAAAAATGTTTTTGTCCATTCATTAGGGGATTAGGATCCCCTTGGGGACAACTTTCTGTTCGCCAATAGGCTACCACTATCTTTGTGTAGGCGGTAAAATATTAATGTTTTACATTGGATTTTGATCACAAACATTAAGACATACTGTAAGGAACCTGTATTCAGAAGGGATGCCCTAAACATACCCCTTCAAAACACCAACTCGATATGGTTTCCTAAACACATTTAACAATTCGGTAAACCTTTCCAGATAGTTAATGCGCTTAAAACATTTCAAAAAAGATTTTAGCTTGTGCAAACAATCTGAATTTGTCAAATCAGAGTGTCTACAAACACAAATATATTTGGTATTGCAATTATATTTATATAGCGCTTACTACCCCTGACAAGGTGTTGAAGCGCTTTTTAGGCGAATAGCATGCTACTCCAAAACCCAAAAAGGATTAGTGGTGAATTAGTATAGTGAAATATGAGATTAATTTGAGTGGTGGATGTGTTAGTCTGGTTTTTAGATTGAGAAGGATAGTGGAGGAATACAAACATTAAAGGTTTGCATATATATAGCGCTTGCTACCCATGACAAGGTGTTGGAGCACTTTTCGGCGAGTAGCACGCTACTCCGGAACCAGAAAAGGATTAGTGATGAATTAGTCTAGGGAAATATGTAATTAATTTAAGCGGTGACATGTTAGTCTGTTATTTGGATTGGAATGTATAGTGGAGGGATGCAGGAGGGAAGGGTTTGCATTTATATAGTGCTTGCTCCTCCAATGAGGTGTTGTAGCAGTTTTCAGCAAATAGCAGTCTACTCGGTTACCCAAACAGGATTAGTGGTGAACTAGGGTAGGGAAATATGAAATTAATTTGATTTGAGCGGTGGACATGTTAGTCTGTTATTTGGAATGGTGAATGAATAGTGGTTGGAAAGAAGAAGAAAGGGTCGACAAAGTTTATTTTATGAGGAGCTCATAGCAATAGGAGGGGGTTTGGGATGAGGCAAGAGGTGGAGGGGGAAGAGTCAGAGGGTGGGGTTTAGAAAGGCTTATTCTGGAAATCTGAATAGTAGGAGAGGTATTTGATGATGCAAGGAGGGGTGGCAGAAGGAAGAGTCTAGAAAGGGTTGTTTTTGGGATCATACTAGTGGTATGAGGTTTGGGATGAATGAGAGAGTGGAGTTAGATGATATATTTCAAGAGATATAGGGTAGTGCATTGGATATGTGAATTAGAAGCAAAGTAATACATATAAAGATACATAAGTAGATGGAAGATATATCATAAGTTCATGGAAGGTATATATGCATAAGGAAGATAATATATGTAGATTAAAGTTGCATTCAGACTTTCAAGTGTTGCTGTACTTTAAAAATGTTTTTTTAATTGAATAGTGAAGCAATTATAGATAGTTATGATAACATTGTTGCTTATTTATAAAGTCACTTGCATACATGTTAAACATAGAATAATGTAACTATAAGTAATATGTAAATTTTTTAAGCAGAACTAACAAATATCTATATCTTTAAAAAGATAATCATTAAACATGTTTACACAAAGCAATACACATATGTAGGTATAAACCTATAGTCCAAATAAATGCTTATATATTGAGGAATATGCTGTACATTTATGTTTGCATATGGTTGTTATGTGGGAAGAGCCAATTCTTGAGTAGTCTTCTTAAGATAAGGTTGTTATCCATAGTTCTCATGTTTGGGGGTAAAGAGTTCCATAGTTTGGCTGCTTGAACAGAGATGGATGCATCACCCATGGCTATTTTCTTAAGGCAAGGTGCCACTCAAGAGTGGAGGTTCCTTTGTTGAATGTATTTTATGATTTTGTTCCTGATGACCAGCGGTCCTGTTCCATGTATTGCTTTGTGAGAGATACAAAGCTGCTTGAATGTGGATCTTCTGGCAACTGGTAAACATTGTAGGGCTTTCAAGGCATGAGAGATTTGGGCTTGCGGTTTTATATGTAAGAGTAGTCTGGTAGCAGAGTTCTGAATAAGTTGTAGTCTGTTCATAGTTGATAAAAGTGATCTGTTTTAGAGGCTCTTGGCGTAATCGAGTTTGGATAGAACAGGAGAGATGTTAGCCTGGACCTTGTGTGAAAATCCCAATGGGGGAAGATGCATCGCAGAGTTTTTATAGTAACAAAGCTTGATCTTCCTAGTTTGTCTACATGGGCATTCATTGATAGCTTGGAGTCCATGGTCATTCTGAGGTTTCTTACTTCCTTTGATACTTTCGGCAGTGTTCCCAGATCCTTAGGCCATGCAGAAAGTGGGTCATAATTTTTCCAATCACCACACGTGAGTATTTTCGTTTTGGAAGCATTTAATGTCATCTATTGATCCACGTCAATGAGACAACTGAAAATTGGTTTCTAATGACTTTGGGGCTTTCCAGTTGAAGGAGTACTTGTGTGCTATCAGCATAGCTATAACATGTGAGTTAAAACTGATTGGTCAGTGCCGGTAATGACTTTATGTAGATGTTTAAAAGCATGGGCGACCGGATAGAGCCTTGAGGGACCCTTCTTTTGTGAAGAACGGTTTGGAAGAAAAAGGGGGGGGTATGGATGACATTAGTTCGGTTGTGAAGGTAGGATGGGATCCAGTCGAAAGCAGTCCCCTCTATGTCGGCTTCAGTGAGTCTTTGCATCAGAGTGTCATAGTCAACTGTGTCAAAGGCAGCTGAGAGGTTCAAGAGAAGTAGAGCAGCAACCCTCTTCCGGTCAACTGTGTTCTTCAGGTCATCCCAGATGGAAACGAGGGCAGATTCTGTGCCTCTTTCTGGACAGAATCCCATTTGGAGGTCTGAAAGTATGGCATTATCTTCAATAAATTGTGACATCTGGGGGAATGCTGCTCTTTCTATCAGTTCGTCCAGGAAAGGTGTATTTATAATTGAGCTGTAGTATATCTGGCCGTTAGTATCTTAAGGTCACGTTTTTTACTGCAGGAGACAGTTAATATTTAATGAAAATGAAGTGGATGTTATCTCATTTATGCGCAAATATCCGTTATGGATTGTGCATTTTTGTAATTTGTAGAATGTATGTTCATCAAGATACAATGTAGATGTGTATTCCATTCCAGACAAAGTATATGCTGAACTATAAACAGGCGTACATGCTTTAACCCTGCTTGAGTACTAAGCACATTAAGTTCACCAGGCTGGATAATTTATCTTTTTATAAGTCTGATATTTAATTTGCATTTTTTAAAAGCCAACCAAGCAACATAAAATAATAACATAGAATCACAATAGTAACACAAAATAAAATATATTACATCATGGGGACGCAAACATTTTCTCAGGGGCCAAAAAGTTTAGTCTGTAATGTGACTGAGGGCCAAACTAATTCCAGCAGGGTGGCGGTCGAGCGGTTCGGGGGTTGGCATTAATGTGGGAGTAGGAGCAGCAAAGCAAATACATCTAGTGGCTGAATAGCACAATGTGAAGCCAGAAAAGTTGCCATTAATCCAGACTTCCCCACTTAACCAAATTGTCTGATCCTAGGCAATTCTTTCATTTCACTTTTCTTTGTCCTTTTATTTCATTATCACATAGAAGAAGACCTTTAAGATGAGCACTGTACAAAACCTTCTCCTGTATTTGATTTACTAAACTATAAAGTTGTTCATGTGTAAAAGTAACCCAGACTACCTAAATAACGCATATTACAATGGACTTGACTCTTAGTTCACTATTGGCATTATTATTATTAGGGTTGGGTGCAGGGGAGTAGAATGAATGTTTCTAAATTTATGTTTGAACTTTAAAAAAATACTTCTCAATGCACTGATATAATCGGATATGCTACGATGAAATATTCTGCAAGTTAATAAAATACACTTTTAGAATTTTTTTATTTTTTTATTTTTTTTAAAGTTTTTGAAAACCTTTATTGTGCATAGTTAGCGTACAAATACGGGCCCACAACCATACAGGCCGGCCTCGAAAGCAATCAGTAGCACAAAAAGTAAGAATAGATCAACCCAGCGGTCCCAATGAAAACCCAAACGATAAGTGTCCAAGACGCGACTCAAATAAAGCGGGACCGAGGGCACAGGAGAAATTAGGTTAAGTTTTTAAAGTTTTGTAGAAAAGAAGGATCAGATGCATTCAATCCACCGAAAATAAATGGCAGGCAACGAACCTGCGAGGTACCAGCAATTCGAGGAAAAGAAAGTAAAAGTAGCGAAGGTCAATGTTCATCAGGATAATTGCACAACGAAACAGTACATGTTGGCCATCGCCCGCCCACGGACTCAATGCACCCAAATCCACTATAGTGACAGCATCAGCAGCGGAGAGAATAGGTATCACTACCCCGAAGCACCTGAGTGACCCTAAGGAAAGAGAAAGAAAAAGAACCAAGAGAGAACGAAAGAAATAAGGCCCATAGAAACTGAAACTTAAACAAAATCCCTACCCCCAACCCCCCACCCTGCACGTATGCGAAGGCTACGGCCTACCCCCCTCTAGCAACGTGCCTGTCGCCCACGAACCAAACCCGAAATTTAGAACAGAAAAGGGAAAGAAGAGGAGAAAAAGAAAACACGTGATACACAGAAGATATAGAGCAAGAAACAAAGAAGAGAAAAAGGAAAAAGAAGAATTACAACACTTGTAAAATAGAGAGTAAGAAAAGACTAATCTAATCTAAAACTCTCATAGAGAAAGAAAAAAGGAAGGGAAAGTGGGGAGGAGCCCACCAAATACATAGTCTCCCGAACTCCGCCAGCCGTAGAACATCTCCCTCCCCATACACAATAGCAAGGATAGATCTATTATTGCCGGAGGAGGGCCAAATCCAATGTCCCCGAAACTCCCCAGCCAACATTGCACTCTTCCACCCCATACATGAATAATCACAGTAAGCTTAAATCACAAATCGGGATGGGAAGGGATATTACTGTAGCACGTGCAGAGGAAGCGCCAAAGTCCGAGACTCCACCAGACAGTCCAACACAGTTCAGAACATAGAGACTCCTAGCCCTGGCCCGATCGTAAATGCCCGCCCAGCCATGGTTCCCGGCCAGAGCCCACCTCAGATAGAACAAAGGAGCAAGATGGCCGCCCTCGGCAGAATCGAGTTATCAAAGGGCAAAATGGATTCCGCCAAGCACATTCAGTCTCACTGTCCCAAGGGAGTATCAAATTCAGGGCAGACAGGCATTCCAGAGTAAGATACAAAAGTAACGGAGCCTGCGGGTAACAAATCTGCAGGAAAGACAGTCGCTGCACTGACGGCTCCGTAAACAATGGTTGCACTGCCCCGGTAGAAGTCTTGATATCCAGCAAGGAGGGAAACAGTGTAGCGTCGCCAAAAGAAACATCCCCCATGTGTTCGGGCGGTAACATCGTAGCACAGTTGGAGCCCAATGAAGGCAGATCAGTACTGCGTGGGGAAGAAGTCGGTGTTGTAAGCGCCACTGAGAGTATCACATCGTCAAGCCTCCTGCCCAGCAAAGAGGAGCTTTCACACCACGCAGCCCTCAGGTCGGCAAGCGCCAGCATAACAGAGCCGCGGGTCGGCTCAGGCGATGGTTTCACTTCATCCACGGTGTAATGTGCGGCTCGCCCCCCGGCACACTGATCAGAAGCCCCCCCGACAGCACATTTATGGGTCATAGCATAGCCTTCCCTCGCTACAACAGCGCCATCCATTTCCGTCCCTCTGCCGGGAAATCACGGGGCTGAGTCGGCAAGGTTCGCAAAACGAAACAGGGTCTCAGGTCACCGGTACAGTTCAGGGCAGCCGGTAACGGAGGCACAGCAGGATGAAACACCCTCGATCGACCCAGGGCGGGGACGAGTCGGAGGCAGGCACCGTCAGCTGGCCACACACCAATGCGGGGAATGCGCGGCGTGTCTCACCTGAGCATCCTCCACAGCAGATCGGTGGGGTAAATTTCAGGCAGCCAAAGGAAAGCCCTGTGAGAGGGGCCGATGGTTACAGGCATTTGTGTGTTGCAAGGCAGGTCGTCAGCATTGCCCCGTCTCGATCGGGTCACGGAGCTCCAGCAGGCGCCATCTTAGCGGGTCAGCCCGGGTCTCGGCTCAATGTCCAGGAGCGGCCGCCGAAGCAGCTCGGCGATATCTCCAGTTGGGAGGCTGGCAGGGCCCTCGGAAAAACGGCAACAGCCTCCGCTCACTTTCGCCGTTCCCCCGCAGCCACTCAGTAACAGGATGGATGGCAGAATTTATCTGCGGGAGACAAAGGCTCGCGGAGCTGGGAGACTACACGTCTGTCTCCTCCGCCATCTTGGCTCCTCCCCCTAGAATTTTATTTTTGAAGAGGCTCCATCATATTTTAACACTCTTGATGCAAAATGCCTTTAAAAATTAAAGTATTCCTAAAGTTAAGCAGTGCAGGACACTCTAGTTGCTTCCTTCCTTTCTTTAACTTCTTGCGGAGGCCAGTAACCAGCAGCCCAGTACTCTGTTAAGGAGGGGGCCACATGTAAACGTTAGGAGGGACCGTATTTTGAGTATCACTGTATTAGATGATTGTTCATTAGGCTGTACCATCTGAACAATGTGATTCAATGCACTTGTAGACTATACTCTACATAACATTTAGTGCTAACTTGACTCCTCAATCCCAATACATAACATTGTGTATTTAATCAAATGGAAAACACTTACTTTCTTTAACAGCTTTCCTTCACACAAATCTACCAGAAGAACCTGAATAAAAGTAAAGCATCAAATCAATTAGTTTAATATTTGCCAATAAGGTTCATAATACACATTTTCTGAAAAGGGTGAATGACACGTCATATTGCGAATCACCAAAATTATGCAATAAAAACAAACCAAGTGCTTATTAGAAGGTACAGACAAAAACATACCATTTCAACACTGTAAATGCAAACAGGAAAAGAAAACAAGTCACTTACCTGTAACTATAGTTATCCAGTATTGGTATCTTTCATAGATTCACAAGCCTGAATCATTCCCTGTCCCAGAGGCGGGAGTCCCACGGTAAAATACAAGAGCAGTGCCTAAGTAAATAATAGTAGTAGGCTAAAAGAAATCCAAAAGGCCTAAAACTTAGCAGCCTATCTACATCATTATATGAAAAGAACTCAAAAATAGTTCCAACCAATCAGCTACCAGCACCCTCTAGAACCTTCCCAGCAGAGGCAGTTCTCCTCAGATTTTCTTAGCAGAAGTGGGAAACCAGAATCCCAAGCAAAAGAACTGTCTCGCCGGGGAGGAGGGTGGGTGCATGTGAATCTATGAAAGATACCAATATTGGATAACTGTAGTTACAGGTAAGTAACTTGTTTTCTTATCCAGTATTGGGGTATCTTTCATAGATTCACATGCCTGAATCAGAATACCAAGCATGTCATTTGCAGATGGTAGGAGACAAGGTTTATAAACTCCCAAAACACATCCATAAAGGTTGGAACATTAACAAGCTTAATGTACCTTCAAATAAATAGAATGCATACTAAGAAACATTACCTAAGGAAGGCAAGGTTATAAACACAAGTAAAAATGCATATATTTAAAGGAATAAACATATAACATATGTCACATGAAACATTGCATTATATCAATGGAAAACATCTGAATATGACCTTAGAGAAAAATATGACGAAGAACCGATTGTCCTAAAGCTGCATCGTCCTGCTGTGCAGATTGCAGGCAGTAGTGTTTTGTGAACTTGTGGACATTCTTCCATGTCGCAGCACAACAGATATTTTCCAGTGTTACTCCAGCAAACAGTGCAGTAGAAGCTGCTATAGTCCTGGTAGAATGCGCTTTGACCTTTCTTTGCAAAGGTTTGTTGGCTTTGTCATGACAGAAATGAATCTTAGACGCCAGCCATCTGGTTATTATTGCCTTTGTTACTGCAGTCCCAAGTGTGGCTTGACCATAGGCCACGAACAATTGATCATTCGCCTGATGTCCTTAGTCTTCTGTAAATAGAACTTTAAACAACATTAATGTGAAGCGAGTGTAATGCTCTCTCCGCTGGCGTTGATGGATCCTGGAAGAAAACCTTTAGCTTTACCGGTTCATTTAATTGAAATTGAGACGGTACTTTAGGGACGAACTTGGGATTTGTTCGAAGAGTTACGTAATCCTTAGAGAAATGTAAAAAGGGTTCTGAGATAGTGAAAGCTTGTATTTCACTAACCCTTCGAGCCGATGTAAGGGCCAGCAAAATAGCAAACTTCCATGTGAGAAACTTGAGATAAGCCTTGTGGATAGGTTCAAATGGTCTTCTCATCAATTGAAGCAACACAATGTTTAGATCCCCCTCTGGAGGTGGTGCACGTATTGGAGGGAAAACTCGAAAGAGTTCTTTCATAAATTGTATAACAAGCGAAGAGGAACAGAGAGAAGGTTGATTGAAACTCTTCCTGAATCTGGAGAGCGCAGAAAGATGAACCTTAAATCGATGAAAAAGCAAACCCAGATTTGGCCAGGGACAATAAGTAAGGAAGAATTTGTTCCGCAGGAGCTTGGTTAGGGTGGATATCATTCACCTTACATCAATAGCAAAAGCGCTTCCACTTTAAGCGATAAGTCTTGATTGTACTCGGAGCACGAGTCTTAGCCAAAATCTCACGACAGTCCTGAGAGATGTTCAGAGCTCTGAATTCTAAGAAATCTAGAGCTATGCGTGCAAGCGCAGCGACTGTGGATCTGGAGGAAGTATTTGACCCCTCTCCCTTGACAACATTGTGAGTGTTGGCACCAGGCGGATAGGTTTGTACCGAGATAGTAGAAGCAGCTCCTGAAACCAATATTGTCTTGGCCAACGGGGTGCAATCAGGATGAGATGGCAGCACTTAATTTTCATTTTGCGGGGCACTTTCGGAATCAAAGGTATTGGGGGAAAAGCGTACTCACAAATCCTTGACCATCGCATGGACAGGTTATTCCCCCTTGATCCCTGTTGAGGTAACCTGCTGGCGTAATATTGGCATTTCCTGTTCGCTCTTGTTGCAAATAAATCCAGTGCTGATTTGCCCCAAACTTGGAAGATTCTGTTCACCTGTTTCTGCTCCAATTCCCATTCGTGACAGCCCGAGAGAGACCTGCTCAGGGTGTCCGCCAAAGTGTTTTGAAGCCCTTTGACGTGTTCTGCTCGCAGGGTTATCTTGTGGACTGTGTCCCACTCCCACAGTTCCTGATCCTCCTGCGAAAGAGATAGTGACTTTATTCCCCCCTGTTTGTTGATGTAATACATGCTGGTCTTATTGTCGGTACAGACCAACACTGAGGAGCCCGCAATCCTCTGGAGAAATGCCTGCAGAGAGAGAAAGATGGCGCGAAGCTCCAATCTGTGGATATGTGTTGACGGTATTCTTGGCACCATCTTCCTTGAATCTGCAAATCTTGCAGATGATCTCCCCATCCTTTCCATGGAAGAATCGGTTGTTAGAACAAATTCTGGAGTAGTTAGTAGGAAGGTGAGACCTGGAGCCAAGTTTGCGGTCTGAGACCACCAATGCAGAGAATCTATCATGCACGATGTGACACTGATGGAGTTGTCGAACGACCCTACAGCTTGCTGCCATTGAAGGTGCAATTCCTCTTGCAGAGGTCTCATTCTGAGTCGTGCCAATGGTACAAGGTTTATTGTAGATGAGCACATCCCGAGAAGAGAAGCGAACATTGACAGAAACTGACCTTTTTTTGCGATTGATATTTCACAATTCTTGCAGACGTAACTGGCGGTCCTTTGGCAAGAATGCTTTGCACTGTATTGCTTCCAGCATTGCTCCCAGAAAAGGAATCACTTGGAGAGGACGTAGCTGTGACTTGGTTTCATTGAGAGTGAGGCCTAGAGTCGAAAAGAGATGCAAACATGTTGAGCTAGCGTCTTCGGTTGCCTGTTCCGAAGGACCTTTGAGCAACCAATCGTCGAGATAAGGAAACACTTGTGTTCCTTGAGATCTCAATGTCGCTGCCACTGATGCTAGACATTTCGTGAAGATCCTTGGTACCGATTTCAGTCCGAACGGAAGCACTTTGAACTGACAGTGGACACCAGCCACTGTGAATCGAAGGTGTTTGCGATGTTTGGGATGTATAGTGATGTGTAAGTACGAGTCCTCCAGAGCCAGAGAAGCCATATAATCCCCTTCGTTTACACAGCTTAAAACTTCGGCAAGCGTAACCATCTGGAAGCTCTGCTTCTTCAGAAATTTGTTGAGTTTGCGGAGGTCCAGGATGGGGCGCCACTCTCCTGATTTCTTCTTGATGAGGAAGAAACAGGAATAGAACCCGGTTCCCTTTTGAGACAATGTATGTATAAACCGTTTTGTAACGCGCTCTATTACTTGAGAGTATCCTGGCGCAATGTAACCTTCTTTATTGCATTCTTGCGGAGCATTTTTAAGGCTTCTTTGAACAATAAGCAAAGATGAGGGGGAGGGGGACCCCGGGGCGGGGTAGTAGTTGGCCGTTCGATAAATGCCAGGGTGTGGCCGTTGTTGACTAGGTTGAGTACCCATCGATCTGAAGTGATCTGTTGCCACTTGTGAGAAAAAGATGACATTTTTGCGCCCACGGGGAGGGAGGAAAGGATGACTGGCATCCTGCGTAAATCATTGTTTCTGTTGGTATCGAGATCCTGATTGTTTGATCGCTTTCGTCCGCCCTGACGGGAGAAACTAGTTGAAGAGGATTGACGGTAAGATGATTGGTCGTAAGGATGTCTATACTGCGTCCGATACTGCCTATTTTGCTGATTTGGATTTTCTCCTCTTGATGCAAACCCACGTCCTCTTGCACCTCGGAATGATCCGCACCTGTATTGTAGAGTGGCCAACGATTTTGCAGTATTGGTGTCCGTCTTTATAGCAAGAAGGGCTGCATCAATGTGCTTTCCGAATAAGGATTCTCCCTCATAGGCCATGTCTAAAATTTTTGTTTGTACCTCTGGCCTAAAAGATGTAGCTTTAAGCCATCCCTGGCGTCCAAGTACCGCAGCGCCGGCAAGTTGTCGAATGTTCGGGTTTGCAATGTCCAGAGCGCAATCTATGATCTCAGATGCAGCTACTTCTCCCTCCAAAAGTATCTTCCTTGCATCCTGTTTACGGTCATCAGGGATGAGGTCTATAAATTCCGCCCAATCTGACCAACTCTGGCGGTCATAACGGCTGAGTATTGCCAAAGAATTTGCTGCTTTAATTGAGGCTGCTGCCATAGTGGAAAACCTTTTATCTATAAGGGCTAACCTTCGTCCTTCCTTATCAGGCGGTATTGTTATTGGCGTAGCTGGATTTTTGGATCTTTGTTGGGCGGTATTACTGAATCTGGTCAGGGATGACCAGTCAGACAAGATGGGGTATCAGGAGGAGCACAGTAATTTTCTCAATGCGAGGGAGTACAGATGGGATGGAAGCAGGCATTTTCATAATCTTAATTCCTTCATTCCAGATATAATCAATGATAGGAATAGCTCGTATGACTTTCCTATACTCTTCTTTAAAGTCGTGTAAAAAACAATCTGTGTGTTCTACTGTAACCGGCAATTGAAATCTGGTTGCTTCACGTTGCATCAAGTTGTGAAAACCCCTGATGTCCTCAGGGGGAGAATCCGAAGGCTGAGGATTGGACGGAGAAGGCATTGGTAGGATATAGTCATCCCAAGGATCCACGCTAGGAGCTTTGTCAGGCACCTCACCCTCTTTGACCTCTTCCGAGGAGGAGGAAGTATCATGGTGTATTTGCGGCATTGAACCAGAAGGGGGAGGCGGCGAATCAGGAACCTCTGTCTGAGGTAACAAGTCCGGCACCTCAATTGGTAGAGGTGGATTGTCTGGGACAGTCTGATGTGGGGGAAACATTTGACGGTAATCCGCAAGCATGGCGTGGAGATCTTGAATGAGTGTAGGAGGAAGATGGCTCTTCTCTTTATGACCCAACTCCCTTCTAGGAGGTCTATGATATGGTTTAGTAAGGTCTTCCTGATAATAGTGTTCATGGTACTCCTCTTCCTCGTCTTCTTCCTGGCACTTTAGGTTAAGCTCAGAGGGGACCCTCGTCATCTTCGTCATCAAAATATTCATCTTCGATGTAAGTTGGCAAGAGAGGAGATATCTTGCTAGAATTCTGTCTTTGATAAGTCTTTAGCTGAAAATGTGTATACGATATAGGCGTTGATTGTGCAGGCAATGATTACTGAGAGACTAGTGGAATCGTCGTAGACAAACTTTGTGGAGGGGTTCTTCGTCAACGCCGGGATTATCGTCAACGGGCTCTTCGTCAACGGGACTGTCGTCGATGGGCTCTTCGTCGACAGGCTCGTCGTCAGTGGGGTCATCACTGAAGAAGTAGTCGATGGAACAGTCGTCGACGAGGTTGACTTTAAAGATAGAAATACCTTAGTCGTCGATGGAACCTTCATCGACGAGTACAACGTCAACACGGTCGTCGACGGAGACTTAGAAGATTAACTCTTCGTCGACTAGTCTTTAAGAATAGGCTTCTTAGACGTGACAGAGACCTTGGTTGACACAATAGGTGAAGAGGTGACCATAGTGGATAAATTACTTACCTGTAATCCTAATTCTCTTCCAGGGGTATCCTCATCAAAGTCATAAGCACATGAATATTCCAGCCTATGTTCTGGACCCCGGAAACACATCACATATATGTGAAAACCATATATGTAGATATATATATATATATCAAACTTTCACCTCCTCCGAGGATGCAGGGACACCATGACTCCGATGCACCACAGGGTCAGAGGTTACCCTGTTGTCAATTTTCCATTTTCACCAAGCATAAAAAGTTCTTTTACACCGATGCACTCCACTCCAAAGAAATCCGCCACTTCGCCAATAGTTGCAATCAAGGTTTATTCCAAATCCATTATAGCATATTGAGAGAAAGGAAAAACAACCTCAACCTTGTTTTTCCTTTCTATATCTATATCCTTTCTATATCTATATATATTTTAAATTAAGATTGTCCACTTAATATATGGAGTAAAGGTTTGAGACTTTGAATCAGTCTAAATCTCGATGTAGGAGATTCTGAAATGGAATCAATATCACGAAACTACAATTTTTGTTTGTGTATCAAGCAAGAATTTTATGTTTAATACTTAATTCATTATCTTTACGGCAAAAACTGAGCAATATAAACTGTTCCAACATGGCGACTATGAAATGTCAGAAAGGGCGAATTGTACTCCGTAGTCCTCTTTCTATCCGAATGCACTATATCACCAAACATGCCGTAATGACAGCTGACCCGTGACCAAAGAACCGGCTGGTTCCGAAACGCGTCGGGTGTTGTATATAACGTTGCACGGAATTTCCTTGTACATAAACACTTTCCAATAAAGCAGGGAGAAAGAAAGCATTTGAAAACTGCTTTATTATACAGCAGAAATCATAATCCTGCAAGGAAGAAAGAAAAAACATTGTCAGGACATAGGCTGCATTGTAGAAACATTAGTGTAGAAAGCTCCATTTTGATGAACTTGTTCAGAGAGCGCAGATCTAGAATTGGTCTGAACTTGTTCGGCTGTTTTTTTATCTGAACAAGGAAATATCTTGAGTAAACTCCGTTTCCTCTATGTGCAGGAGGGACCGCTTCTATTGCTTGTTTCTCGAGAAGGGTCGACATTTCCTGCGCAGGAGGTCTAGATATAGATGACAAGAGTTTACCGGAGTAATGTCTCTTGGGGACCCACAAAAGCGTAGCGTGTAACCATTTTTTAGTATATTCAGCACCCACTGATCTTTGGTTATGTTGCACCACTCTTGAATTTAACTGGAGATACTTCTTCCCACTAGAGTGTGCAACGGTGCTAGAGGAAGCAGAAACGCATTGCTTCCCTGGAGATTTTGTTGTGGAGGGGGACTGCTGTTATTGTCCTCCTCTTCCTCTCGAGGAACGACGGCCTTGGTACTGGGACTTGCCCTGTTTATTTTGCAACCCTCTGTTGGTAGTTTCTCCGATTGTAGGGCCTGTATCGCCTTAAACTTATTTTCTTTTCCAGGCCCACAGCCTTTAAGGTGTCCAACTCGGCTTTCATCCTTTCCATTTCTTCGTCTGTGTGTGCGCCAAACAGTGAAGCCAGAAAAAGGGAGATTCAGGATGCGCTGTTGTGCCTCCGGTTTTAAGGCTGTGAGGCGCAACCATGAAGATCTTTGTGCACATATGCCATGTGCCTAAGAGTGGGCTGCCAGAGATGCACCATCTGCTGCAGTGCTGATTACCTGGTTGGCCACCAGAGCACCTCTTACTAGAGGATCTTATAGAAGTCCTGTTGATCCTCCTTTGGGGTTTTTTCCTTTTAGCGTCCAGTGAATCCCATAAGGACCTGTCATAACGGCCCAGCAGAGCTGCAGCGTTGGAAACATGAAGAGAAGACCCTGCAGAGCCACAAGCTTTCCGTCCCCAAGAATCTTGTGCTCTACTCTCTTTATCCGGAGGAGGAAGATGCAACTGCGAGTGTCTTCTTCACTGCTGCAATAATGACAGAGTCCGGAGGTGGATCCGATTTGAGGAAAAGAGTATCTGATGCAGCTGGCTTAGATTTCTTAAGGATCCGAGCTGGAGCTGCTTTGGGCGATGATGGAGCAAGGAAGAAATCCATTACCGGCTCGATGATACCAGGAACCAAAGGAAGCAATGGCCTAGCCGCAGAACTCTGATGGAGGGTCTCAAAAATGATGGACATGGCTGTCTGAGGAGCTGACATGGTAATGCCCAGCTTTTGAGCTCCTCTGGTGAGAACATCATGAAAAGTGTTCACATCATCAATAGGCGACACTCTGGAAGGAGGACTATCCATCAGGGTAAGTTAGTAATCACTTTTGGATGGGTGTGTCGAAGAGGAAGACCAAGATGGTGTATGCCGCCTCTTGCGATGTCCCTGAGTCGACCTGCGTTTAGGGGATCTGCCTCTGTGTTCTCTGGTCTGAGTAGTGGGTGACATGTCTACTTCCTGCACGAGACGTTGCAAGGCTGAGTGTGACCTGCAGGCACTGCCTGCCAATGGAGAGGTTGTAGCTATCTGCGAGAGAGATGGATGGAAGGAGATCCCAGTCCCCTTGGAGAACCTCTTGGTGGTGATCTTAGAGGCTCCTGCGAATGAACGGAAGCACTGCGTGATGACACAATTATCTGAGATGAGCTCCCAAAAGAGTGAGAGGACTCGCTGTTTCGTCTGGAGCGTGATCGGCATCTTGATGAGCAATGTGAAGTCGATGGGGAGTGTCTTGACGTCGACCGGCTCTGTCTCACCATCACTGGGGAGTCTCTAGAACCCGATCATCTCCTCGATGTTGATATCTCTGTGTGCTTCGACGTTATTTGGAGTGACGTCAAATGTCTGGAGCCCCTAGACCTCGCCTTCGACGTTGAGCGTGCAGGAGACCTCAAAGATGAGCGCGTGGACAGAGAAATCCTTCTCGACATCGATCTTTCCCTCAAGTCAGTGGAGTCGAGATCAGGGCACTTCTCGTTGTCGACGGAGACCGCCATCTCGACGTCGAATGACATTTGGTATATTTCACTCTTGGTCTCGGCATCGAATCCTCCGCCGTTGTAGAGGATCGAGCATTCGACGTCGAACGTCACTTGGACAATGACTGAGGCGATGAGTGCCTAGCCTCAGGTGAGTAGGTACGTCTTGACGTTTACCACCGCCTGGTTGAGGGCAACGGAGATGTCTGCTTCGACGCTGATCGCCTTAGACCCGGCGAAACCTGTCTCGACGCCTGATGCCAAATAGACTGCGACGACGGAGATCAGTTTCTCGAATCTGGGCAAGCCCGCACTTACTGAAAGCGACTCCTCAACGC
Organism: Lissotriton vulgaris; assembly: GCF_964263255.1. NCBI lineage: Eukaryota > Metazoa > Chordata > Amphibia > Caudata > Salamandridae > Lissotriton > Lissotriton vulgaris. The sequence continues at coordinate 1,247,893,809 of NC_141693.1, read as the reverse complement.
CGATCGTCAGCGGGTTGACGACAGCGGAGGATACAAGGTACCTGTGTTCTTTGTCGAAGACCGGTGTTCTCTCGCCGGCGTCAATGGTCTTCTCGTCGACGTTTTCGTGGCTGATGAAGGAATTTGAGGCACCGTGCCCGACACCGATGGAGAACATACTGGAACCTTACTTCTAGATGGAGTGGTGGCTCTCTCCTTCCTCTTCTTCATCGGAGACCTGCCCCTAGAAGGAGATCTTCTCTTCTTAGCCAGCTCATAGAGGCGAATCCTCTCCCTGTCCTTCAGAGTTCTCTTGGACAGCAGCTGGCAATGCTGGCAGGTCTTAGGATTATGTTCAGGAGGAAGGCATACAATACAAACTGGATGGGAGTCTGTTTTAGCCTTCTTCTTGCCACAGAAAAGGCAAGGTCAAAAAGAGAGGGCATATTTGACTGAAAAACAATGCTCAACTCTCTAAAAAACAGTAGAGAAATACTCCAACACCAAAAAGACGTCGCAGTAAAAAAGGTTTTGACAAAAAAATTGAAGTATTTTCTGACAGAAATCAGAAAAAAGCTAGAGCTGAAGTAACCAGGGTACTGACAGAAGGAGCCGGAAAGAACTGACCTAACTGTCACCTCTGAGGCATGATGGGAAGCTAGGGGTCATGGCTGCCTTAAAGGCTCGGTGATAATTTATTCTGAGTGTTTCTGTGGGTTAGCTTTTCAGCTTTCTACTCTAATGTTTCTACAATGCAGCCTATGTGCTGACAATGTTTTTTCATTCTTCCTTGCAGGATTAGGATGATAAAGCAGTTTTTTTCAAATGCTTTATTTATCCTTTCATTATTGGAATGTATTTATGTACAAGGGAATTGCTTGCAACATTGCTCAGCATGACTATGGAAGGCTGCATTGGGTGTTTTTTTATATATATATATGGATATATATATATATATAGAGCTACATATATGGTTTTCACATATATGTGATGTGTTTCTGGGGTCCCGCACATAGGCGGGAATATTCATGTGCTTATGACTTTGGTGAGGATCCCCTGGAAGAGAACCAGCTACATGCACATCAGCCTTGGTCCCGCTCCAACAGGAATTGGAACAATCAGACTAGGTCCCCTTTGAACAGGAACGCAAGCAATTCCTGACCGGATCAGGCCTCTTGACTAGGGCGTAGCTTGATGGCCATGTCACAGTGAGTATGGACCCATGTCTAGGGCATAGAACTGAAGAAATAAAAAATAAAAGTAATGGGTGCAATGCTTGAATTAATTTCAGCCACTTGTAATTACTCGATCCACATCATAGCCCTGCATAGCTGACAGCAAAGCTTACTTCAGTCAGAACCACTGACAGAATCAACATCCAAAACATGGGCAAGGCTGTGAAACTAGAGGCCCGCCTACAAGTCCCCAATGGAACACGGCAAGTGCTGCTCTCTGAAGCTTTCAGAACACTTTGGTTTCATGTACTCGAATGTGTCTAAGCCCTTGGCCCACTAAACTAGTCCTATCAGTCTGCAGAAGCACCCCAGGCTATGAAGGACATTGCCAGGGTCATCACACTTCTTGATGTTGTACAACGTTTCTGCGCGAAGCAGAGAACCTTACATTAATAGCAAGCAAGATTTAAAATGATCATCTTTTCCTCAATTCTTTCCTTCAGTATTTAAGCTATACCCATGGAACATTTCATTACTCCAGAGGGCTTAACCAAAAAAACAGAGATGGTTGTGAAACCTCTGTCCCATAAAAAAACGAAGACCTTGGAAAAGTATATCCTTTTTTGCATTTTCTTGTGAGGTTATTTGTTTACCAGCCTAGAGCTATTATCCGTCTCATAGCTTGCTTAATCTCCACAACGGCCCCTCGTGGCGGGATGCCTGGCTTTCACCTTGCGGATACCCTGCCGGGGTTATCTCACAGGGGAATACCAGGACGGGTTCCCTAAGCAAGCGCTTAGAGACCAGTTGGTGACTTGCGCTATATAAATTCCTGTACATTTACATTTACATTTATATTTACCTCCTGCATCAAATGAACCTAAGAATTCAGGCTAGGGATGAAGATTCAAGAGAAGTCTAGGACAGACTTGTGAAAAACCTGAAGGGCGCCAACAGGTTAACAGCTAGACTGACCAGTGCACTGAAGTACGGTGCATCTTGGCAATCTGAAGCACACCTACCTAGGTATCGAGGAGTGATCAATCTCTTGTTGCAAAACATCTGACCCATATGTTCATAAGAAGAGACGGGTCCTGTCCCATGTGCACCAGCTTTTGTAAGCCTTGTAACACAATGGCAGGTGTAATTAAAGCTGACAGTTTAAAAGGAGTTTCAGAAGCAGGTGAAGGTTTAACCCAGAGGGACTTTGCCATCCTGGGCATTAAAAGTTCCTTCTCTGTCCGGCAATTTTTTTTCTTCTCCAGAACAAGTAGTTGTATGACTCAGGGCTTCACCTTCCCATGGGTTACAAATATATGTTGTCTTTGCATAGTGAGGGTACCTATATTGGAATGCTCTTGGCTCGGGTATCTCTCTTCTTTACTGATTAAAGAGGTGCTTGCTGCTCTCCCTGGTATCTAAGACCTCATACGCCTCAGGCAGTTGTTCAAAGCTCTTGTCCGGATGGTTGCTCGCAGACATGCATCAGATGGTCAATGCCCAATCAAGGCATGCAGAAGCAATGCAAATTGATTCCGACGCCTAGCACATGATTTAAACTTTGTGCAACGGTAAGTAGGCTGTCCAAGCCGAAAAAGGAGAAAATAGGAGAAAACAGTGAAACAAAGTGAGGTACAGAAAACACAGAAAGCGATAAAAAGTGCTTACAGGCCACAGTCACCACACCATTTGGGAGAAAAGTGAAAGTAGCAAAAGTGTGCATTCAAGAGGAAGAAGAGCATGGTTAAATATATATTTTATAATGAGGGTTTGGTACCAGTCACCACAAGGATTTGTTTTTTTTTTGTTATAATTTTTTAAACACCACAAGGATTTGTATTCATAGATTTGAGAATAAGGTCGTAAACTACATGGCAAGTGCATTGACGCTGAAAAATGACTACAGGATGCAAGAGTAACTGCTGGAGTAAGGTAATGGTGCAGAGGCAAGAATAAGGTATTGTAATAAAGAATGTAATAATTTCATCTTGAAAAATTGGAGCAGCACGTTCTATAAATGGATAGTCTCCAAGGTTCCTCACCTTCACCACATAGTGTACACAAACGTAATTTTCATATTCAATATTGTAACAGAAGATTGAATATATAAGAAAGCCTTCTAACTAGGTTTTATTACAGGAACCATTACAGATGTCACAGGATACCGCCTACATAGCTAGAATGGGATGAGCTGTATATTACAAAGCACGAGGCCGTGAAAAGATGAAGCAATTCAACACAGTTCTGGGGCAACATTTCTGAAGAAAATACATGAATGCACTTAATTAAAAAAAACAAATAATATTCATACCTCTTCCATAGGCATGTCCAAAACCAGGTCTTTCCACTGTGTTTGAACACCAATCATAAATGGTGTTGGACAACAGACAGTATCTATTAAATTCTTTGGGAGAACTGGTATGAATGTATGCTCCCATTTAAAAGGGTACAGGAGAGCTGCAACCGCGTGAGTGCAATGGGATAGCACGCTGCAAAAAGAGAAAAGAAGAAAATCTCACGGGTTTTCACGGGAAAGTAAAGAGTTCTTAAACACACAATTACTTATTTAGTGTATGAGGCAATACATCGATTTTTTAAAAGCAATATTGATAAAAGCTGAAATGTGTGTAAACACAGCAATAACTTTATAATAATTATACCTAATCTAAGAGAACATGTTTTTAGTGTTTCTTGAAAACCTTTTCAGTTGCAAAGGGCGTTGTTTTTAAATGCAAAGTGCATACACCACACGAATGACAACGGGTGATTTTTCTATGTAGCCCCCAGCATTTTTTCCATTTTTGTAGTTTCAGTTACATTTCCTGGAAAAGGAGTTTCTGTCACTCGAGCACTCAAAGTTAAGGCAGCACTTGAGGCTCGCAGCAGGAAAGAAGAGACATGTTGGCACTAAAGTGCTATTCCTGTTGCAACCTGAACCAGCGGCTGAGTTGACCTCAATGACTGGCTTGCTGTCAGTACAGTATTTTTCAAATAACTCTAGCCCTTAAGATGTGTTCCCTCGGGCAGGAACTCAAGGAACCCTTCTATTTCGGCCAAACAGGCCTCAACACAGCCAGAGAGGCCTGCAGCAATATTAGCCGCCCTTAGAACGTGACAACAAAAATTCTACCAAATGTGATGCGTGTGCTGATTTGGTAAATTCTTTTACAGTGCAAAGCCCTTTTGAAAGTGGTAATATTACGAAGTTGCCTATTAAGTCAACCCCGTAACCAATGCGGTGATACAAAAGAGGTGAAACAACAGAGAGGTGTTAGGATCACGGAATTACACCAATACATAACAATTTTGCACTGGGACCGGGCATTTGGGAACTTTTCAAGGGGGGCTCAGGCCTGACAGAGGTAACTGGACTGAGTAAACAAGAGCAGTTTACCATTGGTGTCCTAGGGGAAACCTTAATAAAGGACCCAACAATGAGCACCATCCCTCTAGCACTTGACCCCCACAGCAGCAAAGTTGAGCGGTCGAAGCCTTACTTCAGGAGATGGGAGGGGTTACAGATTCAGAACTCAACAAATAAGCATATACATGTTAATTTCGGAATGTACAGTCAGTGCTAAGTCTTTAGAAAGAGTAAGTACTTTACTTAAATTACACACAAGACCTACTGCACCCTGTTTCTGAGATATCAACTACAAAAGTGCAAACTGTAATTATGCTCACCCTGTTGTGATTGCAGAGGGAAGTAGAGTCAGCATTCCTGTGGGGGCAAACTCATAACAAAAAATAGTTTGTGCCACAAACCCCAATTCTTCTCAGGCTCTCCCTGGTAGAATGCACAGAGGTCTTGATAATCTAGTGAGGGCGACAGGTCGTCACGGGCCCCCATTTAATGTCCTTACCCTTCTGGCCACAGGGACTTTGCTTTCCCCTCCTTTGAATCCCCTAGTGTGTTAATATCTTTGGTTGTCAGTTCAACGAGAAAGCCGTATCTTTGAAGTTTGGATGTCTCGGTTAGCCTGCGCTGCCTTTGGGTTGTGCCACACACAATCCTCGAGGCACAATGAACATGGCCCTCGCCCCACCAACCGGTGTGCACTCAACCATTATGCCAGCAAGTACCATTCACAGAGGTGGCAACTGTAAAGTACCAAAATAGGCAACACTAATTAAATCCTTTTTGGTTGAGAATACTTTATTGTCAGGCGCGGCATGCACAGGAGTGCATCCTCATTTAACGAAGATCAAAGAACTGTTAAATGACACATGTTTAAGTACACTAATTTTATTGATGGTGGGTGCAATCCTCGAGAAATTCCAGAACAAGTAGCGTGATACATAAACTTTAAACATTAAAAAAATACTTAAACTTGCATGTCACTATAAAAACGCTTCAACTAATTCTCCCTCATTTGGTATTTCCACACAAGGTCCAAGCTACCATCTCCCTTGTCCTGTCCAAACTCGATTACGCAAGTAGCCTCTACCACGGATCACTTTTAACGACCATGAAAATACTACAACGGATTCAGAACTTGGCTGCCAGACTACTCTTGCATATCAAATCGCGAGACCACATCTCACCTGCCTTGAAAGCCCTGCATTGGTTACTGGTTGCCAGAAGTTCCACGCTCAAGCTGCTTTGTATCACCCACAAAGCAATACATGGAATGGGACCGCTCTTCATTAGTAATAAAATCACCAAACACATTCAACAAAGAAACCTCTGCTCTAAAGGGGCACCTTGCCTCAAAATCCCAAGATACAAGAAAAAACAAGCATTTGCAATGCAATAGATCTCGCATTTACTATAGTTTAAGCTATTGGCATTGTAAATGCCAATGCCATTTATGTTTTAAAAACAAAAATAAAAGGCATTGCGATTTGCAATGTCAATAGCTCAAACTCGCGTAAATTCGAAACCTATTGCATTGCAAATGCCTGTTTAGGATTTGTGCCCTGGAGATCACCTTCTAACATAACCTCCAGTCGAGGTGGATATGTTATGCTGAATGAGATGTCCTTCCATCGAGTGAGACCACATGCAGGGGGTGACACTACCTTCAAGATGTTGGAAACATGTATCGGGTAAGCCCACCATCCAGAGAGTGCAACCACCTTGCAGTGAGTTAGACCTACTTCAAATGAGTGAGACCTTTCCTTGAGTGACGTCTTTTCTAGCGGGGAGACTACTTTGGAATGAATGACACCCCTTCTATTGTTTGAGGCCGCCCACCTCTGATGAGTGAAACTAGGCTGCTACCCAAGCTCCTACCCCAGCCCATCTTCCATGAGTGACTCAAGGAGCCGGCCTCAGTCAGGTCCGGTTCTAGGCATGGGTGGTGTGGGCAGATGCCCAGGGCCTCGCGCTCATGGGGCCCCACCGCCAGCCCCGCAGAGTAGACCGCAGAGCAGTGGGCCCGATATGAAATGCTGGAAAAGCGCTGCGCGCACTCGAGCAGGCAGTAAGGCACTTAAAGGGGCCTCACATCTTCCCTTTCGCCCAGGGCCTCAGAAGGCCTAGGACCGGCTCTGGCCTCAGTCCCTCCCGATGGATGGATGTATGGATGCGTGCGTGGGTGGGTGGGTGGATGGATGAATCCCGACACCCCTCCTTCCCCCCTCCGCCCCCACCCCGGACATAAATGTATGTGTATAGGCATTTATATAGCGCACTACTTACCCGGAGGGTCCCAAGGCGCTTCGACCGCTGCGAAACCCTTCCTGGCTTCCCTGAGAGATGGTCCCTTAATGGGTATCTCCAGGGTGAGACCAGGCATCCCCGGCGGTCTGGTGGGGCCGTTAGTGAAGATGACAAGCTAATGCCCAGAGTTGCCGAGTGTGATCGCTGATCAGAGTGGGCACCGAGGCGAGAGAATTATCGAGTCTGCTGACCCTGGTCCAGAAACCTGCCGCGCTGGGAATCGAACCCTGGTCCTGGGCCGTCCTCTGCTCTCGGGTCTGCCGCCTCTAACCAGTGAGCCACACTACTTCTAAATAGCTCTCCTTTCAAGCAACACAGTCTGACCAATGCCATTCTTGGCAGCCGGAAGTGCTCTCGCTCTCCCATACGGGGGAGACTATCCTGCTCCCACCAGAATTATTGAAGAGCCCTAGTCCCCACCCTTTTCCCACTCCTGGCAAAAAGAGATGAGCTTATCCCTTAGTGAAGCATCTCCCTGTGGGGCTGCTTGTAATTAGGGGTTGGAGAGGGTGGGGTGGATTGGGGAGGAGATGAAGGGGTTGTACACTGTGGAGGAGGCACAGAGACAAATTAAATGGGATAGCCACAAAGCGAGGGATCTCAAAACTGGGGGCAGTTTGATTAATATTAGTGTAGGGGGCACATCGGGTCTGGGTGCACTAAGAGCAGTGAAGGGGTTAGCACACCCTGAGGATAAGCTTTTGGGCCGGAAGCGAGTTCCTTTATTTATTTACTTTTAAATAGCGCAGATATTGCCCAAAGGCGCTAGAGCTCTTTACAACTGAGATAGATCATTACATAAGGCGACAACTTACATCATCTGAGGATGTAGACACAGTTAATGCTACGGACGCTGCGGGGCAGTATTGGGCGAGGCAGTGGGAACATGGGACTTTTTCTCACTGTATTTTTACAAGTAGGTGAGGGGGCGGGGTGCTAGTGTCGAGATGTGGGCAGCCATGAGGTGGGGGATGGGTGAGGGTTCTGCTGAGACTGATGACGTAAGCCCCGTGTTAGTGGTCTAAGGAGCAAAGGGTCCTGAGTTTAATATTCAAAAGACACGTACTCACGTTAACACACTCTACAGAAACACTACTCACCATCATCATCTTTTAAACTGTGCTCTACGACATACTCAGCCTGCTGCTGAGAAGGGTCCATTGAATAAAACCTGGCTCTGCTGCCTATGAAGAAATACTCCTGGGGCAACTTTACTGGACGCACCCGAGTCTGAGTCAGAAAAGAGGTTCTTTTCTGTCAGCACCAGTCCGAAGCGAGGGCTGCTCTAGCCGAAGGGTTGCATTACGTATACACTTCCATGCAAATGAAATAGTGTGCCTTTTTATTCGTGCACTTACGATCAAGACTTGTTCCTATAAATGTAATTAACATGAGCAGATTGCTGCTTGAAACATGAGCAGCTTGCTGCTTCAACATGGGAAAGTGAAAGAGAGCCATGCTCACATTGTAGGCGTGCAGTGAGCGTGCACATTGGCGTGGCCTGCGGCTCGTGCCCAGTGGCGGCGCCTGCAGACTTCGCCGTACTCCTATGGGTGCTGCGCAGCTCGTGCAGCCCAGGGAGGGGGCGACCAAAGCAAAAACACATGGCATGTCGCGGTTTGGAGAGGACTTGGAGGTAAGAACCCCAGAGGTGCTGCTGCTGTGATCAGGGGTGTTGTGGGTACTTGTGAATGATGCCAAGGTGTGCTGTGATTGCCAGAGAGGAGCACATCGGTGAGCGTAGATGGGCCGTCAACGGGCGGCTACCATATCATAGAGACCAATTAGAAAAGCTGTCTCCGTGGATCCAACAGAGGGGGGGTGGGGGTGGGGGGGGGGTTGGAGGGAGTGAAGTGAAAGCAATGCTGCTTGAGGCCATATTACAGAGACCAATATGAAAAGCTGTCTCAGTGGAGCCTGGGGAGGGGAGTGAAAGTAACGTTGCTTGACTTAAGGCTTGCAATTACGGAAAGTGTTTATTTGTTCCACACTATAGCCACACGAGTTTATAGCAGTGATTTATTAGTTCTCGCAATATGAGCCAAATATTTGTGGCAGAAGGAGCCGTCGCAAAATGTAGGGAAGTTAACGATTCCCTTAATTTGTCTGCACAACACAGTAGTTAGGCACACCGATAGTGGAAGTTGGATGTAGGAAACAACGTGTAGGAGTAAAATAGGTACTGTACGAGGGAAGTTGCCAGTGGCCCTAATTTGTATGCGCAACACAGTGGTTAGGCACATTAGTAGTAGAGGTCAGTTGTGGGCAAAGGACGTAGTGGAGGTGGGTTATGTGTAAGAACGTGTAAGAGTTAAATAAATATTGTATGGATACGAGCAGCCGCAAAGTTTGGTCAAAGTGGCAGTAGCACTTTGGAAATGCTGACACAATTCCACTCAATATAAGATGTACAAATGTTACCGGTGGCCTTAATTTTTGTGCGAAACAATTTGAATAACACAGCGGTAATGACGAATGAATAATGTAATGACGTATACTAGTGTAGAGATTGTACAAGCAGCCGCATATGTTCTTTATGTTTTTTTGTACATCAAGAGGTCCAGTTTTCAAAGGCGGTACAGCTTGACAAACAACCAAAGCACAGCTCCACAAACACCAAAAGATTAAGCATCAGCAGGTCAAGTATAACTAATGAGTTATTTGTTCAAAGCTAACAGACTGCAACCTGCAGCAGCAGGCTACGCATACTGAAATTAGTGATTTGTTGAAAACAAACAAACGTATAGCGTATAGCAGCAGCAGAGTTAGCACGATTTATAATATCACCTACAAATGAATGGCAAATGGAGGTTCTACTACATGGCGCCAGTGAGACGGCCGCTCATGCCCCCACAATAAAGTCGGAAAACTGAAAGCAATTATCCCGGCATGCCGCCAGCTGCCCCACATGCTGCTGAATGCTAGCACGTCTTCCGGAGTGCGTGCACACTGTTGACTCAAAGCCCGCCAGCAGAAGTGCGTCCTCGAGGTGAAATCGCCGAGGTAAAGCGCGTAACCACCCCTTGTCCGCCATTCCCGGCAAACCCACAACAATAGGTCTTTCGCTACCACCAGCGAGACCTAAAAAACATGGGTGGCACATCCTTCTCTGTTCAAGCAGCCAAACTATGGAACTCTTAACCTCCAACATAAAATCCATGGACAGCCACCTCATCTTCAGAAAAATAGTCAAGAATTGGCTCTTCCCCACATAAGCACCATACGCAAACAGAAAATTACAGCAAATCCCTCTGTATAGAAGCATTTATTTTCACTATAGAGATGTACCTATCTTTGTGTATTGCTCTGTTTTAACATGTAGAATAATTATGTTTAAAAAAATTGCAAACAAAATAAAAATTAAAGTACAATAACACTTTAAAACTGGAGTTTATTTGGTCTATATGTACTTGCTTCCATTGAGCATCTATGTACATGGATCTGTGTGTTTACTTTTCTCCTGAAAAAAAGCATATCAAATGGACTACCCTATTTCTCATCCTGTACATCTATCAATATCTTAACTCTACATATACTTATGCATCTATATGCTTTCAATGTACTTCTGGATCTATATATTTATTACTTTCTTCTAATTTAGCATTTTCAATGCACTCCCCTTTTTCTCAGCCTATACTTCTATCAATATATCTTCTAGCTCATCTTTGACTCATCTCAAACTTCCTTCTACTACTCTTTCCAATGCACTACACTATTTCTCACCCTCTACATCTTTCAATATATCCTCTACATCCACACTCCCATTAATCCCAAACCCCATACCACTACCATGATCCCCAGAATAACCCTTTCTAGACTCTTCCCTACTATACTCCTCCTTTCATCATCTGACACCTCTTTTACTATAGGGATCGCCCGAAACAAACATTTCTAAACTCTTCCCTTTGGCTCTTCCCCTCCACAACCCCTTTTTACTCATCCAATAAAAAAAAAGAACCAATATCTAAATCCTTCACTCTTCTATCCATCCACTATCCTTTTCAATCAAAATAACAGACTAACATGTTCCCTTCTCAAATGTCATATTCCACTATACTAATTCACCACTAATCCTTTATGGGTTCCAGATAGCAAGCTACTCGCCAATAAAGCGCTTCAACACCCCATCTGGGTTACAAGAGCTATAAAATGCAATCCGTTTTCACTTTTCTACTCCTCCCCAACCCTTCTCAATCCAAATAACTGACTAACATTTCCACCACTCAAATGACTTTCATATTTCACTATACTAATTCAACACTAATCCTTATGGGTACCAGAGTAGCGTGTTACTCGCCACCTGTGTTTCAATACCCCATCAGGGGTAGCAAACGCTATATAAATACAAACCTCTTTCCCTCTTCTATCCTACGGCCTACCCTTCTCTATCCAAATAAATGACTAACATATCCACCACTCAAATTCCTTCACATTTCACTATACTAATTTTCAACACTAATCCTTTATGGGTTCCGGAGTAGCATGCTACTTGCCAGAAAAGCGCTTCAACACCCATCAGGGGTAACAGGTGCTTTATGAATGCAAACCTTTCCTCCCCTTCTATCCCTCCACTATCCTTCTCACTTCAAATAACTGACTAATATTCACCATTCATATTGCTTTTATATTTCACCGTACTAATTCGCCACTAATCCTTTACGGGTTTACGGAGTAGTGGGCTACTTGCCAAAAAAAAGCACTTCAACACCTCATCAGCTGTAACAAGCACTATATACATACAAACCTTTTTAGGTCTCGCCTGTCGATGCGCATGCGCATCGAGCAAGCGAGACAATGGGGGCTTATCCACTCTTTATCCACTGCAAGGAATCGTGGCGATTCCTTGCAGTGCCCGTGACTTTTAAGCTCAATGCGCATGCGCATTGAGCTTAAAAGCGCGTGCACGTCCGTCTTGTTTTACCCGCTCCGCCCCCTCCCCTTCCCGCCGTGTCGCATTTCTCCTCCCCCTCCCCTCTCTTCCCTCCGTCTTGTTTGTTTATTTTATCCGCTCCGCCCCCTCCCCTTCCCGCCGTGTCGCATTTCTCCTCCCCCCTCCCCTCTCTTCCCTCCGTCTTCTTTGTTTATTTTACCCGCTCTGCCCCCTCCCCTGCCCGCCGTGTCGCATTTTTTTTTAAATCCCCACTTCCCCCCTACCCCCCATCAATGCCAACACTGACGCCGTGCTAAAGCCCGCTCTCCCTGCTCCGCCCCCTGCTCCGGCCGAGACGCATTTCTCCTCCCTCCTCCCCCCTCCTGGGTCAGGTTACCCTGCTTTCTCTTTCGCTTTTTTTCAACCACATTCCACCATGGACTGGGACTTGGAGGAAAAAGAACTTCCACTACAGGCACATTCAGAAATATCTTGTTTAAACGTGTACTATGGGTATGTGATTAGAGCGGGCAGCAGCTGCTCCTGCGGCGAGGGCTGCTGCTGTTCGCTCCTGTTAGTGATGCTCAGAGATCTCTTCAGCCTGCCCCGTAACCCCCCCCCCTTTGTGCCTCCGTGCACAGTCCCCGCATGATAAGGCCATCGCGGCGGTTTTTGTTCAGATCGCATGGGCCTTTTCAAAGGAAACATGCCAGGCATTTGTTCACGTCTGACACGGCAAAGGCCCCTAGGCTGCTTAAACAAAACCTCCTTTAAAGCCACCTATGTTCATTTGTAACATGACTTTTGTGCTTTTGTTTACTTGTCAGTCCTGCTGCTCTAACACTTCAAGTGTTTTCTGCCCACATTTGCTGCCTGAAGTGTGCACTGATAAAGGGAACAAAAAACCTGCTCTCATGATTTTATTTGTAGCAGCCAGGGCATTAATATACATGTCATGCCAGTAGAAACCCGCCTGCCTGCTGGAAACCTTCATTACATTCCTGGAATCCTGGCGCACAGCCCTAGACAATACTTCCCAGTTGCTGCTCGAGTCAGATCTTTCCACTGGTGCCAACTGCGTTCCCAGTATTAAGAGGTACCCGTTAAATACCTCAGGCCGATGCGAACATTGTTAATTATATCTCCACCATTGTCATTGAATGCCCAAGGAATTTATTTTCATACACAGCACTAATTGTAGCATTTCCCTTTACGGCCCCAGCTCACTGTTTTCATGTTTTATGCACGAGCTGATGCTTTTCTTTCATTCCCACCCTGCATCCTGGCCTTTCCAACAGATGCAAAGTGTCACTCTTAGCATTATGGGCCATTGCATTTTTCATGAGGAAAATCAGTTCGCTCAGCTCCTCGCTCAGATAACATGATCAGTGTCGGGAGTCGCTGCAGCACCAGTGGCTCGTTTATGCTTTTGCACACTTCCAACAAAAATAAGAATGGTATCCATTTATTTCATTTACAAACGCCTAATAAATGTAGCAATAATAGTAGTAGATTTTAGAGTCTATACTTTAAAGCACTGTACAGTACATACTAATTTAAATGCCTTTACCAAGTGTTTACAATTTCCTTGCCCTCTGTTAATTATCCTGTGGTTCGAGTGATGTTCATGATCCTCCAGCATGGGGAGAGGACACTTTTACAGAACGACAGTCCGGGCAGGTTAGCATTTTAAAAGAAATTATAACAGTATAGTGTTCAAGTTTATGACCTGCAAGCTGCATATCTCCGCAGTGGGCGCGTTAGCCGCCTGAGCTCCTTTACAGATTTACTAAGGCACGAGCCTGCAGGTGACGTATGGCTGTAATTTTAACTGATAATCACTAATTGTTTTCTTCTAATAGCGCCAAGCACGTTATTGTCCTCAGCACACTGCACTGTGCTCATTATGTGTTGGCTCACAATAGGAACACGAACACGCTGCTTCTGTCTCCCTACTTACCAGTCCATTTGAAACCAAAGAAACTGAGGCACATGGATGCTTCACGTTCTATTTCATTCTGCATTTCTTAAGGGGATTTGCTTTTTTGAGATGATGTGACTATGCAGTGTTTTTATGTAGCCGTGCTTACTGTGAACTCAGTCACCCTCACCCTCACTCACCCTCAACCCCTCACACTCACTCACCCTCACCCTCAACTCCTCACCGTCACCCTCACTCACCCTCACTCACCCTCACCCACACACACCCTCCCTCAACCCCTCACCCTCACTCACCCTCAACCCCTCACCCTCACCCTCAAACCTTCACCCTCAACCCCTCACTCTCACTCACCCTCACTCAGCCTCAACTACTCTCACTCACCCTCAACCCCTCACCCTAACTCACCCTCACCCTCACTCACCCTCAACACCTCACCCACCCTCACCCTCTCACTCACCCTCACCCTCACTCACCCTCAACACCTCACCCTCAACCTCAACCCCTCACCCTCACTCACCCTCACCCACCCTCACCCTCACCCTCAACCCCTCACCCTCACACAGTGCAATAGGTCTCAGACCATTTCAGTTAGAGCTTTAAGAAATGTTTATGGCTTTTTTTATTTGTAATTCTTTAGCATTGGCTACAGGAAACAAAAATGCTAAACATTTACAAAAAAAACCCATAAACAATTCTAAAAGCACTAACTCTAATGGTGCGAGACCTATTGCATTTCCAATGCTTGTTTCTTCTTCTATCCTTCTGCTATCTTTCCGAATCCAAATAACGGACTAACCTATCCACCACTTAAATTAGTTTCATTTTCACTATACAAATTCACCACTAATCCTTTATGGGTCCGGGAGTAGTGTGCTATATAATGCAATTACAATACAATGTATAAGAACACTACAGCAATGGAGTGGTGGTGCTCTAGTGTCGGTGAATTGCAGCTTCTGATTCTTCCTGCCTCCGCCTTCCTACTTTGACTTGTCTATGCTCCTTCATGGCCCCTTTTCGCTTGAGAAGCCTCTCCATAGAGCAAGGACACTGACCATGTCCTGCCTGAGAAGCTGGTCTGATCCCTTCCCTTGAAGGAGGGTCTTGGCAGGCCCTCATACCAATCATCATCCTGAATGCCTGCTCAGGAGAACACAGACGTTTTTGTTGCCACTGGTGTGGAAACACTTGACTCGTGGCAGAGAAATCCAGGCACAGTCGCTGGAAATTTTGGCGCCATCTTTATACTAAGGTGGCAGACATGATTTGAGTATTACAGTAGTTCAGTTCTGAGACTGGTTCTAGGTAGTTCTTCCCTATTGTTTATTTCACTCAGACTAGTCCTCCTAAGAGCTTTGTCACTAGGTGTAAAAGTACGGTGGAGTGGAGCTGGGAGTTTCAAGGCAGGAGAAACCAAACACAAAGGCACGCGAAAAAGAAAATCTGCCTCATTTAACTACCTTCTAGCCTGTGGGTCTAGCCCTTCCTGGGTGCAATGGGACAAGAAATGGCAGGGGGTATATCCCTAGCTTTATAGGAGGCCTCTGTTTCTTATCCTTAATCTTCACAGTCTGCCCCCTAACAAAGATTCTCTGGAATGTCCTGGGGGTAGCCCTGTAATTCATATCTGCTGTAGGAACTCTCCCTCAATTCTTACAAAGAGTTTATTTAATTGCTATAAATGCATGGTGTACTGATAATTTATTTGCTAAATTTGTTAATGTGAGGGGTTTTTATAGGTTGCTGGTGCCCACATAATATTTACTCCATAGAGTGTTTTATAAGGGATATTACACTTAGGCAATGATGCAGAAGATCTTCACAAATACTTTTTTACACCTTACTTCAACATTCACGAGGACTGTGTTTTTTTAACAGAGTTTTATATAGCGCGAACGTGACCTGAATCGGTTATCAGAGCGCTTTATATAGCACCAGTTGCATTACATGAGGTCTTATTCTTTTTTGTTAGGCACGGGGAGATTAAGTGATTTGTCCAGAATCACATGATGTTCAGCGTCATTGCAGAGACTCGAACCCAGTTTCCCAGATTCGAGGTCAACCGCCCTAGCAGTTAGGCCAACTCCTCTCCCTAGACTGTTACTCTCAAAGTAATGCTGAGAAATTGTTTATAAGTCGGGGGCACAGACATCTCGACAGAGGGGATCACTAGGCTCCCAGTAAGTATTGAAGCTGCAAACAGTCTGAGTGAAGGTGACTTATTGGCACAATCTAGTGTTAGCTATTGACTTCTCAGCCAAGGAAAGACTAAATGAAGACAGAAACTAATTTTCCTTACCGCAGACTGAGAAATATTGAAAAGACTATAGGCAAAAGGTATGTCTGTAATATGCAGTGCGGGTCCTCCGGTAAGGCAGAGGAGCGTTGCCCCACTGCTCAAAAGAAAATAGAAAATGATAATAATGTATTGTTATTATCATTTTATTTTCCCTAATGAAGTCAGTGGCTCTCGGGGTAGGGCAGGGCTAGCCAGAGCAGGGGAGAAGTGGTTTGCACTCCTTAAGTACGCATTACTGCTTGACCAGCCCTCTTGAACCGGCCAAACAGTCATGCTCACTTTGCATGTTCCCCACTAGGATGCATTACACAGCCTGGTGAAGAACATGCAAAGCCTCCCAATTCCCGTCTGAGCGCCGAACCACGGCACTCAGACCAATCACAACGATAGCCTCAGGGAAGCCTGGGAGCCCGGGTGCTTCCTGCAACAGTCAGAGATAGGAAGAAGGAAGAGGACTGAGGAAAGAGAGCTGACAGCCGGCCAAGGTAAGTGTTTTTTTCTCATTTTATCGCACCCCTGCCCACCCTTGCTCCACCACACCTGTCGGTAGCAGTCGCTACCGATAATAAGGCCAACTTGGAAACCCACTTATTTGGCACCTTAAGTGACAATACATGTATATGGTAGGAAGGGAGGAATTCCGAAAAAGAATAATTCCATAAATGATTTGACTCTATGATAACTATCTAATATATTCCAAGGGTATCTCCTGCACACATGAATGATCGTTCTGTGAGCTTGCTAGACCTGACATCCTTGGCATGGTATTCCCCCAACATTTTGCTTTCGCCCCTTTTGTTTGCTGAATTTGTTGTTGGCTTTACGACTTGATGAACTTTACCATTTGCGCTCACTCTTTAAACAGGATAAAAGTGGACTACATCTAATTGGCAATTTTAGTTTACTTGTAAGTCCCTAGTGAATGGTACTAATAATACCCAGGGCCTGTAAATTCAAAGCTACCAGTGGGCAGAAGCACTCATTGTACTACCCACTGAAGTAGCTCTGTAACGTCTGTCTCAGGCTTGCTATTGCAGCCTGTGTGTGCAGTTTATAACTGCCATTTTGACCTGGCAAAATACATGTTTTCCATGCCAGGCCAACACATTCCCTTTTAATACTTATAAATCACCTGTAATTTAGGCTAAAAAGACTTACAGGAAAGGGTGCACTGCATTTAATAACTAAGGCATGTGCACTTATGTTTTACATGTCCTGGCAGTAAAAAACTCCTAAAGTCGTTTTTCCCTGTTGAAAGGCCTAATTCTCCCATTGACTAACACTGGGTTACCTTATTACATTTAATACGTGCTAACTTCAGATAGAGAGCAGCTAGAGATATGCTGTTCACACTCAAATGAATTGGAATTTAAAATCCTCTTTAATGATAAAGTTAGATTTTACTTTTAAAAAGTTGGCCTTTTCGTGTCCCAACAAACTATATCTTCTGCCAGTATCACATGACTCTGAATGACTCTGCTGATGGGGTTTGTGTTTTGTTTCCAGGCAGGGACACAAAAGGGGCTTAGGTTTGGACAATGCGGGCCATTCAGGCAGGATGACTGGAGTGGGGCTTTACCCAATTCCGCCTATACTTCAAAGCTTTTTGCCTACAGCAGACACAAAATAGCATAACACCATGCCGTTTTGTCACCACAGACAGTTTGGAGCTTTGACTAGGGTAAGGGGAAGAACTTTCCAGAACTAGTTTTGAGGGTTGGTCTGGGAATTCCCCACACGCAGGCTGGCGCCAGGTAAATACAGGACCTCCAGAGTCATTCACCATAACACTCCTAGACCTGTGGAAGAAGAAAGACTGCCCTACTGCCAGAGGACTGCTTTGCTGCCTGAAGAAGAGTGGACCTGCTTGCCTTGTTCCCTATTTACCAAGAGTGACTACAAGGCTAGCCTCCTGTGTCAGCTACAAGGACACAATAAAGCATCCCTGCTACTGGACCTGATCCCTCCTGCTGGCCTCTGCTGGATTGATTCCTGATCTCCAAAAGGTGCCACTCAGGTCCTGGCCCTTTGTCTGGCATCAGTGGAAGCTCCTCCAAAGAAAATGGTGAAAATCCTGAAGTCTGAATTTCTTACATCAGAGCGAGTTCACGTTGAAACTCTGCCACTGGCAATGACTGACAACGGACAGCTCTTGTGAGACTTGTTCTTCGTGCTGACAGTGACCACCAGTGATGCCCGCAATGCAAGACCTACACTTTGCGTTACAGCAATGACAGCCAGCAACACCCGCCAATGTAAAGCTCCAGCAACTACTGGATCTCTCCATTATAGCAACACCGGTCAATGACGCTAGACTTGCTCTTTGCTGGAAGCCTCTTTGTCATGGCCTCTTCCAATGCAAATGGAGCTCTTTGCGCCAGACTTGTGAAGGTAACTTTTAAATGGGACAAACCCGGTCCCTGAATCTAACTTCTACTCCATCGCGGTCGACCTGAACTTATAACTGTCCCTGTGTCTAGTATAATCAAATGACCAAGAGTGGCACTTTGTGCTTTTAGGTGTTATTTTCACCAAAAACTTTCAAATGTAATATCTCCGGTTCTATTGTTTGGAATGTTTGTTATTCTGGTATAATTTTATTTATTGGATCTAATTTTCAAAATTAGTTTGGGATTTATTTTTGTGTTGTGTTTTTACTTTATTACTGTTTGTTTGCTGCATAAATACTTTACACATTGTCTCTAAGTTAAGAGTGCCTGCTTTGTGACAAGCTACCAGAGGGTCAAGCACAGGTTAATTTGGTGTCTATTGCAGTTCACCCTGACAAGGACTATGAATAGTGTCTGAGTGGGACTTCTAGCCCCCGTCAACCAATAATTCAATTTCTTACATTCCATTCAGTGCACCTTTCTCCAACTCACCAAGAACATTTAGCGTTTGTCTTGAACAGGAAATTGTGCTGACCAACCAGTATAAGAGCATGGGGCGTGGCTTGGATGCAGAGGCGGATGGCAGCGTGAGCGCGGAGCTCTGCTCGTGAACCCCGCAATTATCCTGTTAATCGACCCCCTGGACCCCCCTGAGTAGCCACAGGGGACATGAATGCGAAGGGTAGTTGCCCTGGAGGGAATCAGTGACTTTGGACGACAAAATCCGGAGATACAGAGTGATTTTCGGCTCCGTGCCGATCAAGGATAGAAGACATAAGATGGTGGCGTTGCCCTTATAGGAGCCCACTGAACTGGTGGAGTGGTGAGCGAAGGTGCTGGCCTGGAGTGTGGGGCGGATCTCTTCAAGGACCAACTAGGGGCATGCGATAACTGGAGAGAGTGCTCGTATGGTCACTGGGTCTGCGACATCCGGAAGCCTGAGGTGCCGGAACGGTGGGGCCTATGATCGACGGACCGGACAGCCATTTTGAGTGCCAGCTACGTACTAACTTGTCCTGCATCCCGAACGGCTGCGGGGGGCCCCGAGAGGCCGCTGATATGGGCAAGCCCAGAGGGAGGAAAGATGGGGATGCGCCACTCTCCGATGCAGAGGGCCCAGCCCGAGACGAACAAGACTCATCCGGGCCACCGCAAGACCAGGGTCTGCAACTACAGCTTGATAAAATTCTGACCGCCACATCGGAATCTCGCACTGCTCTACAACAGGACATTGCACAGGTGGCGACTGGACTGGGCCTACTACGGGCAGGTCACTCGAAGTTGGCAGACAGAGTGAAACAGGCAGAGATCAAGATTCAGGAGATCGAACCTGCTCAAGCTGCACTAACCAAAGGCATGGCGAGTGTTCTGGAACGGATCGCAGTGCTGGAAAAGCGGGCGGAGGATGCGGAAGGGAGGAATAGACGGAACAACATCCGAGTGGTGGGCTTGCCGGAAAAGGTTGAGGGATCTGACATGGTGAATTACTTGGAAACCTGGCTGCGAACAGTGGTGGCCCGGAGGGCTTATCTTCCTTCTAAACCCTGGAGCGTACGCATCGAGTCCCTGCTAGACCACCGCAGCAGGGGCGCCCGCCTCGGCCTGTGGTGGCGCGCCTGTTGCACTTTAGGGACAGGGACTTGCTGCTACGGAAGGCCCGGGCGGATGGCCCATTCCAGGTAGACCACAGCGGAGTTACTCTGTTCCCAGATTACTCAATTGAAACACAGCGGCGCCGTATGTCCTTCCAGTCCATCAAGAAGGAACTCCGCGCGGAGGGGATTCAGTACTCCTTGCTATTCCCGGCCAAACTGCTCATTGCTTTGGAGGGGTAAACTCATTTCTATGAAACTCCGGAGGAAGCATGCACATGGCTGGAATCTTATAATGCAGGTACAGATGGACAGATAGCGGAAGCACGAGAACTGGCTAGAGATTCTTTGCCCCGTCGATCCTGGCGATTGAGGGACCTGCAAAGACCATCAACCTCGCAGACTGAGCTGGAGCGCAGGGGAGAACTGCAAGCGGTGACGGAGATCTCCGGGGACTTGTTGCAGTCTTCCCCGAAAGGATCGGACTTGGACACTGAGAAGGGGCAGTCGGAGGCGGACTCATCTGCATCGGACAGTGCACATCTGCCACTGGTTACTCCCGGGATGGCGGATGGCCTGTTAGAAGAGTAGACTTCATAACTCTAACATGATGTGGGGAGATTAGCACTAGTTAAGGACGGCACAGGGCTCGGCAGTACCTCTCAAGAACAGTTGGATGCGTGACACGATGGAATTCCATAATAATTTGTTATACGAGCTACTGAGTGGGGGGGCATGGAGGGGGGGGTGTTTCGTTTCAGAGGGAATCTGAGCTGGAAAGAGGGTGATGTGTTGATTTACTACAGAGTACTTGCTAGGCTCTATCCAGCCCCACCGGATGATCCTAGTTTATTTGCCTTAGCTTAGTTGAGGCAATTGTTGGGTTGGTTTTAATGGGATTCACTATGTTGGGGGGGGGGGGGGGTGGCGTACTGGGTGGGGTGTGCCTGTTGGGGGAAGGGTTTGTTCTGGTTCCAGAGAAGAGCCTGCCGGCGCAGCAGCAGAGGAAGGAGGAGTGCTGGGGGGATTTCGCACCTATACCATGGGACCATTGCCTGACGTTAAACGTGTGACTTGCAATGTGAGGGATTACACTCAATGCAGTGGAGGTATAAGGTCCACTCCTATTTAGTTAGAAGGGGCGCGCAGATTGTGTTCCTGCAAGAAACACATTTGACCAAGGCAGAGGGGGCAGCACTGCAGCGAAGATAGCTAGGGCAACTTTACTACACTACTTATTCTGCTTTTGCGCGAGGGGTCTTGATTTGGGTTAGAGCGGGGGTCCCGTTTCAGATGACCGCGCAGTTAGTTGACCCGGAAGGACGATATGTGGCGGTTGAAGGCCGCCTGAATGGACGGGAGGTAACCCTTTGTAGTGTCTATGTCCCCAATGTGGAGCAGATACCGTTCTTTGAGCGCTTGTCTGACGCTCTGGCGGGCTATTTTACGAAGCCTGTGTTGCTAGGGGGAGACTTCAACTCCATTACGGATGTGGACATGGATAGATCGCACCCGCCGTTGCCTGGTGCTCCAATCCACAGATTAGGTAAATTTAGAGCCCAATGGCAAGATCATTGGGGGTTTGTGCACATTTGGAGAGCACAGCACTTGGCTGAACGTGATTATTCCTTCTTCTCGGTGCTCCATGATCTGCACGTACGATTCGATGCGATCTTGTGTAGTCCTGGTCTGGCTAATGGCAGCTAGCAGCGAATATTTATCCCACACGATCTCGGACCACAACCCCCTGTTGGTGGGGTTTTGCTGGACTGAGCCGCGCCCAGCCATCCCGACCTGGAGACTGCACCCTGAAGTATTGGAGGATTCCGCCTTCCGTACGGAGCTGGGCACGGGTATTACACAATACTTCGTGGAGAACGAGGGCACAGCTGGGACGGATGCTTTGGAGTGGGATGCCTTTAAGGTGGTGACCTGGGGGTTCTGCATCGCCAAATGGGTCGGGCGGGGAAGCAGATATTGCAGGATGTTGAGGCTGCAGAGAGAGCCCTCAGGGAGGCTGAACGTGCCTTTTCGGTTAACTCTGATGAGCGTGACTGGGTCCAAACTAGGAAGGAAGCGGGGACGGTCGTAGTAGAGCGCCTAAGGTCTTTTGACCATAGAGCATAGCTGGCCCGTGCGCATGCTGAGAGAGGTTGGCACGTTATTGGCGTGGCTGGCTAATCCTATGCCTAGATGCATCCCGGTCTTGGCGTTTGCGTCCACATCGGGGGACCTAGTTTATACGCAGCATCAAATTAATGATCGGTTCAGCTCTTTCTATGCAGACCTATACACGAGTTGTCTGCACGCTGCAGAGACTGACATTCAGGTGTTTGACGGATCTGAAACTGCCTATGATAGAGGAGGAGCAGGCGGACTCCCTGGGACAGGATATCTTGCTCGTCGAAATCCGCTGTGCGATTAAACCGCTGGCGCGGAAAAAGACCCCAGGAGGCTTGGAGTTTTACTCGACTTACATTGACGAGCTGGCTCCTAGACTGCTTTCGGTGTATGGCGAGGCCAGATCGCAGGGGGTGTTGTTGGCGTCCACTAGGGAGGCAATTATCATTCCCCTCCTCAAACCTGGGAAGGATCCCACAGATCTAGTGGCGTATCGTCCTTTGTCAATGCTTACTACGGATTATAAGATCCTAAGTCGGGTGCTGGATACTCGGCTCCTTCCTTTTATGAAACACTTGATTCACCCCGATCAAGCTGGGTTTATCCCTACCCATAACACTGCTGGCAGTATTCGCAGGCTTATACGAGTGCTGGGGGGTGAGCGTGGTGACGCTAACCAGGCAGTGGTCCTCTCTGTGGACATTGCGGAAGCATTTGATAGCTTAGAATGGCCCTATTTGTTTTCGGTTATGAGGGCGTTTGGTCTTGGAGAAGGGTATATCCGTTGGACAGAAATATTGTATACTGCTGCGAGCGCTATGATAAAGGTAGGCAGGTTGACTTCCGCTTCGTGCCCAGTGGGTCGAGGCACCAGGCAGGGCTGCCCACTCTCTCTGTTGCGGTTTGCTCTGGCTATAGAACCGTTGGCGGCACGTGCTAGAGTGGGGAGTGCATACCGAGGAATACAGCTTTGTGGGTGGACGCATTATATTTCATTGTACAAGGACGACCTTGTGCTCTTCTTGAACGACACGAATGAGGCATTGGTAGGAGCGCGGGAGCTGCTCGGCCGCTTCAGAGAGGTCTCGGGCCAGCGAGTCAATTGGGCAAAGACTTGCGTGGTTCCAGTAACCGGAGCTCGCGACCCGCCTTTGCACCTGCCTGATGTGACGTGGGAACCCCGGCGCCTCCCCTATCTGGGGACGCACATTTACCATACGCAGGACGATCTGCTTGAGGGCAACATTGGTAGGGCACTCAGGGGGCTTAAGGGCAGCATGCATTTCTTGGGTACTCTACCACTTTCGGTGGCAGGACGGGTGGCACTATTGAAGATGGTGACGCTCCCACGATTGCTGTATTTCTTCCGCACCCTGCTCATACGAATACCTGTCATATTGTTTCGTCAACTCCGTTCTGCGATGAGTGGCTTTATCTGGGGGACGGGGAGGCGCCGAGTGGCATTGGACATGCTAATACGGCCTAGGGCGGAGGGGGGCCTCATGGTCCCCGACTTCGAACTGTACTATTTAGCGGCGCAGTTCCAGTGCTTCACCCAGGCAGTGGCGCAGGAATTCCGTGGCCCGGAGCGTGAATTTGCACCGGATGTGTCGCGGCATGTCTTGTCATTTGTGGTATTGCAGCAAAGGTTGAGAGTTGATGAACTGTCGATTGAAGAAGGTGCGTTAAGGCACTGTTGGAAACGCTATCACAACAGGATAGGGGTACAAAGACCTTATGCTCTAGAGATACCGTTCGGTATGTGCACAGCTCTGCCACATGGGGGGGATTGGTCAGCCCTAGCGGAGTGGGAGATGCTTGGATTGCAGATGGTTGGGGACCTATTCGCTGACGGTGCACTGCTACCTTACGGTGCTTTACAGGAGACTTTCGGACTCCCAAGGAGGCATTTCCTAATTCATGCAGCCCTAGTTACCGCCATTCAGAAACACTGGGGGGCGGGCCTATCGGAGCCTCCGGTAAACGCAGCGTGTCAATACGTAGTGATGGCAGCGGGCACCTTCTAGTCAGTAACTTGTCTATATAGACGCATGCTGGGGGGGAAGGGTTGACTCCATTGCAGAGGCTGCAGGTGCAGTGGGGGCGGATATAGGCAGGGAGATCTCAGACTCAGACTGGTCACATGTGTTGAGGAGGGCATGGAAAGGTACTAGGAATGCCAGATTCCAGTTAATTCAATTTTACATTTTACACAGAGCATACCTCACACCGGAAAAGAACAATCTGTATTTTCACACGGACTCTGCG
This sequence comes from Lissotriton vulgaris, assembly GCF_964263255.1. NCBI lineage: Eukaryota > Metazoa > Chordata > Amphibia > Caudata > Salamandridae > Lissotriton > Lissotriton vulgaris. The sequence goes on along the minus strand of NC_141693.1, from coordinate 1,247,869,508 downwards.
CAATGCCCCAGATGTAGACTGAGAAATGCAGATTTAGTGCACATGCTTTGGGATTGCCCACAGCTAGGTACCTATTGGGAGGAGGTCCTCACTTCGCTCTGCATGACGACGGAAAGGCAGATTGACCTGGAAAAAGGGGCCTGTCTCTTGCATTGGTTTCCACACACAAACAAAACAAAGGTGACAAACAAGTTTTTGGATTTGGGGCTGCTGCTTGCCAAACGTGAAATTACGTCCCACTGGAAAGATAAGGTAGGGCCTAGCTATCTTAGATGGAGGGCGGAGATGCTTAAGTGGGCGAGCAGTGAGGGTGTGGTGCGATTGCAACAGGCTCATAGGTCTCACAATGAGAGGGCTTTGGAAGCAGCTCGGGCATGGGAGGCATTGGTGGCGGACTTGAGGAAGGAGGATGAGGATACTGACTCAGAGATTAATGATATGACTGTGGAGGGGGATTAGTGGGCCACACACCTAGCTGATTGAGATAGGAACAACGTTATGATTCCCCGATTCCGTAATTGGTCACTCTGAACTACGTGGACGCCCTGACTGTGTCAACAAACGATCCCTTGGTACAAATAGATCCTTGCTATGGCTTCGATTACTATCTTAGTCCGCGCCGGCAGGAAGGTGGGTTGGGGAGGGTTACCAGGGTGGGAGGTGGACAGGTTGTTTCATGGAATATTCTGCCCAGAATGCTTGTTATTTCATAGTCCGCGATGGCTGGAAGTTATATTGATGACTATATTGGTTGCTTGAGATGTATACTGTTGCTGAGTACTCCTGGATAATGGACTTGAATGGATCGTAACTGGTCAGTTATACAAGACACTTGTGCTTCGTGATTCCGTGCTCAACCTTATATGTTTGTTGATGTTGATGAAAATAATAAAGAGATTTAAAAAAAAAAAAAAAAAAAAAAGAAGAAGAGCAAGAGCACAACCAGCCCTCAATATGGGTTTCCTATGTACAAGGTGTATAATAATGTTTCATTAGCATAACTGTAACTTGATTCAGCTATGTTCTTCTCATGCTGAAAAGTGTCTAAAGCGAATTCTTCTCTGATGTTACAAGTCTGTCTTTCATATCTTGGCTCCTGAGAAATGAAAGTGTCAGTTATCTCGCTCATCCGAAATATTTACATTCTTTTTACAAACTGAAGGTCGTTTTCTTCCTTTCTCATGATCTGTCTTTGGACATCTGTAGTCTCTTTGTTTCACTGTACCTTGTGCCCATTGCAGCACCCCTCATGAAATGCTATGTGCGTCTTGCCTTCGAAACAATGAAAATAGTCTATTCCGGCTCTGGCCTCGGATAAACAGTGCCCAGCTGTAGCATTGATTCACACACAGGCTATTCATTTCATATGTGTTAATAAACCTGCAACAACAATAGATCAAACTAGAAACAATACGAAGACCATATTGGCTTTGTATGGTTACATTTGTCATCCATTCATTGTGATGGTGCAAGAACCAGCCACACAAGCGTGTACTGATTTTTATCAGGTTAAGTGTGGGAGTATTGTTTGGTAGGAAGTTAGTGGATCCTCAAACAAAGCAAGCAACATAGTGTGTGTCATCCAATCCACACCTCCCTGGATTCACCTGGGTAACTAGGTTTAAAAAAATGTCCAGGGTTTGTAGGGTTTCCAAGTTGCTGGCTGACCCACAGACCGCAATAGTGCAGCATTTCACCACGGCAAATTAGAAGAAATTGCGATTTACTCCTTCTCTTTCAGCCCATATGTCAAAGCTGTGCCCAAAGGGGATTAACATCTTCCAATCTTCCGCTGGGGCTTGGGAAAAGGGGCTGCTGTGGTTTGGGGGTGGAAGGATGGTCTGATGTGGGCTAGCACTTACCCCATTCATTTTATATTATAAAAAACATGCGTAGGTGTAGTAGGCGTTCTGTTCCTCACCAAAGGAGGGCAGGCGGGGAGGGGAGTAACGATCATCTGCGACCCGGAAGTTGAAGACTTCTGGTCTGGCGGCACAGTCTGATGCTAAGGTATGTCACCCTCCCCCTTCTTTAGTTCTTCTTTACCCATTTTGATCATTAACAGGATTTCTGCTCCTCCCACCTCCTGATGGCGGCAGATTGGCAGGTAAATCCCCAACCATCACCCCTGGGGGAAGTGGCTGTGGGGGTGGGGGGGGAGGTACAGAAAGAATGCTGGGCTTGTTTCAGGTCAGATTCCCTGCCCCACTGCCTCCTCAATTTTTTATTCTTTTCCCCTGGAGTCTACTAGGTTTTCTGTTCTCCTCAAGGGGCAGATAGGGGGTAAACCCTCCAATTGGCCCCCAAGGGGTCAGAAAGACTGATCATTTTAATGTGGGGGGATGCACTGGATCATGCATAGGTGGGGGAGGGAATGGGGTACCTCCCTCAAGACCTATTACGTGGTATCTAGTGTGGATTGTGGTCCAAGCAGAGATCCACTAGTAAAGTAAAATCAGTTGGTACCTAATGGCGCAGAATGATTTTCACTTTCATCCGTGTGAAATCAGCATGCTGAGTGCACTGCACGTCACAATGACAAAAAAAAAACGGAACACGAGGTAAGCTCTTTCATGAGGTCTCAACTTTGTTTTTTGAACAGCAAATCCTCCTGGTGCTTAAACAAAAAAGTATTTCTTGCTGAATGCAGTGGACAGACTGTTTTAGGTCATATACTATTAAACCCAAGGAGGGTATCCTTCACAATTCAGAAAAGGTCTGCTATGCTTTGAATTTCTTTTAAAGAGATACAAATGATCAAGTTACTTACCTTCAGTAACACTATTTTGTGACTAATCTATCTAACCACAGATTACTATCCTTTAGAATATCCATCCGCAGGGCCAGACAGCATGCTCAGAATTCTTCCTGCAAAGCTCCTGCACACCCGTAGGTGGTACAATATGGCTCAGTGGTGACTCCATTCCGTCCAGAAGCCACATTTAAGACCATTCCTGAGTACCGACATCCATTTCTTGTGTCTTTCTCATTCTGCGCTCGCAGATGCTGAGCTTAAAACAAATTGTCCAAGAGAATGTGCTGATTCCTAATTTGGGACCTTTGTAGAGAGTAAACTGGTCACTCCACATAATGGGGAGGTGGGAGGGCTGTAAGGAATCTGCAGTTAGAGTATTCACCAGAAAAGTGTTACCAAAGAAAAGTAATAGATACACTTGTAAAACATAACAAAGGTGGTGGGCCTGGGGTATGGACTTGCATCACAAGGTCCTGCAGAATGGAGCAGGTGGAGTGACCTTCCCAATGGACTGAACTGTTACGGCAGTAGTGTTTCATTAACTGACAAAAGAGAAAAGGGGACTGGGAGCGAAAAAAAGGTCCAGTGCCTGAGGTCCAACACAAAGTATTCTCCAAATAGAGGGGTCACGGTTCTTAAAGGAGAATGAGGGGGACTATCCAGGTTGTGGATAGGAGAGTCAGCGAGAGTCTTACTTGTTGCCCTTACACATCCCAGGGGATGTCAAGCTTCATCATTGGGTTGTTGCCAGGACACCTTCGGGTATCAGTCTGCACTTTATAAATACAAATAACATTAACATTAACGTTGCTCCTCGTCAGGCCAGCCGTGCAATGCCCTAGGGCCCCCGAATGGTCATTTTAGCGGAGATCTTTTAATAATCTCGTCCGTATGATGCGTGTGAGGGAGTGTTCATAGGGAAGTGAGTGAGTGTAAAATTGACAAGAGGATATCGATGCTATCTCAATTTAATGGGTGGATTCCTATGTCAAAATGTACAAAACTGATGGTTGGTGCTACTAGTAGGTTATAATGACCCTTGGTAGTCGAATGTGGATATGAGTGAAAAATGTTTTGTAATTTTTGGGTCAACATGTTTCGCACCCCTATTCGTCTCGAACAGAGATAGCTGGCGCTTCTTCAGGATCAGAAAAAAGAGTTGTATGTGAGTGGAGGTGAGCAGGGGCTCTCCCTATAGTACAGTGGTGCCGCCTATTGGATCATATCTTGAGTAATCCAGCCTAGATTAAAAGAAGGAAATAAAAAAATAGACAGGAGAGAAAAAGAAGAAAGAAAGGCACATCAGTGTTATAAGGTTCTGTCGTAGGAACTCTTTTTTGTGGCCAGAAGGTCCCAAGGAGTGGAATCCACCTTTGACTGATGCTGAACTGGCCACCACACATTCGCAGGTAAGTATTGAGAGAGGATGTAGCCTTACGGCTAGGACAGTCGACCTCGAAGCTGGGGAACCGGGTTCAAGTCTCGGCAATGACGCTCAACATCCTGTGATTCTGGGCAAATCACTTTATCTCCCCGTGCCTAACAAAAATGAATGCATCCTTCTGTAACGAAACTAGTTCTCATGTAAAGCGCTCTGATACCCAATTCAGGTTTACTTCACCCTTTATAAAACTGTATACATTTCTTTTAAAGTATGGCAAGTAAAATCATCATTTTCACCCATAACCAAAATGTAACATACAAATATTTTATAGGAGGTCCAAAACTGGCGGTGTATGTAAGAAAGAGATGTACCACATCAACGTGAAACATTTCAAGAAGAATAGTAAGTTATCTTTGGCATCAACATGCCTAGGTTACATCAATATGGAGAAAAGATCGGTTTTATGCACAGAAATAACGTAAGGTATGATTTAGGCGATCGTATATTGCACAAAACAGAAGCCTGCGCTGATGAGTGTTACACAGAAACCAGTCTCAGGATGCTTGATTAGGTCCAAGGAAGACGTGGCTTGGAAGTTCGGGCTGGACTGTTCCCATGTGGCACAGGGTTAAGACTGATTTGCATATAGCTGTATCTGAACTGGGGAGGCAAAGTGAGCTAAAGAACGATGATGGATACAACCCAGATCTGTGACTGGGGGTGAGTGTGTGAAAAGTTTCAACGCTCGGTCCATCATCTCCTTGTGTTTGCTTTGTTCGCCCTAAGTTGGCAGGGTATGCCCAGAAGTGGGTCCCTTGCTCACTTTGCCACTGGATTCAAGCTAGCCTGGCTGATGAGGGGTGTTACCCCGAATCAGGTCCCAAGATGCTTATTTCCGGTCCAGGGAAGATGTGGCTTGGCAGTTCGGGCTGGACTGTTCCCACGAGGCACAGCGTCAGGACTGATTTGCATATAGCTGTGTCTGAACTAGGGTGGCACAGTTAGCTAAGGAGCAATGATAGATTCAAACCAGATCTGTGACTGGGGGTGAGTGTCTGAAAAGTTTCAATGCTCTGTAAATCATCTCCTTGTGTCCACTTTTAGTCCACACATGTATTCTCCATTTCTAACCCATGCCAAACAGAAATCATCTCATGGAAGCGCTACATTGATGATATTTTCATTTAAAGGAAAGGCACAGAGGAGAAGTGTCAGAGGTTCTATGAATGGATTAATTCTGTGGACCCATATTTAGACGGCACAATATCACTGTCAAAGAAGGAAATCCCTTTCGTGGATCTCCTTATCTTCAAAGATCAAGGTCAAACCATGACCTTCAAGAAAAAGACCAACAGCAACAAGTTACTTCCTTTCGACAATCATCACCCTAAGGTTTTGAATTTACCCTATAGTCAATTCTTACGACTACGGAAGAATAAAAGCAACCTAAAAGATTACAACACACAACCAGATACCTTAAGCAGAAACTTGATGGAAAAGAAATATCAGAAAAAGGTAATTAAACAAGCCAATAAAAGAGAAAATAATAATCATCGGATAGCCCGGCTAGACACCCTCACAAAACCAGAAGGAGACAAGATGACGTGTGTGACCACCTTTACCCCTCATTCCAAACAAATCAAGACTATTCTCTTTAAACACAGGAAAATTATTAATACGGATAACCTAGTCCTAACATGTCCATGTTTTGCATTTAAAAATATACAGAATATCAGAGATCTATTGGTCCACACTAGACCACGACCAGGCACAACAATTCATCATTATAGAACCTGCCTGCGGTGAAAGGACACTACCCATGTGGTGGATGCAACACATGTGCCTCAAGATAGGATCCAAAAGGTGGCACCGCCCTACTAAAGGGTGGGCTCCATCACACCTCCACACACATGCAACTCTTTTTTCTGGTCCTGAAGAAGCACCAGGGAACTCTGTCTGAGACCAATACTGGAGCGAAAGAGGTTGCCAAATAATTACAAAACTTTTTTAACTCATACCCACATTCGACTACCAAAGGTCATTATAACCTATTAGTAGCACCAACCATCTATTTTTTTTTTATTTGACAGAGAAATCCACCCATTAAATTGACACAGCATCGATATCCTCTAGTCAGTTTTACATTCCCTCACTTCCCTATGAGCACTACCTCACATGCATCACACGGCAAGAATATTAAAAGTCAAGATGGCCACCTGGACGTGAACTTAGAGAGCTCCGTCGCCCCACTTGAAAATCCTACAATATTCGTTGCCCTGCATCCCATCAGACTAGTCCAGGTCGCGTTGTAGCTAGCCTGCATTCACCTGCATAGTGGGGGGAGGCTCAAAGAAATTTCCTCTGCTACTACAGGGCCGTGGTGGGACGTGCAGCATTTCCCAAGACCTGCACTGGCCGGGGGCCTACATCAGGCCTGAAGAATCCTTGCCGAGCTTGGCAGCAGGGAGGACCATAGCCAGAGTGAGAGAGACTGCTTGGGGTTGCCGGAGGTGCTCCTCCCACAGAGGATCACCTCCGGCAGCTGTTGAGTCCATCCCTACAGCCTTCACTGTGCACAGGCGCCCAGTCCTGGGGCATGCCTGTGAAGTGGAAGGGGCTGGCCCTTGGTCTCATTGCGGCTCTTTCATGAATCACTAGTTGGCCTTTCCTCCCACCACGATTGCAGGTGCGAGGGTGCCTGGAATGCTGTCACATATTGGGCAGTGCATTGGGCACTCACAGACAAACCTCCACATGCACTTGGGACTACCGTGGGCCCCAGGGGCTGCCCGCAGAGCAGAGGTACTTTGCGCCGTACCATAGCGCCGATTGCTCACCTCGCATTGAAGCTAGGCATACCGGAGCCATGGACTCGCACTGAAGCATCAGCATCCTGCTGGGGATTGGAGGAGACGAGAGGAGGGATGCATGGGGGACCATTGAGGGATCAGCACTGATACAGACAGGAGCACAACCTTTGTATGGAAAAGCCTTGCCCCAGGCAATGAAAGGAGGCACCAGACACATGCAGCAGATGTCCTGGCCAGGTAGGTCCTCTACTCGGGGCAACAGGCACGGGGATGCCCTTGAGGCCTCTGTCCAGTTGAGTGGCACGGGTGGGGAGTGAAGGCCATCAACCATTAGGGAACCGCAGAGAATCTACCTTGGGAGTGGGTATCCAACACTAGGGCACTGTACAGACCCCCTGCCTTCTTGTCCTTCTACATCGGCACACATTGACCTGCGGAGGCCTGAGAGGGGTGATTCTTGCTGCTGTAATGGTGGCCTGGTGCAGAATCATGTGATGGCCAGCTGGCTGGCAGAGGTAGGGCTGCAGGTTGGTAACTGCCTTGTGGCACCCACGGCCCAGTTCAGAGGGTGTTGGAGGGACTTCTCCTGATCTGAGTTGGGAGCACAACATTGGGCGCATTCACACTCTTTCAATTCCATTATGAGGAAGGACACCCCCTAAAGGTAGCTGCAGGGGAATACTATACACAATATACTACTTCTTGCCGAGCAGCTCAGACTCACTCAGCAGGACTGCCCAACTACCCCAGAGCCCTCCCCAGAGCATCAGGGGTAGAGCTCATGTGCCGCCCTTCTGGAGGCGATACAGGTCTCAAGAGCAGCTGTAGAGGGCCAAATAGCTGGGGTGTCTATTGAGGGGAATCTGCTGGGGGCAGATCTCCGCAAGGTGGCGGATAAGGTGGAGAATGTGGATACCAACATCACTACTCTGCTGTCGGAGGTACGGCAACTTAAACAACAGGTCTCAAAGTTGCAGGTCATCTCCAACATCTTGAAACACTGAGTCCAGGTTGTGGTGGGCGGCTTGTGAAGGAACAACATGTGCCTGTTGGCCTTCCCTGAGAGGGAGAAGGGCCCGTTAGCTGGGTGCTTCCTGGACCATTGAGTAAGGCACACTTTATGTCCCAAATATTTGTCAGATTTCTTGGTTATCGAAAAGGTGCACATGACTCTGGTACCTGTCCCTCCACCAGGTGCATCTCCAAGGGCTTTCATCGCTATGGTATTGAGTTACAGGGACAAGAACGCAATCCTGAGGGCTGTCAGAGATGCGCCCATATGGCAGTCTGAAAACTGCAACATTGTTATTTCCCCTGATTATATTCCTAAAGTACAGGCAGCCTTTCCTGGAGGTAAAAAATATATTGCGCACCATGAACCTCCGGTACATGCTTATTTATCCGGCTAAACCCTGTGTCATTGCATCAGGGAGGTTACACTTCTTTGAGTGGCCCGAAGTGGCTGGACATGTCGGATGTAGGCCCGGCGGATGCCCAGAAAGAAACAGACTCCTTCCACACCTGGGGTTTGAGGCACTGACCACATTGTGGTCTGGGACGATGGGATCATGGATGCTGCTAAGGTGGGGACCCAGCGACTGCCAGAGATGCTAATGAGTGGAGCCATGCCACATGGTGGAACATCGGATGCTCCCTCTCAATTTAGTGACATTGTTCATGCCCTTATGACTCTTTGCTTTTGTTCCTGATCGCAGGGGGCGGGGGTAACCTAGCTGTCTACTATCCTATGTAAAGGGCGAGGGGATTAGACTGCAGCTACCCCTGGTCAATGGACTGTGGAGGGGGATAACGATCATCATATTCTCTGAAAAATCATATGTGCCTATGTCAACCCACTTTTGTAGCTGATGATTCTTATATGGCGTCAAGCTCACACTTTGGTGGAGTCCGGATGCAATATAGGTGAGTGCTGGCCTTGGATGGCTGTGTTCTGAAAGGAATGTTGTTTACTACCTGGTGTGTGTCTGTGGGTGCAAGACTTTCGCTATAGAAGGGAGGTTGGGGATCTCTGGATCTTGTGTTGGTTCTGGGGTGAGGTGGGGTAGCGATGCAGTGCGTCCTTATGCATCGAACTTTGTGGGCTTGTATGCAGTTGTGGTTTGCTCCTACTTGTTCTGGGTAGGGGGGATTTGTAGTTATGGGTTCTGTTTTTAAATGTTTTTGTTACCATCATGTCACAGGGGAGGGGGAGGAATGCCTGTCACACTTTATCGTATAATGATTAAGTTAGGATCTTTTAATCCTTACATGGAACCGGCCTTAGGCTAATGGGTTCTGTGGGCAGGGAACTTCAATTGCATAATGGATGGTACCTTAGAGAGGCACCCCTCACATCATTACACTAAACCTAAAATGACTTCCCTGCTTCAAGAGGTCACTGATCATTTGGGACTTTGTGACATTTGGAGGGCCTTTCATCCACTTTCTAAGGAATGTACCTACTACTTCCAGACACACAGTACCACAGCAGACTTGACTGTATTTGTTAACCACCTCCCTGGGTTACAGTGTCCTCGCAGCGTCTGTCCTGCTACTTGTTCGATCCTGCCCTGTTTATTGTGAAATTGAGGGGGGGGGGGGGAGGAAGGGACCCCACAGACTGTCAACCTGTAGGTTATCACCCGAGATCCTTCAGGATCCCGACAGCAGGGACATTCTGGCAAGTGCATTGACACATTTCTTCAAACTCAACTTGTCCACAATATAGTAGTGGTCAATTAAGTAGGAAACTATGAAAGCCAGGGATGTTGTAAAGGCCTTTCTTGTGGGATACAGAAAACACTGCAAACCGAACTTCTTTAGAGCGAGGATGAGCTAGCATGTGCCCAGTGCATGCCACCAACTGGGGAGTAGGGACAGAGGTAGGAATTACTAGCTCAGGAAGGGTCTCTGAGGTAATGGATACGCTCAAGAAATACACTCTAAAATCATATAATTCACTTCTACATAGGGAGGAGACAGCTCTGGGTGGTATTGTCCTGGATTTTTTGGCGGGGGCCAACCTCCCCCGCCCCCCTCCAGTCCCTCAGGGTCAGGAGGTTCACATTCAGGGGAATTGCGGATTCCTTTAAATCTCATGTGGAAGAGGTGTACCATAACCCAACCCCATCCGCACCGGAGCACACTGATACCTTTCAGAGGATGTTGCTGTTCGTGAATTGCTGATCTCACCTTGGAGGAAATCCGTACAGCCTTAGGGCAACTGCCTGGAGGGATGACATCGGGCAGCAATGGCTTTCCTGATGAGTTTTACCAGACTTTTGCACCTTTTCTTACCCAGCGCTTACTGGAGGTATATCTGGAGGCTAGGAGGTCTGGGGTGCTCCTTCTGTCTATGCGGGAAGGCTGCATTTCTATGATGCTGAAGCCCGGCTTGGTGGCTTTGGACATGTCTTTCTATAGGCTGCTTAGAATGATTAACAAGGACACTAGGGTACTTTGCAAAGCACTTGCTCTCTGTGCGAGTCCAGTGATTATGCTATTTATCCATAGCAATCTATGTGGTTTAATAACCAGTCGTAGTACCTCTATGAAAGTTTGGCGCCTAATGCATGTCCTTCATGAAGTGAAGGGTAAAGAAGAGGAATTGGAGGTTGTCTCCACTGACCTAGCCAAAGCTTTCAACACAGTTAACTGGAAGAACCTTAGATGGTTGTTGGAGGTGATGGGGTTCGGTGTACACTTTCGATCCTGGGTTTGCCTTTTGTATATGTGACTCAAGGCCAGGTTACTAGGGGGTAAGCTATGCTCTGAAGCATGGGAGGCGGGCAGAGGCACACGCCAGGGCTGTCCATCTGGCAAGCAGAATAAAATTTAAAGCACTCACCCTGGCTTTTAGATCTCTGTTCGGCAACTGCCCAAATTACCTGAAAGCTAGACTACCAAGATACACCCAAGCCCGGTCCCTTAGATCCAACAACAGTGTTCGCATTACAGCCCCTAGAGCAAAAAGAGCCAGGTTAGGTGGACGCTCCTTCTCGGCCAATGTGGCGATACTATGGAATTCGCTACCCCCTGCTCTCCAACAGGCTCCATCCGAAGCATGTTTTAAGCGATTACTGAAAACCTGGCTGTTTGCCCAACCACGCTAGGCACCACGTTAGACTCCAGCTCTTCTACCTAAACGGGCACAACACTGTTGCTATAGCGCCGGGACACCTCCTCGTGAGGTAGCTGTTCGCGCTTTATAAAACTCTGTATTATTATTATTATTATTATTGTTACCCCTCGTTTTGTGATTGCATAGGAACCTCGGGCAGTCCAGATCTTTCCAGACATGGCTGCATGGGGAGTTAAGGTAGGGGATCATTCTCACCTGGTGTCTTTGTATGCCGATGACATGCTCTTCTATTTTTCAACTTCTCAGTGATCACTTTCCATCCGGTTGACTCACTTGGCTGCCTTTGAGGAGCTGTCGGGTCTTAAACTCAATCGTTGGAAATCAGTGGTGCTTCCTGCGGGATCCCTAGCTGCCTGAGATCCAGCCATCCTGCTGCCTGTGCCCCTTTGGAGGGAGATGGATAAATTCTGGTAATTGGGAGTGGTGTTGGCCCACACACCGCAGAAGAACTTATAATATAATATTGGAAAAGTCACGGAGGGCCTTCACTGATCTGTGCAGTTTTGGAATCACTCCCATTTTCACTCTAGGGCCGGGTGGACATATCAAAGATGGTGTTCATACCACAATGCCCATATTCTATCCGAAATTAATTCGATACTCTACCATGCGTGGTGTTTCAAAGGTTGCATTCCCTCCTAACCTCACTGATATGGGCTGAGGAACAAGCAGGATAGTGAGAAACCATTTGTTTCAACCACTGGAGGAGGGAGGTTGGAGGAGCTTAACCTAGAACAATATTACCTGGCCTCCCAAATCCTGCATGCTGTGGACTGGTTAGTGGAGGAAGGCACTTGGGAGAAATCACAAATAGGGGACACAGTGAAGTGCTCGTCCCAGCCTCAACTCCTTATGCGGGAGGGATCGGGATGTAAAGCCGATCCCGAACCTTATCAGACACAATGTCTTCCTTTAAGGAACAAGCTGTCAGGTTGGTCCTGGGTAGGGCCCACTTGTCAGGGAGTTAGTCTTTTGGGACCTTCCAGCTTTTAGAGTGCTAAAGAAGTCAGTCGTTGTCTCAGCCTGGAGAGAGGGTGGCTAGGAGATGTCTATTGTCTTTGAGGCGGTACAGGAAAGCTTCAATGTGGGGTCGGGCCAGTTCTTGAAATATGCCAATATTACAGCCATAATCCCGGGAAAAATGGCCTACATTCCCAATGTCCCTGTTACGTCACTCGCTTTCTGTGGCCTGTTGGAGTTGTGTGGATGTCGCCATGTACTCCCTCTTATACAAAACCATGACAGCAGATTGTTTGTGTGTTCCGTTCCCTGCCCGGGAGGGGTGGAAGGATGATTAAGGGGTACAACTTGGGGATGCCCAATGGAACAGAATGTGTGCATTGGTGCAGTTTGTGGCGAGCAATGCAAAATGTAACCTTATACACTTTCACTTTTGGCACAGCACATACATCACACCAGTCCTACTACAAAAAATGGGACCTAGCAAGTTGGTTGGCTGCCCCAGGTGCCAGGCATTGGGTTCACGCGCCACTGATATCTCCGGGTGGGATGCAAGAGGTAACAGTGTGGCATACAGGTAGGGCAGCTGAGCCCTGGCTGCCAGCGCACGCCAAGCCCAAGACGTGCACTGTGGAGGGTTTATCTCTATTCTCGGCCCACCAGAGCCGCCCGACAGGACCATCGCCTGCTGCCGGAAAGGCAGCCCTGCATCCGCTTCTATAGCCACATGTGGCTGAAAACGCTTCGGGAAATGCCAGTAGTGCGCAAAATGAGCCTGCCCACATAAATAATATAACCTTAAGTCCGGAGCCTCAAAGCCCCCCCTGTCAAATGGTTGCACTAAGTGATCCCATCGGCATCGAGGATGCTTCCATCCCCACACGAATGTTAAAAGAGCTGGTTGCGGGGTGCAGAACAGTACTATGTTGAGTCGTATGGGTATATTAACAAGAAAACATAGCCGCTTAGGTAAAAAGACCATTTTTATGATTGCTATTCTATCCGCCAATGAGAGGGGGAGGTGGGACCACCGCTCAGCCTGTTCAGATATGCGGGTAATTGTACGCCCATAATTCTCAGAGACCACCACTGTGGGGTCTTGATGCACCCATACTCCCAGGTATTTTACGGGATCAGAGGTCCAGGACAATGGAAAATCGAGTTCAACCTCCTTAGGGTACTTCGTGAGTGGAAAGACCATAGTTTTGGACCAGTTAATTCAGAGTCCAGAAAATCTTTCAAACTGGACATATTCCCTGAGTAGCGGGGACAGAAACACTGATGGCTCTCAGATGTAAAGCAGCATATCGTCCGCATATAAGGAGACGATCAGTGGGCGCTGCCTAAATCGCAATGCAGTGGCCGAATGCTTCTGGCCTAGCTTACATGCCAGTGGCTCTAGTGCCAAGGAGAAAAACATAGGTGACAAGGGACAACCCTGCCGGGTGCCTCGCTCGATAGTAAATAAAGATGACACCTGGCCGTTGACGCGCACCAGTGCAACCGGCCAGTTATATAGTACCTTAAGCCACTGTGTGAAGAAGGGGGGGAATCCCATTCTACTCAGTACAGTGAACACGTTGGACCAGTGGACGGAGTCAAAAGATTTTGCTACGTCTAGCAGCACAGCTACCGCTTGGAAGTCGGGTTCAAAGTAGTGTAGTGTGGAAAACAGCGTGCATAAATTATGTGTTGTGGAGCGTTCCATCACAAAACCTGTTTGGTCCGGTAGGACCAACAGGGGTATTAAGGGCTGGAGTCTTATAGCGATCATCTTTGCGAGGATCTTCGTATCAATATTAATTATTGAAAGTGGTCGGTACGACCCACATTGATTGGGAGGCTTATCTGGTTTTAGCAAAATGACAAGGAGGGCCTCTCGGAGGGAGGGTGGCAGGGCTCCGGTTTCGTAAGCCTCTGCGTAAACTGTTAGTAGCCGTGGGGCTAAAGCTGCTGCATATGCTTTATAGAACTCGCTCGGCAAGCCATCTGGACCCGCCGCCTTGCAGGTAGGCAGGGATATGATGGCCTCTTTCACATCTTCCTCATCAAAGGGCTGCACTAGGTATTCCCGGTGCCCATTGGGCAGCCATCCCAGCGCCACATCATCAAGATAGTCATGTGTCTCTTCAGCGGAGGGAGAGTCTCTAGCTGCATATAAATCGGTGTAAAACTTTAGAACAATGTCGCAGAGGTCCTAGTCATGTTCCGTGACTAGTTCACGTATTTCTGCTAGCTTGGACGCCGAAGGGTCCAGGTCATACGCGCGCTCGAAATGAGAGATGTCCGTAGCCAGCTTCCTAATTCTACGCCGAATGTCCCTCAGAACCCCCGACTGAGCCCCGATACAGGCACGCGGATGGTGACCTTGAAGACCCCCCAAAGAACTCCAGCGCTTTCTACAGTGCCCTTATTCTCTATAAAATAAATCCTAATCGCCTCCGCTATGGTCTGTTTAAAAACAGGGTCCTTAAGCTCCGAGGGTTGCAGCCTCCAGGCAAAAGATGGTAATTGGCCCTCCGGAATCTTTATCTCAAGTAACACCGGAGAATGATCTGATAAGGAGCGGGCTGCATGTAACACACCCGTTGTCCAGGAACAGACCTCCTCCGATACGAGCCAGAGGTCGATGCGGGACCAAGAGCCATGCACCGCCGATGCAAACAATGAAAATACGGACACGACTAATGGAATAAAACCTCATCCATACCATCACTCATTACTCATCAGACATACCACAATCAAAACACTTACATTCAAACATTCAACCTGGGTACCTCACACACTCTGGAGGGTCAATAAACCAGTAGGTGAAGTACAGAGTCTGCTATAAGATCCAAAGCAATCCCTGGTATTCTAAACAATACACTGTGAACAAATTCAGTATAAATCATAAGGTATTGCACATAATCATCAAAATTTCAGTGTATAAACATCCAGATGCAAAACAAATTAACACCAAAATGCAATCAGCTGACCCAACGGCCTACGCGTTTCGAATCACAGCATATTTTCATTGTTATTATCCAACATTGTTTGAACTGTTACACTAATTCTAATATGTGTACAATCAAATTATTTCTTAATAAATAGCTATTGAATAGCATATCAAAGTATTGAACTGTGGTCTGTACTTTGACTACAATTTTGAGCCAAATTGAGTATCAGTACTGGCAATTCTCTCCTGTTGTTTAAGTTTTAGGCTCAGACTTACTGATTAGAGCCAGCCCTGATTGTTATTAGTATTAGCAGGAGAGTAGAAAGCGGCTCCGATTCTTAGCAGGTCCAGAAATAGCGTGATGCAGCAGATATTTGTCGGATTGTGGCTCGGTCAGGCAGAGCCTCACAGCTATGCGGCCATCTCGCCGTGCGCCCTCTAGCACCCCCCAGGTATCTGTGTGATTGGCGAAAGAAAATGCAACTATTCAGGTCTGTGGGGCTTAATTTGTGGAATGCCTTGAATGTGGGTGTGAGGAGTTCGAACTGTTCACGCTG
Source organism: Lissotriton vulgaris (assembly GCF_964263255.1). Taxonomy (NCBI): domain Eukaryota; kingdom Metazoa; phylum Chordata; class Amphibia; order Caudata; family Salamandridae; genus Lissotriton; species Lissotriton vulgaris. The sequence goes on along the minus strand of NC_141693.1, from coordinate 1,247,853,963 downwards.
GTGTGTAGGCAGCCAGTGAAGCTCCCTTAGGGGTGTGTGATATAAGCTCAGTGTGGGAGGTTAAGGATGAGTCTGGCTACCAGGTTCTGGCTGGTTTGTAGTCTTTTCATGAGTTACTTGGTGATACCAGCATCGAGTGTGTTTCTGCTGGTGACAAGGGCATGAGTGACACGTTTTTTTCTGGTGTTGTATAGGAGCCATTTGTATATCTTCAGCGTTATTAGTGTGTTGAAGCAGGTTGTAGTGATTTGTCCAATTTGCTCTCAATGATGATCCTGAGGTTCCTTCTGAGTACTGTGTGTGGATCTTAGTTTTGCTGGCCAACAGCTGGAGTCCCATTATGAGGTGTTCTTGCCAAAGATCACTACTTCTGTCAGTATTAAGTGTGAGACAGCTGGCTTCCATCCAGTTTGCAACATCGGTTATGCAGGTGAGGAATTTGTTTCTAGTGTTGGGGAACAAGCTCGAGAGGGAGAGTATGAACTGTGTGTGTTCGGCATAGGAGAGAATGTTGATGGAGTGTGCTCAAATAATGTTGGCCAGAGGGTTCGTATATGTGTTTAAGAGCAGGGGGCTGAGGAACGACCTTTGAGGCACTCCACAGATTCGTTTTTTGGCTTCCAAGGAATAAGTTACCAGGCTGACAGCTTCTGTTCTAGCTGTTGAGAAAGAGCAGATACAGTGAGAGCGAGTCCTTGGATACCAATCTTGTGTAGGCATCTGATGAGGAGGGGGTGAAAGACTGTGTCCAAAGCTGCAGAAAGGTTCATGAGAATGAGGGCCGTCGTATCTCCTCTGTCTACGATCATGTGGATGCTGTCTATGGCGGCTGTTTTTGCATTGTGACTGGACCTGAAGCTGGACTAAGTGGTGTAAAGGACCTGGTGGTTGCTGAGGTGTCAGTTGATAAGCTTCTCTAAGACTTTGGTCAGGCATGGTTGGAGGGAGATAGGTCTGTAGTTGGCCAGCGACACCAGGTAAGCAGATGTTTTTTTCTGCAGAGGAGTGATGGTGGCCTTTTTCTAAGTGTCCGAGAAAATAGGTAAGCTGTTGAGGATGGGTGTTAGTGCTTTGCTGATTAGTAGGAGTCCTTCTGCAAAGGTGTGGTGGGGGCAGGGGTTAGAAGGAGCCCCCAAGTGAATGGAATTCATGGTGGCCGTGGTTTCGTAGCAGTGATTAATGTCAGCAGTGATGGCGGGCCATGTGACAATGGAATATGATACATTTATAAAGATAAGGGATGTCTGCTGTTGGACCTGGCTCTTTATGCAGGGTCACCACCAAACATTTTGCCTTTCTCCTCCTCCTTTTACTGAATTTGTTTTTGTTGCTGCTAACGAGTGCTAAAGGGCTTATGCTCACTGTCCAAAACATGGTTTGACTGGCCTCATTCCTGTTAAGCTATCCATGAATCACCATACTAAATCTAATTCTTGGTATAACGCTAAAGTAGCTGTCTTACGTAAGACCTATAAGAAGCTGGAGAGAACTTGGAGACGGAATTTTGATCCTACATCCAAGGATCTTTACTGTGCCGCTGTTAAGCGATACCACGGGGCTCTCCATGTTGAGTGTGCCGCATTCTACGGTGAGCAGATTAGCAGGAGTTCTAATCCGGATAAGAGTATTTTTTCTATAGCCACGGAGCTTAAAACACAGAAGGACGCTGCAGGCTCGGTGATCACCTCTGACTTGCAATATAATGAACTGGCAAATTTCTTTGTCAGGAAGGTTGAGGACATTTATAAAAGCTTTCCTATGGTTAATTTAGGCCACCCGAGACATCCCGCGACCCCATTGATGGTATCCTTGAGGTTTTTCCCCCATCACTCAAGAGGTTTTACTGACACTTTGTTCCAAGGTGAAGTCAGGCTCTCCTGCTGACCCTATGAAACCTGACCAATTCCCAAAAATTCTAACTATCATAATAATTCCTATGGAACTGGTGATTAATGGGTCCTTGAGCGCAGCGGTCGTGCCCAGGGCATGGAGCAGGCTAGGCTGATACCGCTGCTCAAGAAACCTTCTTTAGACCCCACAAAAAACTAAAGTTTTCGACCCATTTCCCTGTTACCCTGGACTGCGAAGATCACAGAGGCCTACATCAATTCCCTTCTCACAGAATATCTTACTGTAAATCATAGGCTCAACCCTTCTCAAAATGGGTTTCGGCCCGGCCACAGCACCGAGTCAGCACTTCTGGCCATGACTGAACATCTGTGGAAGAATTACACGCGGGGCAGATGTCGGCACTGATACTTTTGGATCTCAGTGCCGCGTTTGACACGGTGTCTCACGTCATTTTGCTGAATCATCTGTCAAAGGCTGGAGTCACTGGCTCAGCACTTAAGTGGCTGTCCTCCTTCCTCGCTGACAGGACGTTTCAGGTAGTTGCCCCCCCTTTTGCTTCTGGTACTTTTCATATAGGTAAAGGGGTCCCACAAGGCTCGTCCCTGAGCCCTCTGCTCTTCAATCTTTATGTGTCAACCTGTGGCAGGTAGCCAGGAGCAGAGGGCTGACCATGGTCTCTTATGCCGAAGATACTCAGTTGGTGGTGGCTCTCTCGAGTGACCCCGAGCAGGACACCAGGAAATTTCAGGGTGACCTCTCGGCAGTTGCTGAGTGGATGACCGTCAACTGTCTCCAACTGAATACCAACAATTCAAAAGTGCTGTTGGTGGGAGGGAACCAGAATTGTTGGAGCGAGCTGCAGTGGCCCAAGAGTTTAGGTACGTCTCACGTCCCTTAGCCTGTAGTGAAGAACCTGGGGGTCTGGATGAACACCTCACTCAATTTTCAGATTCAGACAAAAAAGGTGGCGGGAACATGCATCGAAGAAGGCCAGGATGGGTTTGAGCCCACGCAACAAACCCATCCTGGCCTTCTTCGATGCCACGACTAGGCAGATCATTATTCAGGCCTTGATTTTGTCTAGGCTCTATTATGCTTGCTAGTTATATCTGGTAGCTAATACTTCTGAAATACAGAGGCTACAGAGAGTCCAGAATGCGGCCGCAAAATCTCTTTTAGGCCTGCGTAGAACTTGAGCAGTGACTAGTGCCATTCGTCACCTACACTGGCTGCCTGTGGCCAGGCAAATTGAGTTTAAGGCATGTGTATAGCCATTACAATTTTGAAACTGGCATCCCCACAAATTCGGACTGATCTTCTTTTACATTATATTCCCACATGATCACTTCGATCCATAGGACAATGTCTGGTAGTGATCCCCGGGGGAGAAGAGTCCATGCCAGCGGGCGCTCTTTTCGTAATAGAGCCGCCATCCTGTGGAACTCTTTGCCGGCCCACAATCGAGGGCTTACCAATTATCTTCACTTTAGGAAAGCCATTAAAACATTTCTGTTTCCTCCCTTGTAGGCCTACTGTGCTTCGGTGCGTGCTATTTTCTTGCTGCTTAGCGCGGGGACGCCTCTTAGCTGGGGCAGCTGTTGCGCTCTATTACATTTTTAACATAACATAACATACATCTGACTGGCATATTTAGTTTACTCAAAAGTCCAGTGTAGAGTGGTATACCATATACCCAGGGCCTTTAAATTAAATTAAAAACTACCAGCGGGCCTCCAGCACTAATTGTGCCCCACACTTAAGCAGTCCTCCAAAACATTCCCCAGGCCTGCTATTGCAGCATGAATGTAGTGCCACACTGCCATGTTGACTTGGCAGTTAAACCCCCTTTCCAAGCCTTATAAGGCACCCCTAAGGTAATCCCTATGTAGCCTATAGGGCAGAGTTCTGTGTAATTAAAAGGTTGGATATGTACTTTTAAGTTTTACATGTCCTGGTAGTGATGAACACCCAAATTTGCTTTTCCCTACTGTGAGGCCTACCACTCCCACAGATTAACATGCGGATTCCCTATTACATTTCATAAACTGTAATTCCTAATTGAGAGGTAGTAGATATTTCATGTTTGGTACCTACGAAATTGTAATGATAAACCCGCTTTAATGGTATAGTCAAATTTTTCATTACAATTTAGAAAATGCCACTTTTAGAAAAGGGCGACACGCCGCACAAAGAAACATTAGTGGTTAATATTTCCTCCAAGAAACGGACTGATAATCAGATTGCGGTGTTAAATAAGGGAAGTTCATTTGTACCTACATACCAATATAAAAGTCTTGATTCTCAGATTGCTTTGTATAAATTCACCAGAAGATTACGGTTATGATACTTCTTCTCCACTACATCTTTTGAATCTGCATCCACACAGGATGAGAACTATCTTGAATTTAAACCTAAGAGCTCTTTTGTTCCTCCTGTTTCACATAAAACCATTGATCTATTTGAGTGTCTGGTTAAACAAGATTTAGCCAAACTACCTAGTGTAATCGCAGGCACAATTATCTACAAGAGAAAGATTTGCATTGAAATCTTTACAACTGAATAACCCTTTACATTTCACTAAAGCAGACAAGGGTGACGCTCTGGTTGTGATGGACCGTACTCATTACGAGAACAAAATAGGCTTGATGTTACAGGATTCTTCTACTTATTTAACATTAAAGGAAGATCCAACAAATGCTTTTTTAGCTTTGTTGGACTCTATTCTTGCACATGCGGTTGATATGAAGTGGCTCAGTACTAAAACAAAAGAATATTTGTTTACTCTTTTTCTCCCGTGGACCGGGCCTTTACATGCTCCCAAAGATGACCCGCCACTGAGACCCATAGTATCTGGGTGTTGATCTTTGCATGATCCATTAGGTCACTACCTTGATGTTTTTCTGCAACCGATTGTTCAAGCTAGTCCATTATACTTACAAGATACCACTCATTTGCTTAACATTTTACAGATAATTACCATCCCTGAGACTGGACAAACTTGGTTGTGTATTATAGACGTTGGTCCTTTATACACATCCATTCCCCATACTGAAGGCATTGAAGCCATTGAATGGGCTTTGTTGAGACAGGAAAATATGAGGGCAAACAAGGTATTTCTTCTTGAAATCCTTCATTTGTGTTTGTTTCACAGTTATTTTCAATGGAAAGATCAGTTTTTTTCCAGGCCAATGGTACATCTATGGGCTTTTCAGGAGCCTTCAGCTATGCCAACATTTTCATGTTGAAATTTGCATACATACGTTTCATAGATTATATACTCATCATCTGGCATGGGCCACGGAGTGAACTAGAAGCACAGATTGTGAAGCTGAATGCTATTAACCCTCGAATTCAATTTACATCTCAGATAGAGTCACGGTGCATAGCTTTTTTGGATGTCTTGCTGAGACGGTCTGGTGCCACCACGAGACCACTGTTTTTAAGAAATCCCACTGACCGAAAGAATGCTTTATTGTACCAAAGATTTCATCCATGGCCGTTGAAGCAACACCTTCCTTTTTCTCAGTTTTTGAGAATTAGACGCATCAATTCGGATTAAGAGCTAGGTCTGCAGACTATTAATGACTGTAAGCAGAAATTTTTAAGCAGGGGTTACCCCCTACAGGTAGTTGATCAGGTCGAGAGCAGATCGTTAGTTTTACAATGTGAGGACTTGCTGAAAAAAAAAATTGTCTCTCTCTTTGGCTAGAGAAGTGTTTGTTTCAACTTTTTCCACCAATTCTAACCTTGTAAAAAAAAAAAGCATTTTGCAAAGATGGGATTTACTTCAATCTGAACCTGACTTTAAGGGGATGTTCTGTAGTCCTCTGTTGTTTGCATACAAAAGATCTTGTAATCCTAAGGAAATGTTAAACAGGCCTTTAGACAATAGTAAAGTTTCCTTCAAAGGAATGTCTAAGTGCATGAATTGTTCACATTACAACAATGTCATCACAGGTAATAGTTTATGTCATCCTCGCACAGGCAAGAAGATTTATTTAAATTTCAATGCCAATTGTAATAGTCATCATGTGATTTATGTCATCAGATGTCCATGTGACTTATATTATGTAGGCAAAACGGAGTGGATTCTCTGCACTACAACCACCGAACATAAAAGCAAGATCAGGACTAAGACTATGAGTTTGCCACTAGCATAACATTGGTACACTGAACAACACACCATTGCACAGCTTAGATTTGGGGTGCTTGAAATTGTTGAGAACCATTTAGATCAAACATGTCCAGGGTATTATCTCAGCGAGAGTCATACTGGATTTGGTTCATGCAAACATTGTCTCCTAAAGGACTTAATGACAAATTTGAATTAGCATGTTTTCTATAATTCATGTCTGTATTATATTTCATGTGGTGGCGAATTGTATTATTTGTATTCTTTCATGGTTGTTTCATCTTTAGAGAGTTTTTTTATGTATTAGATTATGTTTTACCCTTTAATACTTTATCTTTACATGCCTTACTTTTATTTTTATTTGTTTGTTTTGTGTTTTATAATGGTTTGTGGTAACAAAAACATTGTTATTGGTCGTCTTGTGTACTCACATAATTATTTTTATGTGCCCACAGTAGTTAGATTATTCACTTTTTGTTATGCATGTTTTTTCATGCTTCTTTTGTGCTAGATCTGTTTTTCATTTGGACCTGCCTCCATGCTTGACGTTCAGTTGTGTTAAGCTTTTTGCCATTATTTACGATCTTCTTGGACGCCCTTCTGGGCTGGTAGTCTTATTTCTATGTCGATGACTTTACCCTCCTGAAACGCATATTGATGGCGTTCATGGAAGGGCGTGTCATTTTCAGCCGGTGAGGGTTGAGAGATAGGCATTTTGTTGGTGGTGGCGAGTTTCTTTTTTAAGTTTTCTTCTCATTTACTTTTATAAATTTGGTTTTGGTGTACATCAGTTGAGACATCATTTTTCCTACTGTTCGTGTTTGCAGGATATCTTGTCATATTGCCGTTGAAAAGGTTTGTGCCATATTATTTAGGCATAGGTAAGCATGTTGATGTGGTTTTGGCGGCACTTTGTCGGTTCTCCCTTTTGGGATACTGGTGTTGTAAATTCTTAATTTTATTTGCTGTTTGTGTGGCAGAATACGGCGGTTGTCTGCTGTTAGCGCGTTCAGCTTGGAGTGTAAGCACTCTACCGTGCAGAACTCAACCGTCTCAGAAATTTTTCTTCTGAAGTTTTTTCAAGTCCAAAGCCAAACCACTTATTGTATCCGAACCACACTCCATCGCGGTTGACCTTAACTTTCGACTTTGACTCGGTGTCACATGACTAGATTGATGCGGTTGGCGCTGGCGTTTTGATCTTTTAGGTGATAGATTTCACTTAAAACTTTAAAAATTCATAACTCCAGTTGTACCGATTGGATTTTTGTTGTTTTGGTGTCAAACAATTTATTAAAATTTACAGTATTTTTCTTAATTCGTTTGGGATTTTTTCTAATGTTGTGTTTTCACTTTATTACTGTTTGTGTGCTGTATACATATTTTACACCTTGCCTCCAAGTTCAGCCTGGCTACTTTTTGTGCCAAGATACCCAGGGATACGTACAAGTTAATTTAGTGACTTTTTGTGGCTCACCCTCCAAGGGATTGTGGCTGCTGCTTGACCAGAGCCCACACCCAGTCAATCAATAACCCAATTTCTCACATTCCCCAATTTCCTTAAGGATACAAAGTCTAGCATCCAGTTTTCTGTATTTGGACGAATTAGCATTTGACAATCCCTGAACTGCCTCAACATTTCGACTCATACTCGAAATCTCGTGAGTCTCCTCAGGAAAAATACATGCCACTTGACACAACACCTCTGAGCTGTATTATTCACTTTGTTTATGGTGAACCACAAGAGGATGGAGTGTGCATGTTGTGGAGGTCATGCCGATACACTGGAGGAATCATGGACACTCAAATTTGACTTTTTGTTCACCCAATAGCTTGTGTCTAAGGACTTGTTGGGTTGGCCTGGTTATTGAACAACCTCATCACATGGAATTAATAATACAAACGTTGTTACACAAATGAAATGGGGAGATGCATGTGGAACAGTAAGCCACAATACATAACGAATGATTGGTACAATGAATCAATGGCTGATGAATTGAAATGAATGAAATGAAAATGATTTTTGTAAAGCGCACGTAGCTGCCCTGAGGCGTCCAAGCGCTGAGACTGAGAGTGCTATTTAGGAGAGGCATAAGGGCCGAGGGGACGCCCTACTTGTTGAACCGGAACGTTTTCAGTTGTTTACGAAAAGAAGTCAGGTCTGGATTGGACCTTAGGTGGAAGGGGAGAGCATTCCACAGCTTGGCCACATTAAAGGAGAATTAAATTCAAAATAACTAATAACCTAGAGGAAAAACTCAATCCACAGCTCTGAATATATAACATACACACTGAGAAACAAGTGAACCCCTCTCTGGTAGACCAAAGGATGATCTTTTACTTTCTTCCTGGAAGGAAGATAGACTGGCATAGTTTGAAAGTTGACATTAAGGGTTTACCATATGCATACAGACAATCCAAGAACAGAGTGAACATCAATATGTTGCATTTTAAAATAATGAAGCTCTAAGCAAAGTCTTGTAAGCTACCTGAAACATAGCACATTATTAAGATAATAAATGTGGGATCCAAGTATGATAGCTGACAGATATGGGCATCCGTGTGAGAAAGTTGTGTAAAGGGACCTTTACAGGAAGTCAAATGAGAGAGTGAAGTATTGGGGAAGATAGAAAATTGATTTCTTGACCCCACTATGACCTGGTATTCCTCTATGCAGGGCAGTTTAATAGGGCCTTGTGGGATTTGGCAACACCAGTCAAAATTGAATTCCCACAATCCAAATAGTAAAATAAAAGAGCATGAACCACAATTGTTAGCATAATACGCAGGGGGTTGGTTAGTAAAGAGAGGATTGAATTGGGTGCGGTCTCCAAGTCTTCAAAACTGTATTAGTGTCTATAACAAAAAAACTGTTATTTTTCTTAAGTGTGCAGCACCGGAAAAATGTGCACAATAGCAGCTACGAAATCCACTGTTGTATTGGGAGTGAGCTTTCTACATGCTTCAACATAAGGAATCTTCCATCTTTGGTGTACCAGTGGCTATTGATACACATGCATTCCCATGGACTCCAATTACAGATTCAGAAGCATCCATCACATGAGTGTCCACCGGTGCCCTTCACAGAGGACAAGGTAGATGGATAGTCTCCATCCTTCCCTACATGATTTTCACTACATGATTTCTTGAAGGCAGTATGGAGGAGAACAGTGCAATAATCTTGCCAAAAAATGCCATGCAGATCTTCAAGATGTTTGTAATAATTCCATGGACAGCTGGAGGCTATTATGAGGTTGAAGAGAACCAGTGACAGATATTGCTTTAATCTAGCATCTATAGGCAGTTATCATGCACATGGATGAAATCCCAACTGATGTGGACTTTAAATTCTCAACCTAGCCAGCTGTAACTTATTACATCTTTCCTAAATAGGGAAGGTCTGTGATAAAAATGTGTTAAAGGCAAGTACTGTGGTTCATTTTTTCACATTTTAGAAAATAGCCACTGAAAACAATACGTTCACACAGAAGGATGCAGGGGAAGTGGTCTTTAATCCTCGGGCGCAACATATGTGCTACAAAATCTATGCATGTATTTTGAAGCCCTGTTTATCGAATATGAGGCATCTAACACATCTAAAGCAACAATAAGGTGCCAGATGTTGGGGCTCTCCTGTTTTCTCCTTCCCTGAGGGCATATTTTTTTTTAAGTTAGAAATGATGATAGAGGCATGTGAGGCTAATCATGAAGCTTTTGACCTGGGCTTCTCAAAAACCTCTGATACGCTCAAGTTCACAGTAAAAATCAAGGTAGATTAAATACCCATAAAGTGTTAAATCTTATTATAGAGGTTATCATGACCAATGAAGGATTTTGTAGGTTTCAAAGACATAACTTTGGAAGTAAGCATTTTAACACTTTAGAATGATGAAAGACAGGCAAATTAATTACTGCGTGATCTTTTATATTAAATTATATTTTGGAGACACAGATGCCCATCACGCTACACTTTAAAGTGCAGCATGCTGAATTAGGAACTGCAATCACATGTATTGCGTTTTACTGTTTTATTATTGCTAGCTGGATTTTTTTTTGCTGCATAGCTTCTTTGCTCACATGATATGACCTCCATTGCACATTGTCACGATTCTTAAGATATCCAATGGACAACAATTTATGGCGCTAGATATTCTGCAAACCCAGTGAAACTATGTGTTAATTTTAAGTGCTTGGAAGCACGAGGGGAAAGATTGTCCATTAGGAACTGAAGGCAATTACTAAGCTTCACAGGATGTGAGGTTCCGTGACGATTTGAACCCGTGTTTTCAATATTGTCGGAAATACATCATATTGGTACCAGCGAACCGCAAATGATCCATTTAGCATATCCTGGTGTTTTCGCTACGCTACGAGCAAGAGTACTCCTGTTACAAACACATTTCCGATCTACCCATGGCATCCATCTTAGATCATGGCAGCCATTTTGTGTTTCTTGCCCTCACATACGCAATAACCTCTGATTTTTCCATTTCGATTAAGGACACGTAGGCTTGGCCGGCGATTCACCTTTCTAGTGACACGTGCACCTTGGAACAGAACACGCTGTAGCTGCATGACTCGACAAAGGCTGCCTCTTCTGCCCGAGGCCAGTCCTGCTATACTGGTTCTCGTGTCCGTTGGCCTGATCATGATTAGGCGGCCAAAGCTGGTAGCCTTGCCCATTTACAACCCACAAACATCCCTTATCCTACTTTCCTATCTTCCACACCTGGCTCCGTTCCTTTCTTTCTGAATCTTTATTAGGGGGAGGTAACGAAATTTACGATGAGGCGGTCCGGCTCTTGAATGCAATATTGACAAGGGATTGTGATGAACTAGTGGGAACCCCTCTTCGTAATGTTTGACATCAGATATTATCGACGATTCCTGTGCAACGCCAAATATTTATTGTTTAGGACACAAAGGTTTGGGAATGTACTAACATGTGAAGAATTTTCCTGAAGCCCAATTTTTAGTATATAAGGAGCAACCCTCTTTGTACAAATTGAACAGGCTCCTAGAATCTGCCCGTGTGTAGTTTCTGTGACTTCTGTGTCCCTGCAGTAATAAACCTTTGGTCTTTGACGCCACCATCGAGAAGCCCGTGTTTCTGTTTATTTGTGCACCAAGACAGGTGGAACTCCGGGGTCTTCGGGTGTTGTTCCCTGACACCTCTGGACGGAACCAAAAAGTCCAGAACTCCAGATGAAAATGATATTTTAAGGTATCTTCCATCAAAGACATGGTTTATTCCATGTATAACCCATATTTAATGTGCGTGTGCGTGTATATATATATTCCAACTGACAACGCTCCCACAATTGAAAATACCACACGCGATGTCAGACTTCACCATTTAATGCTGGACATGCTGCAACACAAACAGGTACGGTTTTTCAGCGCAGATTCTGCCTCTCGCCATACGCGTTTCTGGATTGCCCCCTGTTCACTGGCTAGGCTTTTGGTGACAAACACTGCTTTGCAAAACTTCCTGCACCTGCGATCGTTCTTATAGTCCCGCCCCCATGGGCGTGTGCATAAGTGCATTCCCTGCCCTATGTTGGCAGGATATGCCCAGACGTGGGTCCTTTGCTCACGTTGCCACTGGATTCAAGCTAGCCTGGCTGATGGCGGATAATTAGCCAGAAACCAGTCCCAGGATCCTTGTTTCCGGTCCAGGGAAGAAATGGCTTGGCAGTTCAGGCTGGACTGTTCCCATGAGGCACAGGGTCAGACTGATTTGCATATGGCCATGTCTGAACTGGGGTGGTGGAGTGAGCTAAAGAATGATGATGGATTAAACCCAGATCAGTTGAATGGGGGCGAGTGTTTGATTTGCTCAAGCGCTCCATCCATCATCCCCTTTGGTATCGCTTTGTTCGCCCTAAGTTGGCAGGGTATGCCCAGGCGTGGGTCCCTTGCTCACGTTGCCACTGGATTCAAGCTAGCCTGGCTGATGGCGGATGATTAGCCAGAAACCAGTCCCAGGATCCTTGTTTCCGGTCCAGGGAAGAAATGGCTTGGCAGTTCAGGCTGGACTGTTCCCATGAGGCACAGGGTCAGACTGATTTGCATATGGCCATGTCTGAACTGGGGTGGTGGAGGGAGCTAAAGAATGATGGATTAAACCTAGATCAGTTGACTTGGGGTGAGTGTTTGATTTGCTCAAGCGCTCCGTCTATCATCCCCTTTGGTATTGCGAAGACCAATTCTAGTCAGCTTGTGTGATCCTGGTTAACCCTTGGGGAGTGGCTGCCCTGTTCTGGGACTGTATGGGCTTTCCCTGTAACAAAAAAAGTCACCAGGATGCTAGGTAAATATGATCATGAGATCAGGCATTTTTATATTCCTGAAAGTTAGTCATATGTATATGGAACTAGCTACTAAGATGTCAGGGTGTTAGGAGGGCTCACAACTTTGCTCACCACAGAGGTGCGATTGCTATTGTGCAACTCACATTACATAGCACCAAATAATGTATTTTGGTGAAGAATAAATCAGGTTTGTCCAATTTGATTGACTCCGCATCCTTGCTGTGCTTCAGAAACAATAAGTTGCTTGGGGATGTTAGAGCATGGCATAGCAAATAGTTTGCTAGGTACTAAGGTTAGTCCCTTTGAGATTTGGCTGCACTGAACTGTACTGAGCAAAGTAAACATCCACTGAAGTTGGAGTGGTGCACCATTAGTAGCCGAAGTTTAAAAAAGAAAAAGGAAATAAAGAAATTGTAAGAACGGCTCAAGAAAATAGTGCAGTGGACTCAAGAGAAAACTCGGATGTAAGAGCAGGTCCTTGTTTGCTCCAGGCTTCAAAAACTGGTATTTCCGAGCATACATGTACAGTAGAGACCGGGGACACGTTGTTGCTTCCAATCTAGGCATATCTACCCATCAATGGTTTAATAAACAGTTAATAACTCCACTTCAAGGGTTCAGGGACCTCACTGGTTGGGAACAGATAAGAAGTAGGGGCAACTTCCAGTCTCTCATATACTTTCAAGTGACACAAAGTTCTGAAGAGGCAGGTGGTACAACCGTGATAATGTTGGGATTGAATTTGCCTATACAAATATGCTGGGGAGCCATTCACAACATTAACATGACAGAAATTAAGTAATATTTTCAAACATACCTGAGTTCTTCAGCAAGAAAAATAATCCGCCTTTCCAAAACAGCAGAAGCAAAAATACATAGGATGATTTCAGAAGAAACACGCTCAATGAGAATGCGAAAATCTACATGTTCCAACCTGGAGTCTAGTGGTCGAGTAAGTTTTATGAACTATGAAAAAAGAAACAAAAATGTTTTAATTCCTGACCACTTACCCATTCAATGTACTGTATATTTATGTTTCAGAGCAAAACAAAACCAATGTTATCAACAACCTACACAACAGCATTATTTACCATAGATGAAATGTAATGGGACATTTCAAGATATAACGTGAAGTTACCTTATTGAACTACTGGTGGACCCTCTTTTTTCCTAGTCTTCGGCCAACTAAAAAATGTTAGGGGTCTTGGTATAACCACTTGCTTTAAAAGCAAGATGAAACAAGTTACTTACCTGTACACTGTGGTTCTCTAGTATTGATATCTTTTATAGATTCACATGTTTGAATCTTCCCCATCATAGTTGGAGTCCAACAGTAATAAAAAACGCAGTGCTAAAGCATTAGCATTAAACTCCATTGAAAAAAACAATAGCAGTAAGTAGCAAATTCACATTGATTTAATGCACCCAAACTTCAGCCAATTAGAGCAGACACCCTAGAGTACTAATCCTTTGCAGGGCCACTATACCTCAGATTTCGAGCACAAGTGTAAATTGAGTAAAAGAGTTATACAATAGGTGATCCTTAACGTAGAGGAGGGAGGGTCACATGTGAACCTATAAAAGATATCAATACTGGAGAACCATACAAGTAAGTAACTTGCTTTTTCTCCAGTATTGTATCTTTTATAGATTCACATTCTTGAAACAGACTAGTTGGCAGTATCCCAAGAACAATGGTGGTGGGAAGGTTAACCATCCACCACGAGACTCCACCTTAAATACTATTAGTCAAACACAAGACATTGAAATTGTACGAAATCTGGAAAAATATTATGTAGTATAAACCATTCATAATAACTGCATGACAGAAGACTATCATTGACGATACCCAGCGAGCAATAGTAGCCCGCATTAAGGCTTGACCTTTTCCCGGAGCGGAGAAAGAAAAGTGCAATAGTTTTGACTTTCGGAAAGGTTTTATCCCTTCCAAGTAGAACTTTAAACAACACTTAATGGCAGAGAATTTAAGGTTCTTTCTGCAGGCGAAAACGGATTGTAAAAAAAGAAGTCAGAGTGACCTCCTCATTGAGGTGAAATGTCAAAGGTACCGTGGGGAGGAATGAAGGATTAGTATGAAAAATTACTTGGTCTTCTAAAAACTGTAGGAAAGGTTCTTTAATCGTGAATGCCTGATTCTCACTCATACGCCTGACAGAAATACCACCACTCATGAAAGAAACTTGAATTTGCATTTATGAGTAGGCTCTAATGGAGATCTCATGAGTTGTGATAAAACAGTCTTCAACTGCCAGAGCACTAGAGAAGGCATCATAGGAGGCTAATCTCTGAATAGACCCTTCCTAAACACTTTCATGAGCCTGTTGGACCACAAAGTTACTTGTCCAGAATGTCGCCTGTACCTTAATTGATGCATGCATGAGTCCTGATTGGGCAAGCTGTAGTAGGTAAGGCAGAATCTGTTCAGGTGTTGATGAAAAAGGATGGCAGGACTGAGAAGCACACCATGAGCAGAATATTTTCCATTTGCTGGGTAGTATTTGAGTGTTGAAGGAGCGCGACCTTGTTGAAGGATAGATTTGCATTTGTCAGAAATTGTTTGCGCCCAAATTCAGAGTGGTGAGCAGCCAGGCCGACAAGTTGCAAGTGCGAATTTGTGGGTGAACCACTTGGCCCTGGTTCATTGAGAGGAGATCCTCCATCAGCTGGAACTGAATGGGTGAGCACTCTGATAGGCGATGAAGCTTGGTGTACCTGTGCCCATGCAGGGGCAATTAAAATAAGGTGGCAGGGCTCTCTTTTTGTTTTCTGTAGTATCTTTGAAATGAGTGGAAACGGGGGGATAGTGGCGGGATGCGTAAGCGAAAGTCTCTGTGCATGATAAGTGGGAGGTGTTTCCTCAAGACCCTGGCTGGTGAAATCTGCTGGCGAAGAATTTGAATTCTTTGTTAAAGTATGTAGCAAAGAAATCTAGGTTAGGATACCCCCAAGACTGAAAAACCTTTTTCAATTGCCTCTGGCTGAGTTCCCACTCGAAACGTTGCATGTTTTCTCTGCTGAGGGAATCAGTTCACTCGTTCTGCACACCTGGGACGTGCTCCACCTTCAGTAAGATGTTGTTGGTTATCAGACACTCCCATATTTGCTGTGCTTGGGCTGACAGAATCTGAGATCTTGTCCATCACTGTTTTAGTAGATAGAACATGGTGGTGTTCTTGTCTTTCCTAACTAGAGTCAACAACCACGACAACCTTAGAAGGAAGGCTTGAAAACCAAGAAAGAGTGCCTTCAATTCCAAGAGATTTATGTGACATAATGCTTCTTGAATGGACCACTTCCCATGGACTTCTAGTTCCTGGAGATGGGCTCCCCATCCTTCCATGGATGCATCCGTGGTTATCACCACCTGGGGCTCCGCAGGCAGGAGAGATAGGCACTGAGAGAGGTTTTCTTTGACCATCCACTAGGAAGTTGCTGATTTCATCTCTGGGGTTATCGAAATTATGTCCTCAAAAGAATCTGGACATTGAGTCCACTGCTTATCGAGCTGTTCTTGAAGAGGTCTCATGAACAGGCGGTAACTGGGTATTAAAGGATGCAGGATGACATCATCCCCAGCATGGATTTTTATGTCCTTACAGAAATGCACCCTTTTGAGGAGAACAATTAAATGATTGCCTGCAAGCGGGAAAGGCCTTTGAGATCTTCATAGCGAAACACCAGTGATCTATAGGGAACAAGAGATAACTTTTCCTGGTTGAGTTTGAGACCTAGAGATCAGCAAAGTATAGACAGGTGTTAGAACCGGGATCCCTAGTTGGCTGAGGTAGGTACATTAGGCCAAGCAGGGACCCTCGTTTCCACGTCAGGGATAACCCCTGCTCACTCCCTTGGTAGCTTGGCACGAGCAGCCAGGCTTATCTTCAAGGCAAATGTGTAAAGTATTTGCAACCATGCTCCCAGTGACCCAATGTTGACACCACAAAAGGACTCCACACGAGTTTCATATAAAAACAAGTAGAAGTTTATATAAAACGTTATACGATGAGACCACACAATAAAAATCCAACAAAGGCGTATTTGTAATATACTTCCTGGCCAGTTATTAGGCCAGCCAGCTATTGTAAGTTCTGGCAGTTTTAATGGCCACTTCTAGGTGATCCTATGCAGTCTTAATGCAAGGCTATGCAGTTCGTAATGCTAGAATCAGGCACTTTACAATGTAAGAATAATGCAGTTCGTGATGCTAACAAATGCAGTGCGTAACACAACCATCCAGCAGTTCGTTATGCAGAAATAATGCAATGCGTAATGCAATAATCAGGTAGTTCGGGTCTGCAAACGAATGCAATGCGTAATAAAACCATCAGGCAGTTCGTTATGCAGAAATGATGCAATGTGTAATGCAACAATCAGGTAGTTAGTTCTACAAACGAATGCAATGTGTAATACAACAATCAGGCAGTTCGTTATGCAGAAAAAATGCAATGCGTAATGCAACAATCAGCTAGTTTGTTCTGAAAACTAATATTATTCGTAATACAACACTCCGGTAGTACGTAATGCAGAATTAATGCAATGTGTAAAGCAACAATTAGGTCGTTTGTTCTGCAAACTAATGCAATGCATTATACAACAAACAGGTAGTTCGTAATGCAGAATTAATGCAATGCGTAATGCACTCCGGCACCGATCACGGTGCTTCAGACGGTCTCTCCTGCGCCTCTGACTGACTAGCGGTCAGTTTCCGTTACCAAATACCCCCAACACAGATCTGGAGGGTGCGACCTTGCTCACCTCACTGCCTCTCACGACTTGGGCCTCCGATACGGCTTGACTGATTCCGGGCCTATGAGGATAACGAAGATCTCGGGCTGCAACAGGGCACACGCACACAGTGTCGCTGAGACTACCTTGAGCCTCTGGTGTGTACGGTCACAGGGCAATTCTTCCGAGGGTCTCAGGCTGCAAATAGCCCACACACACAGCGTCGCTGAGACTCACTTCAACTTCTGGTGCCCATGATCACAGGGCAATTCTTCATAGGTTCTCAGGCTGCAAAAAGCACACACCCACAGCATCGCTGAGACTCACTTGAACTTCTGGTGCCCACTATCACAGGGAAATTCTTCAGAGGGTCTCAGGCTGCAAAAAGCACACGCACACAGCGTTGCTGAGACTCGATTGGACTCCAGGTGCCCGCGATAGCAGGGCACGGCTTACGAAGGTATCAAGCTGCAAAAATCACACACACACAGATTCGCTGAGACATTTCTGGAAACTTTTATGTTCCTGAATTTCCACAACAGAGAGCCAGCTCACCTCAGGCCCTTGGGGTAAGTTACTTAACCCCTTCGCTGCTCATGACGAGCTCAGCTCGTCATGAGGCACGGTTGAGCTGTGCTTATGACTAGCTGAGTTCGTCATGAACAATGGGGTTCATCCAGGATCAGCACAGGAGGGGAAAAGCCATAGCAGCCAAGGTGTTAAGGACGCAGTACAGCAAAGTCCTTTCAAGCAGGGGGGCACAGCACACAGCAAAGTCCCTGTAGCCCCTTCCTCGGTTAAAACACACTGCAGGCCAGCCCCAGAACACACAGCAAGGGTCAGTCCTTTCCTCCAGTCTATTCAGCTGTTCCTTCCTTGGCAGAGGTTCCTCTTGGACACAAAGTAATTTCAGTCCTTTTCAGTCTTGAACAGTCCATCCAATTCCATTCCAATTACAAAGTCCAGGGGTTTCAGCTCTCATAGTTATACTCCTAATTGTCTTTGAAGTCTTTGTGTTCAGGGGGGCACTGACCCCTGTTAAAACCAGTTCTTGGTGCCTCCCTGCCAGTGACACCTCCTTCCTTTTATAGTGGGGGTCTGGATTCTCAATCACTCAGCAGGGGAGGAGCCATTGCTTTATGGCTGCAGCCCAGGCCTCTTCACCTCTAGGGTCTACTCCTCCCCCAACACTCCAGATGCAGGTCAGCCTGTTGCTGTCTCACCTCCTCCCCTGGGAGGAGGTGAGACAGCAACAGATCCCATCACTTTCAAATCCAGACAGTCAATCCACAACCAGGCAGAGGCACACAGAAATGTTAGAGCACAAAAGCCCAGCCACTTTTAAAAGAGTGGTTTCTAAACACACAATGCAAAAAACACCTTCATAAAAAGATGTGTTATTACATTGTGAGTTCAGGCATACTAAACCTCACCACTCCATTTTAAGCCTTTGGGAAGATAGGCTGGAAACAGTACACAGCCTTCCCCATTCTGTCCTATGGACAAGATGGCCTTTCAATAGTGAAAAACGAAATGGAGATTATTTCACAGTCAGGACATAGTACACACCTCAGTAATGTCCTACCTTTCACATACACTGCATCCCGCCCAGGGGGTACCTTGGGCCTACTATAGGGGTGTCTGATGTGCATAGAAAGGGACGGGTTAGGTCTGGCAAGTGGGTGCACTTGTCAGAACAACATGACAGTTAACCAAACTGTGCGCAGGCACTACAGTGGCAGGCCCGTGTTTCTCTCTTTAAGGCTACTTGTGTGGGTGGCACAATTAGTGCTGCCGGCCCACTAGTTTCATTTGCATTACTAGCCCTGGCACACATAGTGCACTTTACTAGGGACTTTACTAGTAAGGCAACCATACCAATCATGGACAACTAATTACCATTATACTTAACACAGGGAGCACTTGCACTTTGACACTGATCAGTAGTGGCAAAGTGCCCAAAGCATCTAAGTTGGCAGCACTATGTCAGAAAAAAGGTCTAGGGGGAAAGCAAAACGTTTATGGAACTTAAGCCAATAAGGGCCAAGCCCAACAGGTATTTGTGGACTACTTTGCCGACTGGAAGACCTTTGATTAAACAATCGTCCAGGTAGGGAAATACTAAGCATGGGTGAAATTTGCGAATTCGTGTTCCGCGAATTTCCCAGCGAAATCGCAAAAAAAATCAGCAAAATCGCAGATTTTTTTGTGATTTGCCCTAGAGTACTTTCTACTGGCTAATCCAGTAAGTGCTCCCTCATTGGGTAAATGTATAGTGCTTTTACTACACTGCAGCTGCGTAAAGGGCTAGAAGATGGGTCTCCAGTGACCATGTGTGCCTGTAACACAGGCACAGGCACACATGGTCACTGGAGACACATCTTCTGGCCCTTTACGCAGCTGCAGTGTAGTAAAAGCACTATGGGGCAGATTTACAAGCAGCTTGAGCATCTTTTGCGCCGCAGTTGCATCACTTTTGTGACCCAGCAGCAGCACAAAAGATGCGCCATGGTGCTGGGTATTAACAACGTGACGCATCTGAGAGATGCGTCATGTTGTAAAGCCCTGCGCCATCAGGAGGCGTTCCGGCGCGGGGGGGGCGTTCCTGCGCAGGAACGCCTCATAAAAGTGGCTGAGTGAAATCTACAAGATTTCACTCAGTCACTTTTAGGCCAATGCTGCGTCAAAACCCTGCGCCTGCTTGAAGCAGGCGCAAGGCTTGACGCAGCATTGGGGAGATAGGGCCCCCCCAGAGCATTGCTGGAGCTGCGTTGCGCTTGCGACTCAGCTCCAGCAATGCGCTGCTTTTACGGCACAGATACGTGACACATCTGTGCCGTTTTTGCCACATGGTGCGCCGCATTAGAATGTGGTGGACCATGGGTGGTGGAGCTGCGGCGCACAATAACTGGCGCATCCCTGGGGATGCACCAGTTATTGTAAATCTGCCCCTATACATTTAGCCAACGAGGGAGCACTTACTGATTAGACAGTAGAAAGTACTCCAGTTGAGTAGAGGTATTGCACAAAACGGTGGCATCTTCGTGGACAAACATGCATGGCGGGATTCATTCTGACCCCTGTTAGACTCGTTTTTTGTGCCCTTCTGCCCTCTGTTAGACTCGTTTTTCCCTTGTTTTTCTGCCCTTTGTTAGACTGCTTTTTGTGCCTTTCTGCCCTCTGCATCACCACATCACGCGCTACCCCAGCACCACCACATTATCACTCAGCACCACCACATTATCACTCAGCACCACCACATTATCACTCAGCACCACCACATTATCACTCAGCACCACCACATTATCACTCAGCACCACCACATTATCACTCAGCACCACCACATTATCACTCAGCACCACCACATTATCACTCAGCACCACCACATTATCACTCAGCACCACCACATTATCACTCAGCACACCACAGCTTCACTCAGCACACCACAGCTTCACTCAGCACACCACAGCTTCACTCAGCACACCACAGCTTCACTCAGCACACCACAGCTTCACTCAGCACACCACAGCTTCACTCAGCGCCACCACAGCTTCACTCAGCGCCACCACAGCTTCACTCAGCACACCACAGCTTCACTCAGCGCCACCACAGCTTCACTCAGCGCCACCACAGCTTCACTCGGCGCCACCACAGCTTCACTCGGCGCCACCACAGCTTCACTCAGCGCCACCACAGCTTCACTCAGCGCCACCACAGCTTCACTCAGCGCCACCACAGCTTCACTCAGCACACCACAGCTTCACTCAGCGCCACCACAGCTTCACTCAGCGCCACCACAGCTTCACTCAGCGCCACCACAGCTTCACTCAGCGCCACCACAGCATCACTCAGCGCCACCACAGCATCACTCAGCGCCACCACAGCATCACTCAGCGCCACCACAGCATCACTCAGCGCCACCACAGCATCACTCAGCGCCACCACAGCATCACTCAGCGCCACCACAGCATCACTCAGCGCCACCACAGCATCACTCAGCACACCACAGCTTCACTCAGCACACCACAGCTTCACTCAGCACACCACAGCTTCACTCAGCACACCACAGCTTCACTCAGCACACCACAGCACCACCACAGCACCACTCAGCGCCACCACAGCACCACTCAGCACCACCACAGCACCACTCAGCACCACCACAGCATCACTCAGCACCACCACAGCATCACTCAGCACCACCACAGCACCACCACAGCACCACTCAGCACCACCACATCACCACTCAGCACCACCACAGCACGACTCAGCACCACCACATCACCACTCAGCACCACCACAGCACGACTCAGCACCACCACAGCACGATTCAGCACCACCACAGCATCACTCAGCACCACTCAGCACCACCACAGCATCACTCAGCACCACCACAGCATCACTCAGCACCACCACAGCATCACTCAGCACCACTCCGCATCACTCCGCATCACTCAGCACCACTCCGCATCACTCAGCACCACTCAGCACCACTCAGCACCACCCCAGCATCACTCAGCACCATCCCAGTATCATCGGACCACCACAGCACCACTCAGCATCACCACAGCACCACTCAGCATCACCACAGCACCACTCAGCATCACCACAGCACCACTCAGCATCACCACAGCACCACTCAGCATCACCACAGCACCACTCAGCGCCACCATTCAAAAACAACTGGTTCAAATATGTTCTCTCAATGTTTCAAGCTTTATTACAAATGTCACAAAAAGATGTTAATATTGCACTTCTGTTCTTGGATTTTCGTCACAATAAAATACACTGAACATAATCTTCACAAAAGTTATTTACAAAAGTTTAAGCTATTGCTATTATAAATTAAAATCACTTTTATTTAAGTATTAATTTTTTTTAAAATGTAAAAGCCGTTGTAATTTGTAATATCAATACATCTAAGTCACGTAAATACAAAACATGTTGCATTACAAATGCTATAGGTGTCACATTTGCGAAAGTTATAACTATTGGCATTGTAAATGACAAAGCTATTAATTTAGCTATTTTCAAAACCAACACATAAATTAAAAAAATTGTCATTTACAAGACCAATAGCTCAAACTTTCCTAATGCGAGACCTATTGCATTGCAAATGCTTGTTTTTATATCTATCAGTTATTCCTGTTGAGGTTTAATTTTCGTGACAGGTGCCTCATTGCCTACTTGTAACTATTCTCTGCTTCAAGGGTCAGAGAATAGTTGCAAGTAGGCAACGAGGCGCCAGGAAGCACTTACAGGCTTACAGCAGCAGGTGCCCAAGTTGTAGTTAATTTATTTGTAACCCTTTTGGAAAAGGTTAAAAAATTTAGCTTCAACTTTTGCACCTGCTGCTGTAACCCTGTAAGTGCTTGGCTGAAAATTTGTCCCGCTGATTCGCGGATTTTACCGCGATTTCGCGAGATTCGCGGATCGCGAAATCACGGAAAATCCGCAAATTCCACAAGCAGAACGAATTTTCAGCCCATGCTTAGGAAATACCTAGTGATCGGACCGTAATAGAAACACCACCACGGCCACGTGTACTTGGTAAATTCTCTGGGGGCTTATTTTTGCCCAAAGGGTAGCATTTTGAATTGATAAATGCACCCTGCCACCTCGAACTTTAGAAACATTCTGTGCTTTGGATGTATTGGTACATCAAAATATGCTTCCAGTGTATCCCGGGAAGAGAGAGAGTATCCTGTGTCTATTAGTTGCAGAATCTCCTGAAGAGATAACATCCTGAAAGATTGTTTTTTGGGTGAACTTGTTCAATAATCTGTGATCCATTACTTGTCTCCACTTTTATTAATTCTTTTTGATCAGAAAGAAATGGGAATAGAAATCTCAGTTGAATTGATTGTTTTCTCCAAAAAAGCAATATAGGAAGCGCTGCACAATCAGATTTCTCTTTTGAGAATTGGAAGATGACGATAGGATGTCTTCTGTGGAGGAAACTTTGGCCGGTTCATTTTTATTTTATGTTTGCCTTGTTTCTTAATTTAGAGCAGGAGCGGGCAGCGGAGGCGCATCAGGCGGTCAATCGGAGCAGCGGTTGTGTTCGGTGGGACCCCTTCGGTTGCAGGGTACTAGTACAGGATGGCGCTGCACGGAGGCGGCAAAGTACACTTTGTATTCATGGGTGTTATGTGTTTAATATGTGTCAGCAGATAGGTGTTTGGTCGGTAGTTTGCTAGATGAATAATAGTTTTGGCCATCAGTGCCTACGAATGGACTGGATATTTATTAATATACTTATATGAAAACTCGATATCCTCCACCACTGTCTCGATTTCTGTGGCAAAACCGGGGCACGGACCACAAAGTAAAGTGTGCCTAATTAACGCGTGAGAGAAACTTGCACTCCATCCTCACCCCAGCTGTCGCGTTTACCGTACCTGCTTTCTGTGCTGCTTGTGACAGTGCCTTTGTGTGTTCTTTGGGTTAGGGAAGCATATTGTGCTTGCTCATAAAGGACCTTTCACCGTCTCAGGTGCTGTGGAACTGCAGAGTTTAAAGTTATATATCCCCGAGTTTATATGACAGATAAGAGTATGTGAAAAGGTCGCATAACAGCAGTGTCTGGAGAATGTGGTGAATTAAAGAGCCACGGAGAGGTTTGTGCCCCCATACGTGAGGCTCAGCCCCTCCCGCTTTTATGTAATTTTCTTTTTGCCCCAACCTTATTGTGCTGCAGGAACCAACTAAAAGATTGGCGGAAGCTTTCTTGAACAAGGACGCCTGCTGCAATTTCGGTAAAAGGTTGGGGCCCCTAGCTAGGGTGAATTGCGCAAGGGATAGATTTTGGGTCAGTCTTGCCAAGAGCAATTGCGCAGGAGGCAGGTTTAGGTGTCTCTTGAGGACTAGTACAGGGGAGAAGCGATGGCCCCTAAGGCTAAGCAGGGTGAGCGGCCCTCCTGCATGGAGGCGTTGATGGATAAGATGTTGCAGGTAATGGCGGAGATGAAGCAGGGCTTGGCAGAATTGCGAGCGAAGACACAGGGGCTGGAGGAGATGGCAGGGAGCAGGCCCATGCGCCTGATAGTACCCCCCCAATCCTTACTCACTGCCATTGCCAAAGAAGAATAGAGCAAGGAGGGGGAAGGTTTCAAAGGAGGGCCCATCTGCTTCTAGGGAGGAGATCTCATCTTTACCAGCTCCGCTGGTTCCTCAGTCACAGGTCCCATATGTACTCAGCCCCAAAATGTGACCAGCGAGCCGACCGTGCAGGTTCAGGGGATCCTACAGTCGCAGGTATCGCAGGGTGTGGCCATCTTGGGGGTTATCCCAGAGCAACCACAAGTGGACAATTTGGCAGCGCTCCTCCCTTGGTTGGAGAAAGTGGGGAACTGGTCGCCCATGGGGGCATCCGGGGGTGAAGGGGATGCCAAGTAGAGGGCCAGAAGGATAATTGAGGAACTTAGCAAGGCTAAGCCGAAAGACGGGCCGGCAGTACCGGCAGGAGGGCCTCCACCAGTGAAAGCAGCCACGGAGAAGACTGCCGCTGTTCCCGTGCCAACACCGTCACCGGCAAGTGCGGGACAATCCAAGCCAAGGGAGGTAACAACAGCAGGTAAGGACAATCCTCTGCCACCCCTGGGTATGGGGTAAGTTAGATCCTCCAGGGATCGGTTGGGGAGGCATTTGTCCCAGGAGACAAAAGAAAAGATTTGGAAAGGGGAGTACGTTAATATATTCTTCCTGTTAATAGACGATGCAGAGCGGGAGGAGGCCAAGAAAAACAAGGAATGACTATTGCCCAGGGAATGGGCCAGTGTTGTCCTGAAGTACAGGGTGGAGGACAATTTGGCGAACTGGGGGAAAGGTTTCACTACTTACACAGCAATCATGTGTGAGCATTTCCCGGAACTGGGAGCTAATTTGGCATGCTACCACAATAGGATAACATGCAAGCACAACACATATGGGGGTCAAGGATGGAACAGTTACGATAAAGAATTCAGAAGGGCGAAAGAAGCAGATACCTCAATATGCTGGAACCAGGAAGAAATGATCATTCACTTGAGGCACCTGGGGTAGGTCCCCATCAACAGGGACATTACTCAGGACACATTCCGGGGTCAGCCCTTTCTGGCAGGCCCCTCAGGGCAGCAGACACCTCAGGGCAGCATCCAGAGGGTAGAGGAAAGAAAGGGGCCTGTTGGGATTTCAACAAGCGTGTATGCAACAGGCCTCCAGGAACATGAAGATTCGGGCATGTCTGCACGATTTATGGTAACTCCTGCCACCCTGAGATCCGATGCCTCAAGAGACAAAAAGACAAAGGGGGAAAGAAGCAAGATTGAAAGCGCTACCGTTTAGAAGGCAGGTTCCCCCGTAGTCATCAGCGCCATTTTCCCCAGGCTCAAATATCGCTGCCCACAAGCCACCAAAGTTCTTAGAGAAGGGTTCTTAGAAGGTTTCAGAATCCGTGCACCTGGGTACGCTGGAGTAGCACATTGCAGAAATTAATCATCACTAAGGGAATAAGAGGGAGTGGCAGTGGCAAAAATTGAGAAGGAAGTTCGAGTGGGTAGGGTGGCGGGCCCATTCGAAACACCTCCACTGCCAAATTTTGCCTGCTCACCATTGGGGATAGTTCCCAAAAAAGAACATGGACAATACCGGTTGATTGATAGCCTGTCGTCTCCCAGGGGACAATCTTTGAATGACGCCATTGATGGTGCGTTATGCAGCGTTAAGTACTCCTCTTTTGATCAGGCAGTCGACATGCTCAGGGATTTGGGGCGGGGCGTTCTCCTTGCAAAAACAGATATTGAATCCGCTTTCCGTTTATTGCCAGTTCACCCACAGGACTTTCCTTTATTGGGCTTTCAATTCAGGGGTTTGTACTATGTGGATAAGTGTATGCCCATGGGTTGCTCAGTGTCTTGCGCGTATTTCGAGCAATTTAGTTTTCTTCTCGAATGGGTATTCAGGCAGGCAACATGATACAATTTGGTGCTGCATTACTGGGACGACTTACTTTTTTGGGGCCACCCGCATCCAACAGCTGCAGGCTAGCATTGTTGAACTTCTGCGCAATCATGCAAGAGTTAGGCGCACCACTAGCAAGGGACAAGACTGTGGGCCCTGCAACAACAATAGAATTTCTGGAAATTGAAATGGACTCCCTGGAGGGTGTGTTGCACTTGCCAGTGAGGAAGGAGAAGGCATTTGGTCAGGCTCTGCAGGCCTGCTTAGTCAAGGAGAAGGTTACTCTGCACCAGTTGCAACAGGTGGTGGGTCAGCTGAATTTTGCGCTTAGGATAATTCCCATGGCTCGACCATTCTAACGCTGAATCGCGCAGGCAATGTCAGGACTTAAGGAGAAACACCATCACACCAGGATATCTGGCGAAGTCAAGCAGGACATGCAGATATGGCAGGCGTTCCTGCACAAGTTTAATGGCAGGGTGGTGTGGCTCGGTCCCCCTAGGTCGAGCCCAGAGATCGGTCTGATGAGACGCAGCAGGGAGTGAGGGTTTTGGTGCCATCCTTGGGGCAGAATGGGTGGCGCAGCTTTTCCCCTCTAGTGGGAGCAGTCTGGGATCACGAATAACATTAGTTTCCTAGAACTGTTCCCAATCTTAGTGGCATTGTCAGTTTTACCGGAGCAACTGAGAAACCAAAGTGTCGTCTTCTGGTCAGACAACATGGCAGTGGTACAGTGCATTAATTCCCAGATTGCACGTTGTAATATGATACTGTGGTTGCTCAAAGGAATTATACTGAAAGGAATGAAACTCAATGTGTTGTTTAGAGCAAAGCATGTGCCGGGGTGCATAACAATGCAGCTGACGCTTTGTCTGGCTTTAAAAGGCAGGTTTTCAGGGCTCACCATCGGGAGGCAGCAGCACAGCCAACGCCTTTCCCAGAACAACTTTGGCAGCTTGGTGCCCCCTAGTTATCGGACCTCGTGGCAGCTAGCCTAGCTCCCACGACCAAAAAAGCACATGAAGGGGCCTTTTTGGGCATATTGCCATTACTTGGGGGATCACTGGGAACAGAAGTGGCAAATTGATGTATCCTTAGTCTCCTATTTAGCGTACATGCGGGGAGAGAGGCGCTCGGCGGCTGCGGCCAGGCGGCACGTCGCAGCAATTTCCTTTTTCGCAAAAGTGAAAGGGGGAAGTGATCCCACAGGTACCTTCATGGTGCGGAAAGCTCTCAAAGGGTGGCAGCGGTTACAAGGTTTCTTGCCCGATGTGAGGAGACCAATAGGGGTACCAATGTTAGCCACCTTGATGGAGACCCTGCAGCACACCTGTAGTTCCCTGTGGGAAGTGATCTTATTCCAAGCAGCATTTTGCCTAGCCTCTTACGGTGCTTTTAGGGTTGGAAAACTGGTGGCAAGGAATAAACGTGACTGGCATGGGGCCTCCAGTTGGGTCATGTCAGGGTGGGGGAGGATTCCGTTATGATATCACTCTCTAGGTCGAAAACCGTTAAGGAGGGCAGAGGGGAAGGGATTGTACTACACAGAGCTAGGTTAAGTGTGTACTGGCCAGTCACTAGGTTGGAGACATTCATATCGCAGGGGCCAAGGGCGGCAGGGGACCCACTCTTGGTACACGCAAATGGGACCCCTCTTACCATATTCCAGTTCAAGAGGGTAATGGCTTTAGCTATAGAGAAAGCCAACATGGACCCAACAGTTTCCGGTACTCATTCCTTTAGAATTGGGACTGCTAAAGAGGCAGTGGACAGAAGTTTGAGCGGAGAGAAAGTGAAAAGGATTGGGAGATGGTCGTCAAAGTGCTATAAACGCTATGTACGCTTGCATATGCTTGGACCAACTGGCGGGGAGACCACTTGATGGTTGTTTCTCTCTACTTTATGTTGCAGTTTCTTCGTTATGCGATGCAGGGAAGAAGCATGCAGACAATGGTACAGAAACGGACAGCACGCGCGTCATGGCTCAAAACCGCAGGGGACAGCTAGAAAGGGATGTGTGGGTCATCGGTCATTCCTACATTAGCCATCTAGCTGCGATCTTTGCAGATGAGTTCCAAGCTAGAGCTAGGCAGGCAAAGGTAAATTTGGTGTTCTATGGTCAGGGTGGCCTGCGCATTAGGCAGTTCTGAGATTTAATGGAGGATGCCTTACAGAACAGCCTAAGAACCCCAGCTGCATGTATTTTGCATTTTGGGGGCAACGATTTGGTGCACATGAGCCGAAGGGCGCTTTGGAGGACTTGCTTACTGGGCTGGGTTGGCTAGCAAAGATGTGTCTGGAAACAATAATCGTTTGATCTCACATGATCCCAAGACTCCAATGGACGGGAGGGAGGTCAGTAAAGGGGTTAAATCACTCGGTAAAGAGGATCAACAACATGATGGAGAGGCTGTTTAGGACACCCAAGCTTGCATCCATAGCGCATGGCTATATCCGTAAAAAATGGGGTACACCTCTCAGCCAAAGGGAATCAGGCTTTCATGGAAGACATGCTAGCTTGGCTGGAGGGCAATGCGCAATGCTTGACCTACACGGGAGCTGAGGGGGAGGCCAGATAGTCGGTCAACTACACTGGCCTGTGGCGGTAAGGTCATGGTTGGTGAGCATAGTTTGCGATCCTTTGCGGGCATCACCTTCATGAAAGGGGGACGCCCGAGGGGGAGACAGAGGGTCTCTTATAGAACTCCAAGGGGCAGTTTCAGGCAGTAGGTGGAAGGGGGCTCTGGAAGCCACACTTCTAGTAGGCCATGGGCCACCCCGCAAGCGCATGCGCTCAAGGGCGCACTGCCGGTACGTTGAATGGGTGCTGGGGGGCACTGCACTGGGAGCCACGCTTCCAGTAGGCCATGGGCCACCCCGCAAGCGCATACGCTCAAGGGCGCATAATTTTAAGGGCCCCCTTTTATGGAGACAAGAGGATAGGGATCTGGGCGGCCAGTCATTGACCTTGCCGTAGGCTCTAAAGGGTTGCGCAAAAAGGAAATCATACATATTCATTTAGAATACAATAGGAATACAGATGTATTAGAGAAATGTTAAGGTTAGCCTTTGAACAACTGTGCCTATCTGTATTTGGACTTTATAATAAAATGCGCCCAGGGTCTACGACCCCTGATCCAAACCTGTTGTGTTGTCTGACTTGTCTGCCTTGGGGGAAAGGGGGGTAGGGGGTAGGGAATCACCACCCCCTTTTTTGGGATCATCCACTTTCATGGGATCATCCGCTTTCATGGGAGGGGCCTAGGCGGTACCAGTCCATAGTGAAAGGCTGGCTCAGCCTAGAGCCAGCCGCCATTATGGCAATTACGCGGATCCCGGTATTAAAGTGGGGGGGGTCAGTGGTGCCGCACTCAGAAAGTGACTCGGCACCCCCGCCTTCCTTAGGGGTCAGCCTTAGCCCCGGGCGCCCCATAACCGGTAGCGCCTAGTAGCACTTCCGAGTCGGGTGGCGTGGCTGGGACGAAGGGACAGGCCAGTTGGAACTGGTTCTGCACCCCTCCTCTTTTTCACTATCTATTTCTGCCCCAGGCGAGGAGGCATTCTTTTTGTGCCTGCCCCCCTGCCTGGGAAGTGCCGCTTTGTGGATCTGGCTGGGAGGAGGCCCAGTTCATTTTTATTTTTACCCACCGACTATCCCCTAGGGCAGATATTGTCAAGTGTCTATATGGTGTGAAGTGTTTTCTTGCTTTCCTTACAGGAATAAGTATATGATAAGTAATATAAGTAAATGTATTGGATGAGCGTATATTCTCTTTGTGTTGCAGGACAATGTATGTTCGTACTTGCAAAGTATGTTTCATTTACAAGAAGTAATCATGTCGTATTTGGTGCATTTTCCCAGGTCGGACGGTAAGGTCATGGTTGGTGAGCATAGTTTGTGATCCTTTGAGGGCATCACCTTCGTGAAAGGGGGACGCCCGAGGGGGAGACAGAGGGTCTCTCCCAGAACTCCAAGGGGTAGTTTCAGGCAGTAGGTGGAAGGGGTGCGGGGGGCTCTGGGAGTCACGCTTCTAGTAGGCCATGGGCCCCCCCGCACGCGCTCAAGGTCACACTGCCGGTACATTGAAGGGGGGCACTGCACTGGGAGCCACGCTTCCAGTAGGCCATGGGCCACCCCGCACGCGCATATGCTCAAGGGTGCATAATTTGAAGGGCCCGCTTTTATGGAGACAAGAGGATAGGGATCTGGGCTGCCAGTCATTGACCTTGCCATAGGCGCTAAAGGGTTGCGCAGAAAGGAAATCATATTCATTTAGAATAAGATAGGAATGTTAAGGTTAGCCTTTGAACAACTGTGCCTATCTGTATTTGGACTTTCTGCGCATTGTATATAATGTATACTCAATATCTCAATGTTTAAGTTTGTAATAAAATACGGCCGGGGGTCTACGATCCCTGATCCAAACTTGTTGTGTTAATTGACTTGTCTGCCTTGGGGGAAAGGGGGGTACGGGGGAGGATATCACCCCTCCTTTTTCGGGATCATCCGCTTTCATGGGAGGGGTCTATGCGGTACCAGCCCATATTGAAGCTGAGAGTAACAGAACACGCCCAAGGTATTTCACGGTTGTTCGTATTTTAGTGTATTCAAAATCGAGACTAAAGGCCTGTGATTAAACTAAGGTCCCGCTCATGTTGTCATTCCACAGCGGAATTGAAGAAACGGCAACATCGTTTCCACACATTGGAGGTCTTCGAACGCTCTCGAAGTGAATTGTCTTGAGCGTTAAGCTGGTGTAACAATACCGAAAATGGTTACTTTGTTTTCAAACACAGGTATGTACATGAGAAACATCCCTTATTGAATTCCAAGCTTGGCTGCAGTTTGTTCCCCTTTACAACTCGAACAAAACAACTTTGTGTTTCTTCCTTTTCTAGAGAACACGTGCTCTTCATATAAACAGTGGCTGTCGATCAGCACACAAACTCAATGTAAGTCTGTTCCGTACCCTTTTTACAAACATGCAGTTTTTTGTCATTCAAATTTCTGATACGGCCATTAACAAAATAATCCCTCTGTCCCCAGATCCAACAATTAACTTCGAGTCAGAACTATGCTCCTATGCCCTGATGAGAATCCCGGGAATGGACGTTGGGATTCAAAACACGCCGGCGTTTACACAAACTACTGGGTCCTAAAAACTATAGTAATCCAAGAATAGTACTTCCATGCAAATAGAGATGCTCATTGGATTCATGAATACTCACTCAGTAGCCCAACAACGGTGGCTGTTGTTTTTGGTCTAATTACTTGACTGGCTTTTACAAATATTGTTTTATTGTATGTATTTTATGTATGCCGCATGTACTGCATTATAATTTTCATTTAATTTCTGTTGAATTTCTGATATGCATTGATTTTGGTTTCTTGTGTGGTTGCATCAATGTAGTAATTAAATTACTCAGACCATTCGAAATAGCTAAAGGTCTAGGTCTGTTTACTAGTTGAAACAGCAGGTCATAAATAACAGGTCAGGTTCTCTTTTTTGTTCCTTATAATGTTTGAAAGGTCCCGCCTGACCCTAGTAGGACCAAACCCCCCTATCTAGAAAAGGGATTTAACCAAAGGCACTTATATGGTGGATACTAGCCTGGAGCCACATAACTCTAAATAGGTGTAATGAGCACTGAAAAATGCATTAGTCTGTACTGATGAAAAATATTGTAAACTTATCCAACATGCCCCACTGTAGGTGTGATAAGAACAACAAATGGTCCAAACGTGCTTTCCTGGACAGGCCAAGGAAGACATAACTTCTTAAATATGCTTGGTCACTTAAATATTCATCACCTGGTAATTAACACAAGAGAGAAATAAATACTCTTAAGTACGCACCAGGGAAAACGAAGAAACAACCACTGTATTTTTAGTAGATAACTTCGTTTTATATAATCTCATTTTATAAAGGTGGCAAAGACATTACCATATATGACAGTATACCAAAGTAGGAGGTTTCTCTAGGGAAAGGGTGCAAAGGAAAAGTGCTCCAATATGAAGTGAATAAGAAGGAAAAGGCATCAAATAAAGTCAATTTAAGGAAAATAGTTTCACAATTTACAAGACATACTAACTGTAAAGAAACGTACATTAGTGTGGGTTAGCCGGTCTACAAGTACATTCTAGGTCTTCATTCTGTTGTATCCATAGTCTGCACAGAAATGCACTATCTGAAATTGGGGAGGGGTGATACACAGTAGTACCGGCTTTGGACGGGGGGTGTGTGGACGTTTTGACTCAGCTTAGTGCATAGAAGGTAACTTAAAACCTCCGCTTGCAGGTCTTCTTCAGGAGTGGGGGTTCAGTAAAAGACAACCAATATCAGGTGCTAGATTGTGGCGGGCCAGGTCACAGCTCCCCTGGTTGGATAGTCCACATAGGATTGCGGAGTGTAGCATTCGAATGAGCATCCAAATCAATGTGGTGCCGGCATGGGTATCCAACACCCTAGTGATGTCTAACGTGAATGAATCTGTTGAGTGGGAAACTTCATATGAGGAGGAAAGAGTCTGACATCCTTCAAAGTGAAGGTGTCGACATAGCAGGAGGAAACAATCACCAAAGTAAGACTTTCAAATGCACATCTATCACAAGGAAAGTCTCCCCCTTGCTGAGTTATCTCCCTCCAAGTGTCTCTCCGCGGACTTGGCTTCTGTTCCTTCAGTTTAGACAGCTGGAGGGCAGGGTGAGCAGAGGTGTCCCTCCCACCGGGTCAGCAGTCTCTTCCTTCGAGATTTAGACAGGAGTGGGCATCCTCTGGATGTTTCGGATCTCCCTGTTGTCTCTTCCCATGTCAGCAGTCTTATGCCTTCTCTTCCTTCAGGTTAGAGAGCTAGAGGGCAGGGAGGCGGAGGTGTCTTTCCCACGAGGTCAGCATACTCTTCCTTTGGGTTAGAGGTGGTGGTGTCTCTCCCTGCCCCTGGATGGTGTCTCTCCCTCCAGGTGTGTCTCCTTCTGGCTGTCTCTCCCGTGCCAGCAGTCTCTTCCTTCGGTCAAAGATGGAGGTGTCGCTCACTGCCAGAGGTCTCTACCTCCAGGTGCGTTTCATGTCTTCTCGTGCCGTCTGGCGCTCCTCCTCGCGTCCTCCCTGCAGGTGTGATCATCACCCCAAGAATGCCAACATTTATGGAATTCTCTACAATACTTGAACAAGAATATTATTAGGGCTTCTGGCTTTATAGTATTTGGTTTTGTTGACATTTCCGTCTGTATGTATCCATATTTATTTTTTGCCTATGCTATATGTACTTATCCATATTTAGGTCTCGCACTTGGCGACGCATTTCGCCAGCGAGACCTATTGTTGTGGTTTTCCCTCCCAAGTGGTACAGATCGGTACACGAGCCGATCAGGGTCTGTGGACCCGCTTACGCATGCCGGCTGTAGACAGATGCACACACACACACAGGCGCGCACACACACACTGCCGCCACCCCCCACCCCCCCCCCCCCACACACACACACACACACCGCCCCTCCCCCCCACCACTCACCTGCCATCTAGGAGATGAGGGACGGGCGCGCCCGCCCCTCTGCAACTGTATTCGCACTGGCTGCAGACCTCAGGAGGGGGAAACAAGATGTCCGGGCAGAGCATCACGGACCGCATCACGGTGGCGCAGCACATCGTAGCGGGTTTGGCTGACACCAAGACGGTGTGTAAGGCCACCACTCATGAGATCATGAGCCCCAAGAAGAAGCGCCTGGACTGTGAGTGCCCAGCGCGCGCCTCTGACTCAGGGGGAGGGCAGCAACCACCACCCCACGCGCACGCTGCTGACTCGGGGGAGGGCAACGCCCGCCCGGAGGAGACGCAGCGTCACCTGCGTGAGTAGGGCTGTTGACATACCCTGGCATCTGGGTGCTGTTGTGAGTGTAGTTGCCCATCCTAGGGCGTCTTCATAAAAACGCTCAGCGTTTCTGGTGCATTCACTTGTGTCACAAACTGTCACTTGCGACCAGCAAATACGTTGTCTACTTAATAAAATCGTATTTAATGTTTTTTTTATTTTGTGGCATGACAGAGAGATGTTGGGGGTAGATCGAAAGAAAGTTTAGCTTAGTAACCCATTCGAAGTTTCTCACTTTTTTATTATTACTCGACTATTGTCCCTAACTAATTCGTTTGCAGTGACACGTTAAAGCAGCCTCACTGTCCAGCTTTTTTGGCATGGAGAACATTTAGTGTAGAATATCTCTGAAAATGCACAGTTCTCGTCCCTGCTGTATGTCACAAAACAAAATGTGTCCCAATCCAAATTTCCTTTTTTTTTTAAATCCACAGTTTTATGGGAGATCAAGTTATCCTCTTCCCAGATGTCAAGTGTCTCTTACTGAACACTCCATCAATTGCAAGTCGCCAGGGTTGGACTGGGACAGAAAATAGGTCCCGACACTAAAACAAAAGTGGCTCGCAGACCATAAAACAAGGCCACAACCAACAAGAAAACGGCACAGGCACACACTGACTTTCAGACTAGCCCACAAGTCACTGACTGATTGTGTGGCTTGTCCGACCTTGAAGCCTCCTTTTCTAAAACTTCGAACATCCCAAGTGCTACCTGACCCTTAGTGTAATCAATTAACATTTCTCAGCACTTACATAAAAGAGCATACATAAATTCACTGGATGGAATAAGTGGCACCTAACGGTTTTCCACATTTGTCTGTAGCCATACTCCGTTGCAGTCAACAAATATTGCGGATGCACCCTTTTAGTTAAAAATGTGTAGTCCTGCGCATCACCATTTTTGTTGAAACGTATATTTTCTGGTTGTTATTGGCATCTTCGGAAAATGCATGAAAATCGCTGTTTTGTCCTGTCATGACTGAAAACTTTCTAAATTTACAGGATATGTATGTATGGCAGTTTGAGGTTTTGATTACCCCTGCTAATTACATAATTCCTGGATACTTTCGTTAAGCTATTTCTACTTTGGAGCACATTATGTGTATGCACTACTGGCGGGTAGCAACATATCAAAGGAAATATTTTGAAGGAACCGTGATTTCATTTGCAATTTACCAAGACATTTTGGACCAATTTGCTACTGAAAACTGGTAATGTAGCTTGATGGCTCATCCAGTGTTCATCTTTAGCTGTGAACTTTCAACTTGCATAGAATGGAGTCATGCACAATGTTCTCTAACTACATTGGCTTTTTGGCTCTCATACAGGGCTTAACACTCCCACATCATCTAAATTGTAGAATGTGTGCGTGTAGCCTGTGTTTTTTTGCTCAAGTCTTAAGAAAATGTCTGCTGCAGAATAGTTCTTAGGTTTGCTCAAAACAAAGACGATAAACCTGGAAATGTGGCCCAAAACAGAGACAAGTGCCAACAATATCTTTAGTGAATATAAAATCAGTTTCACGTTACTTGGTTACAGGTTCACATTCTAAAAAGAAAACATTATTTTAAAAATGAGCTCCACGTAGAAAATTTTGGATGAATCTTTTCTCCAAGTTCAAGGACCATGACAAGTACATTATATTGAAACAGCGTCGTAAAGACCGAGCAGAGGACTGCACAAGCAGAATGTGTAGCTCTCGTTCCATTACCTGACTCTCCTATGCAGGACTGTCACCACCTCCTAAGAAAGGGTGGTTAGGTTTTAAATGTCTGATATTACTTTCAGTTGACTGTTATTGGATATATTAACCTACTACGAATGCAAAGATTTCTCAAAGACAAGCTTGTTGGATTTCGATTGCCTATTTACGTGCAGAATAACGCCTGAAGCCACTGTTCCATGGGACGGCAACTAGTGATGGTACTCAGATGAGTAAAGTAAATCAGGTTACCATTTGTTTCGCTTTGTGTTTTGTAGTCTCACTGTGGCGTGTTTAGTTATAGGTTGCCATTTATCTGTAGATTTGTTTTCTTATTTATTTCTGTGCCTTGTAGGCCACACCTATCATATGATCTTCGTGCTTGTTATATTAGAATGGGATTTTCCATTAAAGCCCTTCCCGGACATACTTGCCAAGCTTCAGAACTACTGTTCTTTCTGGGTAATAATCAGCGAGGTTTTCCTCAAAAGGAACCACCATCCTTTCTTATTTCCGGAGTTCCAGTCACTCCTTTGTGTGCCTATATGTGAGTGGTGTGACTAATTCAAGAACCGCTAAAAGGTATGAAGGTAAATGGACTCACAGTCAATTTCAGCAGCCCCACTCCCTTCTCATTTCTCTTGTGCACTACTGCACTTCTGTTCCTCTATGTAGTGGGTATAAATGCCAGCATAATATTGAATCCAGCACAATCTAAATTTGGAACCAGCTATATACCGATTTGCAATGAATACATTGTAATTATAAATGGGCCCGCATTCTTCCAAAACTGGTAGATGTGAGTGACCCTGTATAAACTTTTTTCAACCTAAGTGAAGAGTAACGAAGATATCAAGCACTTCTGAGAATTATACACTCCGTGAATTGCTAGCCAGCAGGACACTTGGGGACAGTATAAAGGAAAAGCACTCGTGGTCCTTCACTAGCACATTACATAGCACCTATTACCATGCCCCACACAAGAGCTCCACTTGGTTGCTACTATAACCTTTAAGGAACTATACAGTTAGGACATTTAACAATATTTGCTCTATGTACTTGGGATCTTCGTACATACAGTAATGTTCTCTTCTGTGCACCGCCCTACCTAGAGTGAATACTAAATAAAAACGTAACGGGAGGCTTATGACAGTACTGACCTATCCTCATCACCTCGTACCTCTTTCTCCTGCCACGCCGCTCCCCCTCTCCCTCTCACATACACTGTCATGCTTTTCATCCATTCTTTCTCCCTTTGTCACCGTTCTCCGATCTCGCTTACTAGTCCATTCTGTCTTTCTCTCTCTTGCTCGGGGTCAAAGTCTGGTGATAAAAAGTACATTCCAGTCTAGATAAAACAAGCATTTGCAATGCAATAGGTCTCGCATTATTAAAGTTTGAGCTATTGGTGTTGCATTATTTAGCAATGCCCATAGCTCAAACTTTAGTAATGCAAGACCTATCGCTTTGCAAATGCTTGGTTTACTCTTCCCTCTGCTCACTTCATATTCTCTGCGTTCCCTTTTTATTATTTGCCCATTCCCTCCACTATTTTTATATGTTCCCGCTCTCCTTTTCTATATCTTTGGACTGACCATTCCCTTCACATCACCCCACCTCCTTTGCATATTCAGATCGCGCGAACTCTACACCCCTTGTTTCTCCTTTATTTTCATGTCCTCCCCTTCTCAGCCTCTCAATATTTACTCTCTCAGTAGACCTTTACTCCCTCTTTCGTTGCACGCTTCTCCTTCCCCTTTCGCCTTGTATTCTCTCATTCCGGGGATCCCCAACCCCAAAACAGGCCTTTTCTCATTCTCAGTCCCGGGATATCCCTTCAGGGCAGGATTTTGGGCAGAGGCCTTGCCTCTCTTCTGCCCACAGACAGTCACTGCAGCGCCCCCACCCTCTTTGCCCACACATCCTCTCACAGAGCATGGCTCTGCCTTCAAGCTGACACCAATTGTAGCAGGCTTATCGAAAATTAGCTTTTTCTTTGACGTTTCATTCAGCCAGCAGGGGCTGGTGGTCATTTCACAGCGCGCTCCGGAAGCAGACACCAGCCCTAAAGAATGAATCACCCCAGGTGCTTTCCTACCTGAAGCTGGGTATGTGGCAGCCCCATACGGAGCACTGAGGGCTTTCAGACACCGTAATGTGCACATGTGCAAGGACGGAAAACGGCCCAACTATCCCCTAGTTTTAAAGTAAAAAACATCAAAACTTTATTTCTGAATCATGGTCGAGGAAGAGCAAACTTTCAATGTAATCAATGCACAATAAAGTTCACAAAGACTAATTTCTATATTCTTTCTTTATTCTTGGCTAAAGATACAATAGAAACAGGTAACGCATGTTGTCCCTTCTGACTGTGGAACTTTTTGATTCATCACATTGAACTTCTGATGCACTAATTCCTTGTCCATGTGAGTTTTTACCTACAGTCATATGGCAATCAAGCCATCACCTACCAGGACCTCACCGGACAGGAGCAATGAACTTGCTAAGTACTTTGAGTCTAAAGTCTCCCACATCCTAGCCTCACTTCCGCAGCCTAGCCAGCTACCTTACTGGGACAGTGCTGCGCCTGACACTTGCCCAGGAGGTGCCCCTCGCCTACTGCTGACCACATTTAGGGCGGTCTCACCGGACGAGGTCGGAAAGACTCTGGCCAAGATGAAAAGTGGCTCTCCCCGTGACCCTGCTCCCATGAGGTTTCTGAAAGCTGTCGCCCCTGCGATTGTGCCCACAATCCTCGAGTTGATCAATACCTCGCTGTCCCAAGGCTCCGTCCCCCCTAGTTGGAAGGGGGCGGTAGTTAAAGCCCTTCTCAAAAAACCCCAACTGGACCCTACTGATTTGGCCAACTACAGACCGATCTCGCTCCTCCCGGGCATTAGCAAAATTGCTGAGAAACTGGTTAACGTCCAGCTGTCCCAGTTCCTGGAATCTAAAAACCTGTTGCGCCGGTCCCAAACTGGGTTTCGTCCTGGCCAAGGCACGGACACTGCCCTCCTCGCCGTCATCGAGGAGGCAAGGTGCATTTTAGATTCAGGGGGGTCAGTGGCAGTGATCCTCCTGGACCTTAGTGCAGCCTTTGACACGGTGAATCACCGTGTCTTGCTCCACCGGCTGGCCAGGGCGGGACTTGGGGGCACAGCGCTGGCCTGGATTGAGTCATTTCTGTCGGGCCGCTCGTTCCAGGTCTGGGATGGCAATTCCCGTTCTGACTCTCTGCCTTTGACTAGTGGGGTGCCCCAGGGCTCCTCACTTAGTCCCACTCGAGGACGTAGTTGCCCCCTTCGGCATCAAAATTGTGAGTTACGCGGACGACACGCAATTAGTCGTCTCGCTCTCACATCTTGACCAATGCCCAGACAATCTCCTGCACTGCCTCCAGGAAATCCATCTCTGGATGTGCGAGTCCTCACTCAAGCTTAACGGGTCCAAAACGGAAGTTATGCTGATGGGCAAGAAATGGTCAGCAATTCCATCTTCAGTTTGGCCCGATGCTATGGGTGAGGTGCCCGCCCCTAAGAGGGAAATTAAGAACCTGGGGGTCTGGCTCGAACCAGACTTGTCCATGAAAACCCAGGCAACTAAAACAGCGGGAACTTGCTTCGGACTTATGCGCTCAGTCCGTAAGATCCTTCCACTGCTCCCTCCCCAATCAAGGAAACTCCTGGTTCAAGGACTGATCCTTACGCGATTGGACCACAGCAATGCCGTCTACTTGGGAGTCCCCGAAACTACCCTGGGCAAGCTACAATGAGCCCAAAATGCGGCTGCCCGGATGTTAATGAATCTTCCCTCCAGAGTCTCAGCCAGACCAGCGCTTAAGGCTCTCCACTGGTTGCCAGTGCGAGAGAGGATCGAGTTTAAGGCAATGTGCATCGCTCACAAACTCCTCAATGGACAAGGCCCTTCCATTCTGGGAGATATGGTGACCCCGTACAAAGCCTCGAGATCCCTGCGCTCGGACAATGAGCGACTAGCCAATGTCCCTAAGTTCAGGAGAGTACGCACTGGTGGCCGTCGCTTTTCAGTAAAAGCATCCACACGCTGGAATTCGCTCCCTCGCGGTTTGCGGTTGGAACCGGTCTACCTACGCTTCCGCAAACAGCTTAAAACTCTGCTGTTCCCCAAATAAGTTCTCCCCCCTGAAGGACTGGGTTTTTCTAAGACCCAGCGGTGCCAGGGGACAACACCTAAAACCTTCGTGGGTAACCTGTTCCGGCGTACAAATGACAGAGACACGGGACACTTCCTTCGGCGTCAAAGATTCGAGGTTTATTACTGCAGGGAACACAGAAGTCACGATAAGTACATCATATGTAGGTTCACGGAGCCTGATTCAAATTGCTACTGTGGGTCGCTCCTTTTATACAAGTTTCTCTCATAGATTAACATGGTACACAAAGGTTTACAACTTGGTTCCCATCGTAAAGGCAAAAAGGGTCGCTTTCATGTATTTAGGGCCCGGAACATAAGTACAGAAACATTCGGTGGTTCCCAACTGTAAAAACCCATCTTCCCACCATTAGTACATTCCAATCAGCAATAAACAGATCGAAGAAGGAACAGGAACAGGTGTAGAGGAAGGTAGAAACAGTGGGGAGATCGGAAAGGGTGTAAAAGGGGTGGTATCGGGAAACACGAGCTGCAGGCATCAAAGGGACGTGCCTAATGAGATGCACGCCTAAGACAATAGACCGGCACGGCAAGATGAGCCTCGAGCGGAGACATCTGCCTTACAACAGTCATCCCCCTCATCATAAAGACACTTTCAAAGGAAACGTGTCTTCCGCAAAAGTCTTGGGAATCCCAGGGTCGTGAAGCGGACAGCGTCCGTTCGCTGGCTACTTGAGGGCAAGAGACAAAATGGATGCTGTATCTAAGATGGAACCCGTGGGTACAGATAGAGAAACCCACGAAACAGACAAACGGTTTAGGCTAGGACAGCAAAAACGCGTACACCCACTAATCTCGTCATTTGCGGTTCGTAGATACCAGACTCGACCATATTCGTGCGAGTCGAAAACACCACTTACAATTGTCACGGAACCTCAGACGCTCCTTTTGCCCTCATGTAGGCAAGCACTAGTCGGAATCATATTCGATATTCATCAGACCATCTAAGTGCTGCTGCAACATCATCCTATCCATCAGAGTTCCTTTGGTAACAGGTGACTGTCTCATACACGTCGTAGCACAGAGGCCACATAAGGCAGGACCACACTGCACACAAAGGCAACACGTGAACAGGAATGCTACAACAACTCCGATGATCATCAGAATCGTCCAACCCCAAGTCGACATCAGGCCCCAAAACCACCCAAGTAGCGTCCAATCCCCTACGTCCACGTGTATGGACTCAGAGATCTTATGCAACTTTGAGATGGCTTGATAGACAGTTGGAGCGTTATCTGGAATGAAAATACAGCAGCTCGAATGGATCACCTTACATACTCCACCTCGATCCGCTAATACGACGTCTAAAACCATACGGTTTTGTAGCGTCATAAGCCTATCCGCCTGAAGCTCTGCTGTAATGTTACCAAGGGCACTGGCAGTGATATTAGCTGTTGATTCCACCACTCGGGTCAACTGTCTCAGGTTCCTACTATTGACCATAGGTCCCCAAAACGGAAAGAAACCCTTGAAAAAGTCTCCTGCCTCTTGACCGGCAGTGTCCTCTTCGCTAATCACGCCCCTCACGACTCTAGTCTTGTGGTAATCTGCATCAACGGTAAACGTCGGAGGCAACAGATTTGCAATGTAAC
The DNA here is from genome assembly GCF_964263255.1 of Lissotriton vulgaris. Lineage (NCBI taxonomy): Eukaryota > Metazoa > Chordata > Amphibia > Caudata > Salamandridae > Lissotriton > Lissotriton vulgaris. The sequence goes on along the minus strand of NC_141693.1, from coordinate 1,247,812,630 downwards.
ATGAGCCCGCAAAGTCAGAGGGCAACCACGTATACGCACGGTCATGACAGACGAAGTACGTACCCTTGGCAGTCAGAAACACAGGGGAAGAGAGCATCGGTAAGACATACGTCTCAGAGCAAGCGCTCTCTCCAAGATGGGCTCTCGGGCTTCGGCCACGACCTTTTAGACAGAAATTACCAAGGTGGGGTACGATCCATATGGGAGACGAGCTCTTAAGCTGTCTTTCACCCACGAGCGCACTATACTCAACCTCACTCAGGTCCCTATAGGCTCGCACCTCTTCGTCTGGGATAAGCGACGGTTCATAGATATCCCAACTAGATCGGCAATCGCTATGGCCAAAGGCTTATGGTACGGACCAGGACCAAAGTGGGGAGGACGTGGCTCTCGATTGGGGTAGGAATCTAGTGCACTTCGAAACATTGTTTGCAATGCTCGAGCTGAACCCTGGGAACTATAAGGAAGGACGAGGTATGGAATTCCCTTATCCGTGGTATGTGGCATTAACCCACACACCCAACAATTGGTAGTGTTAACCACTAACTGATGCTGATGAAGGAGCTGAATGAAGAAATTATTCATAAATTCCGCACGTCTAACCTGCTCGTGTTGAGGTAGAATGTGAAAGGAATGAGGGGACACAGTGGAGGTAGTTTTAGGTTCAGAAGTAGGGGTAGGTATGGCAGAAGGTAGGAAGTGCTGTATCATATAATACACCCCACCCGCTAATAACAAGGAAACAGTTAGAAACAGAAGGAACACCTGAAACATAAAGCATTTCGTATGAGCAATTTGTTGCAGTTTGAATCTTTGCGCCTGAGCTTTTTCCAAGTCCACCAGCTTTGAAAAGGCCATCCTCTAAAACCGTCCGCAACGTTTCTTGACGCACTTCGTTCTGTGTAGCAGTAGTCAATCCCCAGGAGTTCCCAGGAACCGACGGCCTTCGACCTTGTGTCAAGACCTACTAACCAGAAGGAAGTACGCGCGCGGCCCTATGGTCCACCCGGAGGCAAGGTATCCTAATTCACAAATATATACAAAGTCTCTTAGCTGTGGAAGCAAAAACACATATATGGAAAAAAACTCAATATTTACAAAATCACAGTTGTACGAGTGTTTAGACTGATCGGGGCAATGGGATAACGTAGATGTCGAGGGACAAAAAGCAAACTTTTATTAGTCCTTGTTATTAGATCGCAAAAAGTATCGGCTTTTCCCAGGACGTGTCTGTTCGTCAAACAATGGATCCGATGAGGGAACAGAGTTCTGTTGATCAGTCAATTGTTCAGATCTTGAGTTTGGTGATGACAAATGTTCAACAATGTCGTTCTGCTGCACTGAGGGTTCTCCGACAGGCTGAGCGTCACTAAAAGGTACGAATGACTGCAGTCTTTCAGTTTCAGACGAAGCAATGCCCTTCCTCACCCACGAGTCCGCTGATAAAGGTATAGGTACCTTCTTGGTATGGGTGGCATGCACCCAGTGTTTTCGTCCTTCCAAACGGACAGCAGTTCTCGTGGCAAGGAGGACTTGGTAGGGTCCAGTAAAGCGAGGTTCAAGATTGCGTTTTCTTCCAAAGTTCCTCGTCACCACCCAATCTCCGGGCTGGAGCTGGTGGCCTGGACCCTCCGTCTGCGTCGGCAGTGCTTCAAAGACCTGTTGGTGAATTAACCTCAGTTTAGCAGTCAGATCATGAAGATAATCAATCAACATTGGGTACTCAAGATCTGAAAACACACTTGGTCTAGGGACCCCCCAAACATTCGCAGGACGACCAAACACTATTTCATAGGGACTGAGCCCTACTCGGGAGTGTACAGTCGCCCTTGTTGACAACAGAGCTAGGGGTAAAGCGTCAGGCCACGAAAGACCAGTCGTAGCCTGAATCTTCGCTAATTTTAATTTAAGGGTGCCATTATACCCCTCGACTAAACCTGCTGACTGGGGATGATTGGCGCTAAGGAACTTTTGAGTAATTCCAAGGCCCTTACACACACTCTTCATCACACTCCCCACAAACTCACTTCCGTTATCAGACCATACAATCCGCGGCATTCCATACCGAGGAAAGTATTTCTTCAGTAGGATTTTCGCAGTGGACAGAGCCGTGTTGTCTTTGAGAGGGTAGGCTTCAATCCATCGGGAGAATGCGCAAACCACCACTAAAACGTATTTAAGGTTATTGCATCGCTCCATATGGATGAAGTCTAGTTGAATCACCTCAAAGGGACATGAAGGGGGAGCAAAATGGCCAGGAGGTGTAGGGGTTCCCTTACCAGGATTGTACATCATACATATCATACAGTTTTTAACCAATCTCTCAGCACATTTAGTAATACCATCATTCTTCCATACAGGAGACAACAACTTGCAGATACCTTTCGCACTAATATGTGCTAACCCGTGTGCCATCGTCACAACAGCTAGCACATACGCATCTGGCAACATCCATCTCTTATGCTCCGACAAATCAATCCAACAACCATTCACATCCAATTTTCCCGTACTCTCTTTCCACTTCGTCTTTTCAGTCTCAGTGGCCTCGTTCTGTATCGCTTTCACACTCTCGATAGTATCCTCACACATGCCAGTCTCTATAAGCCACCTAACCGAACTCGTCACATACATTCTAGTGCTAAGGTTCCGGGCAGTCTCCTTAGCAGTCTCATCCGCAAACGCATTACCACGACCAACATCATCCGTCACCTTACGATGCGCACTACATTTGACAATCGCTACCTGTTTAGGCAATGTAAGTGCATCCAAAAGATCATTCACAAGCTGTCCATGCTGAATCTTAGTGCCATGCGACGTCATAAAAACTCTCTCTCTCCACAATCGTCCGAAATTATGAGCGACGCCAAAAGCGTATTGGCTGTCGGTAAACACATTCACCCGTTTCCCTTTCGACAACACACACGCTCTAGTCAAAGCGATCAGTTCTGCAGCTTGGGCAGAATTCTGATTCAATCTCGCAGCTTCCACAACAGTGTTCAAAGTTACCACAGCATATGCGGTCGTCACATCACCATTCGGCAATTTAAAACATGAACCATCCACATACAAGGTCCCATCGGGATCTTCCAAAGGGGTGTTTTTGAGGTCCACGCGACCTTTTGTTTCCTCCTCAGTCCGTAAGTAGCAGTCATGAGGTGCTACTTCATCTGATTCCATACTAATTGGCAATAAAGTCGCCAGATTCAGGACATTACAACGCTTTATCTGAATGTGACTTGCCAACAGCGTCAACTCGTACCCAGACAACCTTGCACTCGTCAAGTGTTGCGTTTTCGTACGATTTAAAAGAGTGTCAACTGCGTGCGGAACCATCACCGTAAGCATATTATCCATGACCAATCCTGCAGATTGTCGGATGGACACCGCAGCTGCCGCTGTTGCTCTCAAACAACTTGGCAATGCTCTAGCTACCGGGTCCAAGGTCGAGGAAAAATATGCACATGGACGCTGCTTACCACCAAAAGGTTGCGTCAAAACACTCAACGCACACCCTTCCCTCTCGTGAACGTATAATGTAAACGGCTTACTGTAGTCAGGGGTACCCAACACAGGAGCCGAACACAACGCATCACGCAATTCAGAAAAACTATTCTGACATTCTTCCGTCCATGGTAAAGGAGTTGGAACATCCTTGCACGTAAGAGCCACCAATGGTTTCGCTAGCAATGAAAAATTTGGAATCCACTGCCTACAGTACGACGTAATACCTAAAAAGGCACGCACATCTCTCTGAGTTGTTGGCACAGTCATTCGCGCAATCGCTGCAATTCTCTCTGGGGTCAACCTTCTTCCCTCCTTTGACAATAAGTGACCTAGATAGGTTACTTCTTGACAACAATATTGTAATTTAGAAGGCGACACCTTATGATGTAGGTCACAGAGATGTTGCAACAACGACACCGTAGCAGTTTTGCAAATGTCCTGAGTGTCCGCAGCCACCAATAAGTCAGACGTATTGGATCAAGGCTGCACCAGCCGGCAACACAAACGCATCTAGTTGGCCCTTCAAGGCTTGACTGTATATGGATGGACTTTCACAGTAGCCCTGAGGAGCGCGTTTAAACCTGAAGCTGCGGCCACCAAGAGAGAAACCGAAAAGGTCTCTACTTTCCTCAGCAATCGGAATGCTGAAGAAAGCATTCTTCAAATCGATGACTGAGAACCAAGATGCAGAGGCTGGAATCAGAGTCAGTAGAGCCGTAATGTCAGGCACCACAGGGAACTGAGGAATCACAATTTTATTCACCTCCCGCAAATCGATAACAAAACGATAAACAGGTGGTTTTGAGGGATCAGTACGTTTCAAAATGGGCAGCACAGTACTGTTGCACACGTGTTCCCGAGTCTCCTCGATAACATCTTTGTCGATCAGATCGTAAATGATCGCTAACAGTGCTCGCTCACCATCAAGGGAGATACGATACTGGGGAATACGTGGCAGTCGCACATTTGACTTCAAGTGAACAACATAAGGGGAGATGTCAAGCAGGCCCACGTCATTGGGACCCGTTGCCCACAAAGATGCAGGAAGAGAGCTCAATTCCGGTGGAAGCTTATCGAGAGACAAATACATAGGAGAGACAACTCTCTCACCCAACGTAAGCTTTACTCCCGCAGGAGAACAATCCAAAGTCGCATATAGACGTTTTAGTAAATCCAGACCCAAAAGATTTTCACCACAACCAGTAGTCAAAATCAACTGAGCTTTCAGCTCACGTGGCCCAATTGTAAGGGGCAAAGGACGAGAAACTGGATTGCTAACAGGGGCGCCAGAGAATCTAACGGAAACATTTGTTAAGCCAGACAAAGGTGCGCCAGGGAGTTTCGAATGCATGATGGAACTTTTCGCTGCACCAGTGTCCAACAGAAAAGGCTCAACGACGCCCGAGGTGGCAACTGCGACGTAAGGCCCTCTCTGATCAACCGGAACTGATACTACTCCCTCTCCTTGTCTATGGCTGTCCTAGTAATTACCGTCGTCAGTTCCCTGATCGACGTAATAATCATCTACATTGTACTGGGCAGATCTTCCTTGTGATGATCCACGTTGATCAAAACAATTGTTTGAATCTGACGAATTATCTGAACGATCGTTTTGAACACCACGACCTCTACCACGTGATGCCTGTTGCGGACCACTACGACCTCCTCTAGAGGAACTACCACTGTTTCGATCACGTAAGACTGGACAATCGAATTTCAAATGACCCTCATTCCTACAATAGGCACACTGATTGTACCCCAACAAAGATCTCTGCGAAGAGGAGTCATTTCGAGATTGCGACCTATTAGACTGTGGCTGTGATCTATTTCGCTGTTGCGAATCATTCTGATTCCAACGCGGAGGATACGCCTGTTGCAACAACACTTTAGTTTTTAGCTCTTTTGTCTTTTTATCAGCACGATCATTTTCTTCTTTCTCCCTATTCTCATAATACTGTGCCGTAGCCAATATTTGAGCAGAAGTAGAAACAGCCCATGCACTCTCAGAATTTCTTAATTTGTTGCTCATGTCCGGCAACAAGTTAGAGACAAATTTGTCCACAAACAACCTCTGACCTCCCTCTGTACCCATATCCTGACCACTATGGTCGATGAATGCCTCCTTAAATCTTGTAAAGAAATCAGAGACACTCTCATCCTTCTTTTGCTTGCAAGCGGACAACTTATCCCAATTCACCTTCATAGCTGGCATAAGTGTTTTCATTAGGGTAATGATTCTCTGAGGGAGATCAGTAATTAACTGTTCAGGTTTAGCCCCACCAATTTGTCGTGTATCTGCCGCAGTGAGAGCAGCCCAATCACCGCCTAATTCTGCCACATGGTTTTCTTGACGGATCTTTGCCCAAACCGGTTGCGGTACAACATTGCCAAACAGCATATCGATATCAGCAAGGTTCATTATCGTAGCATCCACAAGCTGCGATAATTCCTTATAATACCCTGCAGGATTTTAGCGAGGGTCAGGCAAAGATTGCTTCACCTGCAACACTTCCGACCTCTTCCATGGAAGATGTATCCACACTCTCTGAAAATGTGGCAGAACAATAGGAACAGCCTGTGCATCACCAGGCATCCACACTGGTGGAACCTCACGCATGGGATACTGACCAGACGCGCCTAGTGGTCCCTCAATATCCTCCACAAATAATGCTCGAGGCATTATAGAGGGACGAAAAGATAACAATTGCTCAACAGCACGTCGAACATTAGAGTCTACTATCATTCCGCTCGAAAACTGGAGCTGTAGATTAGTCAAAGCAGTCAATACATCGTCAGATGCATCAGCCGATATTTGATCACGTAAAACCTTACACATTTCTTCAAAAACGTATCTTTGTGTCGGTATATTGAACTGGCAAAACGTATCCAGCATTGAACGTGGAGGATTCCTAATGGGGTATTTCATCCAAGCCATCGCCATATTATACAGCGCAGCACGTTCCCGATTACCGGGAAGCTGACTACGTCTTTGAGGACCGTCCGAACCAGCGGACTCAAGAATAGGTCCAAGAGAATTGAAAAAGTTAGCGGCAACAGAGGAAGTATGACGTCGGGTAGACGGAGAAGAATAACATAAAGGATTAACAAGGGAAGTGTCGGAAACAGAATGAACAGCGGGAGTAAGTAGAACAGGAGCAGCAGCAGGAGCAGGAGTATGAGGAAATACAAGCGGAGGGGCAGTAGGAACAGAAGTAGGCAAGGGAACAGTCGGAAGAACGGGTACAGGTTGAGGAACAGGTTGGGGTACAGGTACAGGAGCAGGTACAGGGGGAACCACGGGAGCTGCGGTACCCTGTGCGTACGGAGGTGGTGACTTCAAAAGATATGACAGTAAGGGATCCTCAACTGATTCCTCTTTCTTATCTGTATCCGTTGGCAAAGCGGGGTAACATTTATCTATGGACATACGCTGAAGCCGATCGAAAACTTCCTTTTCCTTTTCCTCCTTATCTCGCTGAAACTGCTCTGCTTTTCTTACCGTGGTAGCAACTCCATCTCTCTGATTGCGTTTTATCTGTCTAATTTCTTTCTGTTTGGCTTCTTTACGCCACAACCGAAAGGAATCAAACATGGCCGGCCTTGCTTTTCTCTTAAACAATTTAGCTTCAAGATTGTCTAGAATCGGAGTCTCAAAACTACCATGAGGTGGCCAACTAAGGACACCATCCTTTTTAGTATAGCGAATCCAACACTCGTTGAATATAATTGGACCAAACCCATGTTTGCTATATAACTCGTAAGTTGGAGTTCCAACCGGAGGTATCGGACACGAGTCCTCCAGTCGGGAATCCGCACCACATTTTCTAAAACAACTGAACAAAGTACTACGACCAGGCATCTTGCACACCAGCCGAGTTTCACAAACTTCAAGGGTTATAGGATTTACCAAGTCCCTGCAAAGAGCAAAAACCCTCGGTTTTTGGCGACTGCAGACGTCAAATATCACAACAAAGAACCAAGTACTAAGAACCACAAATGCAATGGAACCATGCAACAACTAAGCACCCACAACTAAGGACTATGGGAGCGACCCACAAATACTTAACTCAAAAATCGATGGCGTCACCAGGAAGGCCCGTCAATCGTCTTGCTGTACCAAGGTCTACGCCAGGCGCCAAAACAGGTCTACAGTCAGGGCAGCAGTCCGTCGCAGCCGTCAGGAGGCGGGAATCTTCGCGGGAAAAGTCGTCGGGCCACTTGTTTCGACAACAGGATCGATGAAGCGGGGTGCACCTTCCCTCGGAGATTTCACACGAAGTTCCTCACGATCGTCGGGCTTGGACCGGTACCATTGATGCAGCCCCTTGTTGGGCGCCAACTGAAGGACTGGGTTTTTCTAAGACCCAGCGGTGCCAGGGGACAACACTTAAAACCTTCGTGGGTAACCTGTTCCGGCGTACAAATGACAGAGACACGGGACACTTCCTTTGGCGTCAAAGATTCGAGGTTTATTACTGCAGGGAACACAGAAGTCACGAGAAGTACATCATATGTAGGTTCACGGAGCCTGATTCAAATCGCTACTGTGGGTCGCTCCTTTTATACAAGTTTCTCTCATAGATTAACATGGTACACAAAGGTTTACAACTTGGTTCCCATCGTAAAGGCAAAAAGGGTCGCTTTCATGTATTTAGGGCCCGGAACATAAGTACAGAAACATTCGGTGGTTCCCAACTGTAAAAACCCATCTTCCCACCATTAGTACATTCCAATCAGCAATAAACAGATCGAAGAAGGAACAGGAACAGGTGTAGAGGAAGGTAGAAACAGTGGGGAGATCGGAAAGGGTGTAAAAGGGGTGGTATCGGGAAACACGAGCTGCAGGCATCAAAGGGACGTGCCTAATGAGATGCACGCCTAAGACAATAGACCGGCACGGCAAGATGAGCCTCGAGCGGAGCCATCTGCCTTACAACAGTCATCCCCCTCATCATAAAGACACTTTCAAAGGAAACGTGTCTTCCGCAAAAGTCTTGGGAATCCCAGGGTCGCGAAGCGGACAGCGTCCGTTCGCTGGCTACTTGAGGGCAAGAGACAAAATGGATGCTGTATCTAAGATGGAACCCGTGGGTACAGATAGAGAAACCCACGAAACAGACGAACGGTTCTTACAGCGCGGGGATGCCTCCGGGTCACCAGGTGCTTTACAAATCGTTAAATAAAATAATAAAATAATAAGCCACATGTGCTCCGCATATAGCGCGAGGTCAGTCACGAACATCTAAGATCGTTTTTCATGTGCAATTTGGTTGCAGTTAACCTGGCGCCACCTGCTGCACCACTGGTAGCGACGTCCTACCTGTTACCTGTCTCTTACTTCCACTGTTTTTTTCACATGATACACATACACAACTTTTTCATATTTTCATTAAAAAGCACGGAAGCCCATCCTTGGGTGTGTGGTTGTTAACCAAAGCACCTGAAGTAACAGTAGATGGTGTAGCACCCAGGATAATGTGCTGCATGGCTAAATACTTCAAAAGGTCCAAATGGCATCATCACCAGTCAGTGCATGCTTCCATCATGCACACACACTACTAGCTGTCTGTGCACGCTTCCATCAGACAAACACCACCAGCCGCCAGTGCACGCTTTCACCAGGCAGACACAAACCACCAGCTGCCAGTGCACGTTTTAACAGGCACACTCCTCCAGCTGTCAGTGCAGACTTTCACCAGGCATACACAACACCAGCTATATTTGCATGCTTCCACCAGGCACACACACCACCAGCCATCAGTGCACGCTTCGAGCAGGCAGACACACCACCATCCGACCCACCTAATTGTTAGACAACAATTTTTTTTATGTATTGTCTTTTACACACTGTGGTTAGGCTGATCTATTTTAGTACACATCATGCTGCAATCTGGCGTTTATGAGTTTTTTTCTGGCACATCTCTACCCCAAAGCCTCTCACTGAAAGGTGTGAACTCTAGCACTGCCAGGCTCGCCAATGCCTTACAGTGCAACCCCACACACAACACCACACAACCACAACCACACACACACCCACAACCACACACACACACACACAACCACACATACAAACACACACACAACTACACTGAAAACCAAACCGTCAGTACACACTTTCACCACGCACAGACACCATCACTCATCAGTACATGCTTTCACCACACACAAACACCACCAGCCATCAGTGCACGCTTCCACCTGGCACACACCAACAGACATAGTACACACTTTCACCAGGCACACGCACACCATCAGCCATCAGTGCATGATTTCACCAGGCATACACAAACCACCAGCTGTCAGTGCACAATTTCACCATTCACACACACACACCACCAGACGTCATTGCACACTTCTAACTATCGCCCTCACTCTATCTATCGCCCTCCCTCTATCGCCCTCCCTCTATCTATCGCCCTCTATCTATCTCCCTCCCTCTATCTATCTATCTCCCTCCCTCCCTCTATCTATCGCCCTCCCTCTATCTATCTCCCTCCCTCTATCTATCTCCCTCCCTCTATCTATCTCCCTCCCTCTATCTATCGCCCTCCCTCTATCTATCGCCCTCCCTCTATCTATCGCCCTCCCTCTATCTATCGCCCTCCCTCTATCAATCTATCGCCCTCCCTCTATCAATCTATCGCCCTCCCTCTATCGATCTATCGCCCTCACTCTATCGCATCACCACAGCATCACTCAGCATCACCACAGCATCACTCAGCACCACCACAGCATCACTCAGCACCACCACAGCATCACTCAGCACCACCACAGCATCACTCAGCACCACCACAGCATCACTCAGCACCACCACAGCATCACTCAGCACCACCACAGCATCACTCAGCACCACCACAGCATCACTAAGCACCACCACAGCATCACTCCGGGGCACCACAACATCACTATGCTCTACCACACCATCACTGAACGCCACAGCATCACTCGTCGCCACCACATCACTCAGCGCCACCACAGCATCAATCTGTACAACCATTCAACAACAACTGGTTCAAATATGTTCTCTCAATGTTTCAAGCTTTATTACAAATGTCCCAAAAAGATGTTAATATTTCACTTCTGTTCTTGTATTTTCGTCACAATAAAATACACTGAACATAATCTTCACAAAAGTTATTTACAAAAGTTTAAGCTATTGCCATTATACATTACAATAACTTTTAAGTATTCATTATTTAAAAAAAAGTAAAAGCAATTCTTATTTGTAATATCAATACATCTAAGTCACGTAAATACAACACATATTGCATTACAAATGCTATAGGTGTCACATTTGCGAAAGTTAAAACTATTGGCATTGTAAATGACAAAGCTATTAATTTCGCTATTTTCAAAACCAACACATAAATAAAACATTTGTCATTTACAATACCAATAGCTCAAACTTTCCTAATGCGAGACCTATTGCATTGCAAATGCTTGTTATTTGGACTTTTGTGAATAAATGAAGTTGAAAATAGTATATTTCCACATTTATGTAACCGATAAATGTGAATTCATGCTTGACGCCTGATAGGTGCTTAGGAAAAGAACACCCACAGATAAATCAATGCACTTATGAACATTTTAGTATCAAGGTTGTGCATATCTACTGCTATTTAAGCCTCTTTACTAAAATCCCGTTTTTTTAACCCCTTACATGTCAATCTGGAGAGCTATTGGACTGGCTGTCATGCTGGGAGCATTTATTATCTCTACCAAAAAAAAGGCAATCATAGCTGCCAAGGTTTCAGATTGCTATGTGTGACATTTAAATAATTTCAGCGCAATTATGAGTGACATTTCAACTACTATAAGTGACACTTTCTTTCGAGCAAAATCAAGTAATGTAGACGAGGGAAACATATTAATATCAGCATTTACACCCATTTGAGCAACAAGAAACACTCCAAGAAGATTTTAAAACTGCTGCAAAGAACCAGTCAACGTGGACACGGCTCAACAGGAACATGTTACACACGGAGGCATCTGAGCTGTCTAGGTGTCACACAGTCTAAGCTGACTAGCAGAAGACAGGCTGTCAATCACCATTTTACATTATCCTCATAGGCTGAGGCCGGCATAGTAATTTCTCATACAACATAGCAAACAATTTAGGACTGTCAGACATGTTTTAAATTAGCCCTGGCGGTTTTGAGAAATAAACCGCAAACGTAAAGGAGGGGACAGAAACACACACTTGGTCTCTAAGCAGCAAAGCCCTTCCTCATTCACGCAAGCCTCTTAAATACCATTGAGCCGTGGTCAATGTGTGGAGTGAATCTCCGTTTCTCAGATTTAGGAGCGTCTTCCCCGGGGGGCGAGTGGACATGCCCGAGGGTACAAGGAAGAAATGGAGCCCCGATGCACCAGAGCGCCAAGCTCATAGGTCAGGGGCCACACTCATAGCAGCGCACCTGGGTCCCTGGTTACTCTCTGAAGCAGGGTCCGGCCAGAGGCGGGGGGGTTGGGGGGGAATCTAAGGGGCCACATCCCTGGCGTGTAGAGAGAACGGTCCGGTCCACCTCCCCTATTCAGAATCCAGCCGGCAGACCCCCACCCTTCCAGAGACCAGGGCTCAGTGCGGCACCCCAGGCGCTCGTACTTAATCAAATTCAGGAATCTTAATGGCCCTCCAGCGGGAGCGCAAGGACTGTCGTATCAGGCACCCCAGAGGGAGGAAGCCCAGGTCTTGGAAGTATTGCGGGAGACACCAGTTAGGGGTCACCAGCTCCCGCTGCCCAGAGAAGGACCACGGTGGATTCAATTGAGGCCATCCTCCAGGCTCGTTGCTGGGAAGGTTCTCGCAGCATGGCCGGAGGTGAGAGCGGGGGAAGGAGAGACGCAGCAGCCCGGGGACGAAGTGTCCACTCCTGGGCCGATGTACAATGTCTCATGCACATGGTTTAACAAGGGCCCTTGGGATGGCAAGTTGAACTAGACTGTGCTTTTAGCCTGAGACATTGTACATCGGCCCAGGAGTAGACTGCTAGGCACAAGACTCAAAGTGCGAAGTCAGGGTGGACCGGGGGATCGGCAAGGGTGAAGGAGGAAGACCGGGATCATCATCAGCAAAACCGTCCGGATCTCTTAAAGGAGGAAGACAGGGTGCAGCAAGCGCTAAGCATATTATAATGAGATTGCACTCACTTTGCCTTTGCTGTGGCTTCAATGACTCGCTCTGCCTTCTGATGTTCATCATCTGTGTGACTGGTGCGCCAGCCGCCTTATGTGCTGAACAACTGAGTCCAGCGCAAGACCTGCCCAGGGCTGTTCACTCACCTGCCAGCGCCCCGGTGCATCGAGTTGGCTCCCTCCAGTGCTAGAGCGCACATTTTGTATTAATATAAATTAATTTAAATTAAACGCGGTGCGAGCCTGCTGAATTAACCACGTTGCGAGTCTGTCTAAACAACTCCGGGCACTGGCGGCAGCAGGACTCGAGTGCTACAAAATTCGTCCCGACCTCCTGACTCTGAGTCACGAATTAGGAATGTAGCAAATTAGCCATACTACTGCCGGAGATGATTCCTAGTTTTTAAATGTTACATTTTAGCACTTAGCAGCCATAGCTGCAGCCTCCAACACGGCCCCGGGAGCAGAGTGAGAGTGCAGGACGCACTGCCACGCCTCCCTCCAGTGTTAGTTTCTGACCAGCTCAGTGGTGCATGGTTACTAGTAGCGCTCCTGCTTCACATTTCAGTAGGCGCTATATATGCGTGACAATGCATTTCAGTGCGGTGATGCGGATCACCACACTGAAATGCGTTAGTGTCACACGTGAGGCGTGACACTTGGCAGGACTGGGCAATTTCAGTTTTTATTCACAAAAAAAAAATAAAGAAAAGAAATGGTTTTCAGTCCGTATTTATCTGTAAAAATCAGTAAAACGGAAAACAGGGAGTCGTAATATTATACATGCAATAAACATGCAAATATAAAAGAGAAAATATCAGGAAAATAAGCATTTGGGGCTGTTGAACTAGACACTGTGTGCAGGAAGGCGAAGGAAGTGACAGGTTGGATATTGATGATCTCCAGGGTGGCGCCTATGTAGACAGATGGCATGGATGTGGAGTTTTCCAACTCAAGTCTGATGCCGGAGGAGTATTCTAAGTTAAGAAATATGTGTTGGAAGTCTCTTCCAGGATAAGAAAATAGAAAATAAACAAGACCTCCGCAGCGTGTCATACTATGGACTATTCTTTCAACGGTTCATAGAATGCATAAAGTGGCTGCAACATTTTTTTAGCATGATTTTCAATCCATAGCAACCCTTCTGACTCACTGTCCCATCACAATCATTGTACCAGGTTTTCCACTAATTAGCAGTAGCCTCCTCGCTTAATATTTTAGGTTGCCACTATTTTTAAATTCACGGCTCACTTCCAGTGCTACAGTACAAATCCAATTTCTTTTCTTAGCCTAATATGTCCAAAATAAGAGGGTTTGTATTATATAACATTAATAGCAATCTCGATTTATACAGCCTTAATCACATAGTGAGATATCTACTGGTGCATGAATGATCATTGTTTTCAACCAACTCACTGGTACTCTTTTTAAAACCGAATAGCGCAGCTGTCACGAGACAATTATGTGAGCACCACTAGAGAAGTGCTTTGGCTCCAACCACATGTTAGGAGCCAAGAGTACATTTTCGATTGGGCAGAAGTCGTGTGCTTCTACAAAAAAAGTGATTTTCCTCCATACAGCTATGATCATTATCCAGCTGCCTAAGCTTGAACTTTCAGGGGTACACAGGACACTGGAACGCTATTAAATTATCTAGTTATGTAAGGTTATTTATGTTGCTATTCTCTGGAAGCAGCCCAGATGGAAAGAACGTAGTGATTAACCTACATGGAGTTTTAGGCCTGGCCTGACAGTGCAATGGTCAACCTGACCTTTTAACCTACACCAATATTTGTCTACAGTTTTTTGCTTCCCTACAAATAAATATCTATTCTCGTGCTATGTACGTGTAATGCTTCACCATACAAACATTCCTTTAAAGCCAGACCTACTGACATTGCCAAAGCCTTTTTCTACAATTGAAGGGAAAAATCATAGCTCAAACATGCAGGGAAATAAACAGCTAAAGTTTTTTTATTAGTGACTGTAGTCTACGACAGTGCAAATCGTTAAAGCAATCAGAATGTAAAGGCATTTGTCTTATTATGATTTAAACATCAGTAAATAAAAACAATACTCAAAGGCCATACCTAAAAGTGTACCCGAAGGTAAAGAAATTGTGCATAAACAGACCACAGGTTTTCAGGTTTAAATAGGGCAGTTGGGATCCTCACATCAGCACTGTGAAATGTATTACCTGGAATATTCCTAATAAATGGACGTACAGTGGATTGTTTTTGTGCAATAAGATTTTATCCTCCCTATACTTCAGATGCCAGAAAATAAAGCAGTGCATGTAGCTACTCACTTACACCAAAACCAACACAATTGTGTTCAGAAGTATAAATGCATATCTAGATTTTTTTTCATGAACGTCAGTCCTGGTCCCATAGATGTGTAAAAATGTCCTCACTTTACATGTAACTATTATGTTATTCTCAAAACAGGTGTTAGGCATAAGACAGAAAACTGTGAAGGTAACAGACATGCAAAATATATGGTTGCTTAGAATACCAATTACTGAATATGACCACCCATTTAAATATAAAGATACACCCAGATTATGTTAAAGTATCATCAAGATAAGGAAGGGGGGCTGGAAGAGCCAAGATTGGATCTACTTTATTATGCGGCACTGCTGCAACATGCGGGTTGGTGGCTGGATGATGGCGATAATTGGGATAAGCGTCAACTCAGTGGGCAAACAGCCAGCAAACTAACCTGTAATACTGATGGAAGGGGCGGGCGCACCCGCGATCCTGCCATATGTCATTAAGCAAACAGCATATATATGGCTAAAGTTCATAAAGTATGTGCTTAGACACGTGCCATTCCACCGGGAATTAAGCATCTGAGTTTTAGCCCCAGTTCAGAAAATGACTGAAAATATGTCCTTTCAGGTTTGAACAGAGGGCGGGTGCATGGTCCTGGAGTATCTGTATACGAATGACACCTTTATCACATTTGGACAGGCATGCGAGGGGTTAGATCTGGGACAGGGGCAGTATTTGCAGTTTGTAGGCCTTATGGAGCTGGTCAGGGTAACATGGCCTACATATCCAAGCATACCACAAACGACTGAGAAACTGGACGCTTTTCTCACATGTGGCAGTGGGTGTACATTAGTGTCACTGTTATACAAGGCCATAAGCGCAGATTCAGAGGCCCCATCTCTCAAGGCATGGGTTTCATGGAATGAGGAACTACAGACTCCCTTGCCAGAGAAAACTTGGGTGGGGGCATGCACATTGACACACACAGTATCCTGTAACGCCCGCTTCAAATAATACACTTTAATTTCCTACAGCAAGTGTATATGACCCGTATGAGATTACATTACATAGACCCATCTCGTCCTCACGAGTGCCCCAGATGCAACAGGGTTCAAACAGGATTTCTGCATTCAGCATGGGAATGTACTGAGGTGCAGCAGTATTTGGCAAGTGTGGTTGCGAATGTGTGTGTGGGAATTGGCATTCATCTGGAGGCGCTTCCAGCTCATTGTCTCTTGGGCCAAGTTCCGAGGCCCAGGAAGAGCAAAATGGTATATAAATTGATGCAACTGTGACCGTGATGCAGAGGTCTGACCCGGGACCAGGGTTCAATTCCCCGCCTCGGCGGGTCTTGGGCTCAAAAATTCCACGGACCTGATAATTCTCGCCTCGGTGCCTATTCCAATCATGGAGTCCCACTCTGCAACTCTGGGCAATAGCTTGCTTAAAATCCACAACGGCCCCCACAGCGCTAAGGATGCCTGGCCTCCACCTTGGGGGTGCCCAGGAGTGGACGCCTCACAGGGAAAGCCAGGATGGGTTCCACAGTGGTATTCGTACAAGCGCCTTGAGACCCTTGCGGGTGAGCAGTCCGCTATACAAGTATCAATTTACATTTTTTACATTTTACCATGGTGCTAGCACGATGGAAGGTAGCCATTGTTTGGATGAGTATACGAACGCCGACATTAGAGAGCTGAATGAGGGATGTACGTGAGTGGTCTCTTGCCGAAGAGATTCATATGAAAGAGTGCAGAAGGGCGAAAAGCTAGAGTAGGATATTACAACCTGGAGGGAATTAAATAGGAAACTTCTCAACCCAGAGGGTAATGAAAATGTGCAGAATGAATTAATTGATAGCTAAACGTAAAGTAAGGACCTAATTGTATTGTACTATGGTCAGTGTATGGCACCCACATATCTAATAGTAATGTAAGTGCATGCTCATACATACCGTCGTTGATGGATGTTCATGATTGTTGTTACACTGGAATATGTTATTCCATGGAACCTGTGTTGACTAAGCACTGCTGATGTATGGGTACAACCAAGTAGTTATTAACTGGAAAAATAAAGTGTCACGGGGTCGCAGATTTATTTATCTTGTTCCCCGTGACTGACACTCCATCTCCCCTGCAGGACTGGTCGGGGCCCTTTAAGGGAAGCCTGGACTTCCCAGACTTGGAATCCAACCCCCTGACATCAGAGGACGACTGCCTATCATCATTGGCCGCAACCGAAGAAAAGGCGGACCCGGAAGACGCAGAGATGCTGGTGTGCCGAGGAGACATCGAGCCGAGGAGAAGAAACCGACGTAGGAACAAGGGACGGAGGACGCAGAGTTGGTGAGAAGATCCAGCCACCCTGGGACGAAGCAAGCCGACAATGGACCGTCGGAGCAAGAGGAAGACCCGCCGAGGGAGAAGCCAGGAGGCCACCGTCCCCACGCATCGCCCAGCCACGCTCAGGAAGGAGCGTGGCTCAGCCAGGTACGAGGGCGCTTTAGAAACTTACTATGTTTAAAAGGGAGACTGAGTAACGGAGGGAGTGGGAGGGACCGTCATTCCAGGTCACAAGTACTTTGAGCACTTTTCACACCACTCTTCGGTCTAACGTTCTTTCAAGGACGCTGCTGGTGACGGTTGTTCGGTCTTTCTCCTCCTCACAAATGTTACCCTCACTCCCTGTCCCTTATTTTCGTGTGTTATAAGTAAGCAGTGCCCTAACTGCCACGTTTCCTTTTCCCTCTTCCAACCGGGCGAGACGGTGAGACCGGGCTGTGAAGATCGGAGACAAAGCAGGAAGTCAACCGTCTCCCAAGGGAAAGCCGGAACTGTTTTTCTTTTTTTGGACTGCCTTGTGAATAACCACATAATAAAACTTGCTGTTCGATACCTTGATAGTGGCTCCTTCTCTCCTTGTACACCCATAAGGTTACAAGTGGGGAGCCAGATAGGAGTCTTCCATCTGTCAAGATGGAGACCTTGATTACTCAAATGAGAGAAGGACAAGCCAAATTGGAATGGGCTGTAGGGCCAGTCCACTGAACAAGCTGACAATGATAGAGCCGCGTTTTGGGCCGCCATCCAACAGCAAGCCGATAACCTGAATAAATTAGCCGAATGACAAAACCAGCTTTTGGTAGCCCTCGGGCAAACCTGCGCCGCTGCCCCTCCAGGAGCCGTGGTGCCTCTTCAAAAGTATGTAGCGGGTGATGACCCCATTTCGTTATTTTTAAATTTTGAAAGGGCCGCTAGAGCCAGTGCATGGCCGGGAGAAAGATGGCCCTTCTATCTAGCTCCTCTTCTATCAGGAGAGGCACAAGCAGCGTATCAGCTAGCCAATAAAGACGGTACAGCTGCCTATAGACATGTAAAACAATTCATTTTAGACAGACTTGGGGTCGACGATGAGTCATAGGTTGTGATTTAGACAAGAAAAGGGACTTCCAAACGATACCCCCAAAACCTTGTTTTACAAATTGAAAGATGCAGCAGACAGATGGTTTAAACTGCAGGACTCGACTATGGAAGATGTTATGAGTAAAATATACTTTGAGCAATATCTCGAAGCTCTACCATATGGGACTCAAAGATGGCTTAGGCAGCATGCAGGACTAACATTGGAACATGCAATAGAAATGGCCACTTCCTATGCCCGAGCCCATGCCCAAAGCCGTCCTAACTTTCGAGAGGCTGAAAGAAACAACATCAATAAACCCCCTGTGAAGATAGAAAAGATCACCATAACCCCGACAGAGCCTCCTTTCAGACCCCGTCCCCTAAGCTCGAACCTCCTGTTATGACCAGTCCCTAATGTTATGAGTGTGGGGAATGGGACCATATTGCAAGGTATTGTCGTAAAAAGAAAGAGAAGGAAGAAGAACCGATGGAAGTAGGATACCTACCCAGCGCCATCATGTATGCCCAAGAAACCGGCCCCACTTTTTACGTAAGTGTCTTACTCGATAATCAAAAGATCCAGGCCTTATTAAATTCAGGATGTCGCCATTCAGTAGTCAGGAAGAGCTTAGTTCCTAACCCTTCTCTTTTAGTAGGTCGTACAGTCAGAATAAAGTGTGTACATGGGGACATTCGAACCTATCCATTAGCCAAGGTAACCATCACAACGGAAGAAGGCACCCAAGTACAGTGCGTAGTAGGGGTACTCCCTGAATTACCTGAAACCCTTATCATAGATACTGACAACGTTCGTTTTTCTACCCTAATCACTGAAGCATTACAAAGGAGTAAGCAACCAGAAATAAGTAGGACGGGGTTGTTGGTATCAGAACCTTGGGCAACCGATTCCAACTTTCGAACCACCCACCTTAACGATGCCTCTTTGACCCAAGCCTGGCAAAACGCTCAGGATAACAAAACCAAGGGGAAGCTCATTTATCCCGCTTTTGTGGAAAGGAAGAGGCTCTTATATAGACTGCGCCATGACCAAGCGACCCCCCAATTGATTGTGCCCACCGATTTTCGTGATCAAGTCATGTTTTATGCTCATGCCATCTTCTGGCAGGGCATTCAGGAGCTGAAAAAACCACTGACTCGATCGTCCAAAACTTCTTTTGGCCAAGGGTGTATGCACAGGTTAAAACGGTATTGTCAAGAGTGTCCCATTTGCCAGAAACGCAACACCTATGTACCTCCTAAAGTGCCCTTAGTACCACTCCCGATCATAGGGAAGCCCTTTGACAGGATTGGAGGAGATATAGTGGGACCTCTTCCTAAGTCAACAGGGGGCTACCAGTATGTAATGGTTGTCGTGGATTACGCTACCCGTTATCCGGAGGCATTTCCCTTAAGGGCCGCTACAACGACAGCTATTTCCCAAAGACTTGTGGAAATATTCGCGAGAATGGGTTTTCCCAAGGAATTGGTCACAGACCAAGGAACACCTTTTGTTTCTCGCCTTATGAAACAGGTATGTGCCCTTTTAAAAATCAAACACCTTCGCACCTCAGTTTACCACCCACAAACCAACGGTTTAGTCGAACGGTATAATGGCCTCCTGAAAACCACCCTAAAGAAGCTCCTAACCGGTGATGGGAAACACTGGGATCAATTGCTTCCATTAGCACTGTTCGTTCTCAGAAGCCAAACTCAGAGCAGCCTGGGCGCCTCTCCTTTTGACCTCCTTTTTGGGAGGAAACCCCGCACCCTATTAGAGATCACCAGAGATAGCTGGGAGAGAGCGGGGACCCAGGACGCCCAAGAACTTTTGGAATACTCAGAACAGCTAAAAAACAGGTTACATAAGCTAAGGACCCTGTCATATGAGACCCCAGAGAAGGCCCAAGTTAAACAGAAAACCTTTTATGACAAAGGAAAAAAATGGAGAGAACTGTCCATAGGTGATTGGGCCCTTGTCCTCTTACAGACCTCCACTCACAAACTCCGTAAGGAGTGGCAAGTACCCTTCCCTGTGATCCGTAAAATAGGAAAAACCACCTATGGCCTAAAACTGTCACCCTCTAGAACCAGATATACCATATTAACATCTTGAAAAAGTGGTTGGGTCCCCCACCACGTACCTGTCAAACAGTTTCTGTTGCCTCGTCCGTCCCACACACAGTGGATCAAACGGTCCTAAACCCTGATCTTACTGACTGTAAGAAAACAGAAGTACTTGACATACTCCTGAAACACCATCACATTTTTTCAGATCAGCCTGGTCGAACGACACTAGCGGTACATTCTATCCCAACCACTTCTGGAGTACCAGTAAAGCAAAAGCCCTATCGCGTCCCGCGGCACGAAGGAAGTTGCTAAAAGAAGAAGTAAAGAAAATGTTAGAAGAAGGCATAATAGTTCCCTCCAAAAGTAACTGGTCGTCTCCGGTGGTTTTAGTGCCGAAACCGGACGGGAGCACCAGGTTTTGTATCGACTTTCGAGCTGTTAACAGAGTCTCCAAACAGGATGGGTATCCCCTACCGACGGTAGACTAGCTTATCGAGCGCCTTGGTGAGGCCCAATATATATATATATATAACAACAATTGACCTCACCAAGGGCTACTGGCAAATACCCCTTCTTCCCCAAGATCAGGAGAAGACCGCCTTTTCGACCCCTGAAGGGTTATTTCATTTTACTGTTCTTCCTTTTGGCCTGCATGGGGCTCCCGCGACGTTTCAACGTCTCATGAACACCCTCTTAGCCCTTTACACCCAGTTCGCAGCGGCCTACTTGGACGACATAGTTGTCCACAGTCCCACATGGGAATCCCACCCTTACCACCTGGAACGAATACTAGAGGCCTTACAAGAGGCAGGGTTACACATTAATGCGAAAAAATCCCGAATCGCATTCACTCAAGGTAAGTACCTGGGTTACGTTCTGGGAGAAGGACATTTGTTCCCCCAACAGGAAAAGATAAAAGCCATCCAGTCACAGGCCTTTCCTACCACCAGAAGAGATCTAAGAGCTTTCCTCGGTCTGGTCGGCTACTATCGCCGCTTCATTCCGTACTTTGCTTCAGTCTCTGCTCCCCTAACAGATATGCTAAAAAAGACCGCTACTTCTTTGCATTATAAAAGTCCCTCTCCTCAGGCTCGCACCGCTTTCCAACAACTTAAGGACACCCTGTCCTCCGCTCCAGTCCTAATGACCCCCGATTTCGAGAAACCATTTCTTTTACAAACCGATGCATCAGGCGTAGGTCTGGGGGCGGTGTTGTCACAACTGGACAACGAAGGTAGAGAAAAACCCCTCCTGTATCTGAGTCGGAAGTTATTTCCTAGGGAAATCGCATACTCAATGATCGAAAAAGAGTGCCTGGCGGTCAAACAGAGCATCGACAAGCTCTGTTACTACCTAGAAGGTAGTCATATCACTTTATTCACCGATCATGCCCCATTGACATGGTTACAACAGAACAAGGGAACGAATGCTCGAATCTTACGCTGGTTTCTTTCACTCCAGCCCTATGACTTTGAAGTATGCCATAGAAAGGGCACGAACCAAACTAATGCGGACTTCCTCTCCCGTTATCCACCTTCCCCCGAACGGGAAAAGCTAAGGGGGAGATTTGTCACGGGGTCGCGGATTCACCTATCTTGTTCCCCGTGACCGACACTCCATCTCCCCTGCAGGACTGGTCGGGGCCCTTTAAGGGAAGCCTGGACTTCCCAGACTTGGAATCCAACCCCCTGACGTCAGAGGACGACGGCCTGTCATCATTGGCTGCAACCGAAGAAAAGGCGGACCCGGAAGACGCGGAGGTGCTGGTGTGCCGAGGAGACATCGAGCCGAGGAGAAGAAACCGATGTGAGGAGCAAGGGACGGAGGACGCCGAGTCGGTGAGAAGATCCAGCCACCCTGGGACGAAGCAAGCCGACAACGGACCGTCGGAGCAAGAGGAAGACCCGCCGAGGGAAAAGCCAGGAGGCCACCGTCCCCACGCAACGCCCAGCCACGCTCAGGAAGACGCGTGGCTCAGCCAGGTACGGGGCGCTTTAGAAACTTACTACGTTTAAAAGGGAAGACCGGGTAACGGAGGGAGTGGGAGGGACCGTCATTCCAGGTCACAAGTACTTTAAGCACTTTTCACACTACTCTTCGGTCCAATGTTCTTTCAAGGACGCTGCTGGTGACGGTTGTTCGGTCTTTCTCCTCCTCACAAATGTTACCCTCACTCCCTATCCCTTATTTTCGTGTGTTATAAGTAAGCAGTGCACTAACTGCCGCGTTTCCTTTTCTCTCTTCCAACCGGGCGAGACGGTGAGACCGGGCTGTGAAGATCGGAAGACAAAGCAGGAAGTCAACCGTCTCCCAAGGGAAAGCCGGAACTGTTTTTTTTTTTGGACTGCCTTGTGAATAACCACATAATAAAACTTGCTGTTCGATTCCTTGATAGAGGCGCCTTCTCTCCTTGTACACCCATAAGGTTACATAAAGTTAAAAAAGTATCATCATGACACCCTAAACAAGAAACCACATGAGCAAACGGACAAATACATAGGTAGCTACGTCAGAATTCACTTTATCCAATATCTACCAGAGTATGAGGGCCTACTTAAATTGAGTTGGTGAATAAGAACAACAGATGACCAAGATCAATATACAAGGACCATTAAGAAATCAGGAAACTAGATATGAACGAATAACAATAAGAATTCCAGCAAACAAGCGTAATGGAAGTATGAAGTTAACTCCGACAATGGTATAACAACAGATGGGTAGAGTTGAAACGTGTTGTTCAAACAACACTTCCACTTTTCGAATTCAGATGGAACAATAGCACACATTTTTGGATTTTACTTGCCTTAGTTAATAATGCAGATTAACAATTTTACAATAGTGAAGAAATAATATGTCCTAAATGTTACAAGTTAAAAAGAAACCAATAAAAATAATGGAATCATAAAAGATAAGTATAAAGGTTTCAGATTCAGATAAATGGATTATGTGCTTATCAATATTGATGAGGAACAGATGGCTGTATGACTAAGCGTTTGGGGAGAGGATTACTTGGTTTTATGAACATGTTGGCTACTGCTTCCTTCAGTGTTGGAGATAATGCAACCCTGGTCAATGCTTCCTCATACGTAATAAATAGAATTTAAGGATCATTGTTCATGCCGTTAGCTGCAGCCTTCATTATTGCTATACTTATGGAAGTCATAAAGTACTCTCTGTCTGCATTATTAACGACGCTCATGGCCCCCCTCAAAGTAGAAATTAATGCTTGCATTCTAGATGATAAATATAGCTTTGTGTAGTATTTCACAAACACTGTGAGGATATCTTTGGACTCATGCTAATATGGACAATGTGTTTCGCCGCCTATGTAGGCGGTACGAGTCTGGCCAGCATGCAGCTTGAGCGTTCTCTCACCACATGTCCTTGCTGCTGCATACTATATCACATTAAACTCATCTGCATCTTCCTTGTATTCTGCCAGCTTCAACTATATGTCAGCGATGATTAGGGCATCTCCGGTGGAACCAAGCATCCCTCTTAAACTCTATGCACTACTGTGTCTAATTTAGTGAGTATTAGGGTATTCACGAATTCAAGGAAATGCACTCTCTCTGTATCACTACTGACTTCATTGCTTTGTAAACAGTATTGTTAGGACACATTGAGTTCCTCTGTGAACATCACATCCACTAGAGCCGCTGTGCAGACGTCCTGGCAGTGACTGCACCAACAGTACTAGAAGTGTTGGGAGTAATTTTTGGTAGGTGCATGATTTCCTGTGTCTAGCTGCTCACATCTCTCGCCCCCTATCAAAAATCTGGTCTGGAGGCTGAGACTCTATGCAACATGTGTATAACTCGACCTATGTCTGGTTTTGCATGCTGGTTCATTAGCTATTGCAGGATCTCCATAGCCCTAGCTTTGGTTCACTACCAGTTCAGTTCAGTATCAAATACAGGCTGAGGCTAAATCCCCTTCCTATAGCAAGGGACAGAGAATCCACTTTATTGCATCCTGACATTACTTCCTGAAAGAATGAGGCTTGTATAGATAACCAGTGTTATGAATCTGCTCTGAAGGGTATTTTGTAGTATCATGTAGCATCCCTCCGCAGCTAGCTCCATCTTTAGGTATCAGAATGGAACACCTCGCTAGACGATTTCAGACACCCCATGGAAAAGGCAGAATAAGGTGGTAGTATAGGTATAGACTTATTTCTTTAGAAAAGCCACATTCCCTTTCTTTGGTGAGATGGACGTCCAAAAAGAACACAATATCGACATGCAAACTATCTCCTTCATTTTCCTTTTTGTTTTGTGCTTACATCTATACGTTTCTGATAGACTTCCCGGTATGCAGACTATGAATTCACTGCTTTGGAAACAATGTCTGTGGATATTCTATTAAAACCAAACTATCACCATCTCACACCTTCCCTCCCACACTGATCCCCAACACATTAAGAAATTCCATTCTAAGACAATCAAACTGTGCATAACAACTCTCACAAGCAGTAACATCACCAACAATAACATCAGGTTCAAAAGGTTTATCTTGGGGTTTCCAGACCAGTCACAATTTTCACCCCCTATGTCATGCAGACCAGAGACTTGCATGTAGCCCCTCATCATGAAATCCACAGGATGCTATATGCAATCATATTTTTGACGCAGACTATATCTATTTGGTGCCCACAAGTACATAAAATTATCTTGTGCATTTGATTCTGTGCATTGAAGTTGCTCATTTAGCATGACGGCAACGTTTTGTAGGACAGGTAGGCATTCCATCCACTAAAGGTTTGTGTAGTATTGTCACACAGCCCTAAAGATCCAATGGGGAAAGTATTTAGCACATTTCTATCTATTTTGGCCATAATTACAAATTATACACACAGTCTAGTAATGATTGTTGCCACCCCTGACCATCAGTTATACAAATAACTATGGGCCATATGTATCATTCCAAATTGCGATCGCAATTGGGTTCAGTGGTATGTATGAAAGAAAAACTGCTTCGCAAAATAAGGAATCGCAAAATTTGCGTTTCCCTATTTTGTGATTGCATTTAAGGAATCGCCAATTGCTATTCCTTAAATGCAATGTAAGAAGCACAGAAAAAGTGCAATTTGGCCTTAAGGAATTGCTAATTACCACCAACTTCAAGTTGGTGGTAATTTGTGATTTCTCTGAAAAATGCACTTTTTTGCATTTTTCAAAGTGCCATGTGACGCACATGCATGCCCTTAGGGCATGGTTGTGTGACACATGTGCACACATGTACATTTCAGGGGTGCAACAGGGTGTCCTTTGACACCTTGACACCCTTGAAATTGCATTCTCAATTTGCGATTCTCTAATTGAGAATCACAAATTGAGAATGTTTTCCCATTCATTAGGCCCATAGGAATGGATGAGGAGGTATTTCTTAATTGCGAATCACAATTTGCAATTTGCAATTAGGGAATATGTAGGATTCGCAAAATTATTAGCAAATCCTACATACATAGCGTTTTGCGATTCTCAAATAGCGATTAGCAAAAAATCGCAATTTGAGAATCGCAAAATCAGAGTTTGATACATATACCTTCATCTGACTTCATTAAACACGCCGTAACTTAAGTTGTGTACTGAAGGAATCGGTCTCCTCCCTATTCCGTGTCACTTCATTGTGGCTCATCGCCTTCTCGCTGCTTCCACCATTGACAATGTCCCTACTGTTTTTTTGTTGAGGAATGTTGCAGGTTGTTGCGGATCATTGCAGGTATGTATCTGGCTTTACCATGTGATTAATCAAGCAAGGCACACCACAGGATTAAGAATATTAATCTATTCAAGATATTTTTTACTGACAAGAATGTACTCATTGCTCCTGCATGAGATTCGGTCAAAGGATATTGAGGTACTACTGTAGTTCATTCAGATCTTTCCTCTCTTGAGCCAGTCTAAAAATTGTATTGCGGTTTCTGTGGCACAGCAGACTGACTATGATGAGAAATGCAGGAGTTCCAGGAATGGATCAAGATGTCAGTGAAAAATGCACTTTTTTTCCCGTAACCATTTGAGAGAATCATAAATCTGTTAGCATGGCTTCCACATCTGGATGTAGACACATAGTGCACAGGCTGCTATATAGTGCTTTTTGCTGTTTAGTTTATCACTGCTAACTACACATTCTGGTGAATCATGTCTTGCCATTCTGGCACAGCCTCTCTCCAGCCCAGCCACCAAAAGAATGTAGACCCCTGTCCTTGTACCATCCGCCAGGCTACTCACCAGCACTAGGAAATTTGATCACATCACTCCTCATCTGAAAGCGTTGAACTGGCTTCCTCTTGAGGCCAGAATTCAACTCAATCTTACATGCATCACCCACAAGGCCCTACACTCAATCTCCCCTGCGCATCTTACACAGAAACTTGTGATATCCGGAGGTAGCAGAAACTCACGATCGGCCAGTGCCCTCCTACTCCAGCCTGCACGCTTTCGAAAAAAAAAAAAAAACTATAATCGGGCGTTCACTGGGACTGCACCAAGAATATGGAACTCCTTCCTTCCCGCCATCAGAAGAATGCCCTCTCTGGCACACTTCAAAAAGGAGGCTAAATCCTTCCTCATGGGTAAATTCCTCTGCTAATCCCGTCCCACAACCACCTCAGAGACTATTATCAACCATCTTCGACCTAGCCCCACCAAGAAACCGGTGGCCTGTCTTCAGCAACTGTAATATTGACTATCCTTGTATACTTCCATTCCTCTTGTATTCAGACCCCCCCTCCCTAATGTACAGTATACTCTTGTGTTATCATGCCTCTTGTATGACTCTTTGACTCTGTAAAGCGCTCTGATACACTAACAGGTCAAGTTCGCGCTCTATAAAACACTAAAATAAATCAAATAAAATCTGATTATATCTGATGACACTGCAAGTTTATCCAATGTTTAAACGTTAGTTTGTCTTACAGACTGTTTTGTTTGTATAATCCTGAATGCTGCAAATTTGTCCATTCTGAAGGGTGACCCCATATTTCTTTCCTTTTTGTTTAACTCTATTTTTACTGACTAAATAACTCTGTGTACTCTATCCCTGCTAACCAGTGGTAAATTAATTGCACTCCTCCCGTCAACATGGTAACATTAGTATACTTCTGGCACATTTAGGTTTCTCATAAGTCCTTAGTATATGATACTAAGTGCACTCAGGGTCTGTTAAATAAATGTTACTCATTGCAGTAGCACTATAAAACCTGTCTCCGGGCCTACCATTGTAGGATGATGTGCAGTTTAAAAACTGCAAGTTGCTGTTTCAAAATACCCCATTTTGAGAAGGATTTTCATATGATACTTTTTTTTATTTTTTAAACTTTGTTTATTGGCATTTTTCGATACAACAATTCAACAGTTACAATGTGTGTCAGGCATTACATTGACAGTGTGTGGATACAGAAGTGCAGTACAGAGGTTGGGTATGGATACACAGGATCCAAAAAACATGTTATCCGGCATAGGAATGGGTGGTAGACATAATTTCACAGTGGTCTAGTGGTCGACCCGGTTAATATGTGGTCCATCCGTCTCGACTTGGCAGTTAGTTTGCAAAGGTGCAGCGCCATCTTTCGTGTCGCTTGCAGCCTCCCTGAGCAGGTACCCAGTAAGGGGCTCCCAAATATCGCAGGGCCGTGAGCAAAGGGGTAGCAGCGCAGCGTAGATATTGTTTCTGCTCCTGACAGTAATTGAGGTCTGCCCACATTCCTTAAATTTGGGCACCTTGCCTCTACCCCATCTGCAAGCAATTTTACGTTTGGCCACGAGTAGGCCCATCGCCAGGAATCGCTTAATGCGGCCTTTGTACCTTGGGAGGAATTCCAGGAGACCCATTTCTGGTGTGAGATCAAGATGCTCTCCTATCATGTTTCCCAAGGCCGTACCCACCTCGACCCAGTATTGCGCTATGAACTTACATTCCCACACAACATGTAAAAAGGCCGCCCCCTCTTGTTTACAGGGGTCACATCTGTCATTGTCCCGTAAGTGGAGTTTGTGCAGTTTTGCCAGGGTATAGTACATTCTGTGGAGAAATTTAAAATGAATGATTCTGAACCTACTGGTAGCTGAAATATGTTCAGTTTGTTGACAGCTGTAGGCCCATGCCTCCTCTGTAATATGATGTCCCAATTCTGCTTCCTACCCCTGTTTTGCATTCTGAGTGTTGTGTGTCCCTCCCCTACGGAGGTTTTATACGTGCCGGACACGGC
This sequence comes from Lissotriton vulgaris, assembly GCF_964263255.1. Classification (NCBI taxonomy): domain Eukaryota; kingdom Metazoa; phylum Chordata; class Amphibia; order Caudata; family Salamandridae; genus Lissotriton; species Lissotriton vulgaris. Next base: position 1,247,784,035 of record NC_141693.1, on the reverse strand, counting down.
ATGTGGTGCCCCTGCCTGTTATGTTCAGTGCAATGGGAGCTATGTGGGAGGTTTTTCTGGGAACGTGGGAGTAGCAGCCCTAACAGCTTGTCACAATCAGATATAAAGGAATCGGGCCATGGTGGTGGGGGAGTGTCGCTCAAAAACTCTGCTGCGCTTTTGAAGTGTCCCAGATGGTACAGGTCCCCCCATGTGTTCATGCAGAGTTTCAGAAGCATGCGTTTGCAGATGCCTTCTTGTGTGACTGGCAGGTTGTGCCGGTCGTGCAGGGGAAGTAGCATAGGGGCTTGGGACCATTTGGCAATAGCACGCCACACATTAGTTGTACAAGACACGGTGGACCTCTTTACCCCCGCTGTTTTGTCATCGATGCCCAGGAACCCTACAAGAGGTAAAGGTGTGTAAGCCCCTGCTCCACCGCCAAATGAGTCATAAAGGGCGGGGGCTCGAGCCAATACGCGGCGAAGTGTGCTTGAGCACTAAATAGTAGAGTTCGGGATCGGGCGCTTTGAACCTGCCCTGAGCGAATGGCAAAGTGAGGGTGCGCCAGTTGCACCAAGGTTGTTGACCGCCCCATGTGAGGAGGTTGAGCTACTCTTTAGCCTAGTAAAGAAGGAGTGAACGGGGGGAGGGGGATGCTTGTAAACAAATACAAAGATTTGGGCATGATGACCATCTTCCTTAAGGCTACCCCACCCGCGAGGGAGAGCTATCCATCTAGTGATCAAGTCTTCTATCTTAGCGAGGACCACTTCGTAGTTAGCTCGCGGAAGTTCTTCTTTATCTGTGGCTATAGTGATTCACAGGTAATGAACCTCATTATTATCATTATTTGGAGCAGGCATTGTGCCGAGACAGGGCGGCCAAGAGAGGGCCGACGACGGTGAGGGAGACTTGCCCAGAAACATTAATTCTGTCTTGTCTCCGTTCAACTTAAGGTGGGATAGTGCCATCCATTCGTCTACCGCCTCTAAGCAAATGCCAAGGTCGCACGATGACCCTTCGGGGTGGTTTAAAGCAACCATCAACTGGGTGCCACTCGCGTAGGTAATAATTTCTATGCCGAATGGAAGCATTATCCCAGCCAGTGGCGTCAAATAGATATTAAAGAGCGTGGGGCTCAAGGAGGAGCCCTGAGGAACCCCACAGCTCAAAGGCCAACAGTTAGAGGTGGCCATACCTTCAGAGACCTGGAAGAAACAGTCCTGTAAAAAGGACTGGAGCCAGGTAATGGCCAGGCCTGTCACTCCGAGATTTTGTAGTCGCTCAGCTAGGATGTTGTGGTTCACAGTGTCGAAGGCGGCACTGGGGTCCAGCAGAATAATTGCTGCTGCGCCGCCCTGATCTAAGAGTCTCCTAGCTTCTTCTGTAACTGCTACAACAGCTGTCTCTGTCCCTAACTTGGGACGGAAACCTGTCTGGGAGTCATGAAGAAAATTGTTAGACTCTAAATAGTGAACTAGGATGGAGTTTATGTGTTTCTCAGCTAGCTTGCTCAGCCAGGGGAGTAGAGAAATGGGGCGATAATTGGCCATGTTAGAGGTGTCTAAATTTGTTTATTTCAAAAGAGCTCTGACTTGCGCACATTTCCATGCCATGGGCACCTTTCCTGAGGAGATGGAGGTGTTGATAGCATTCAGGATTACTGGACGGATAACATCAGTGACTAAAGTGAGGTGTTGCGGCGGAGCAGGGTCCGTGGGAGACCCTGATGTTACCTGCACGATGAGTCTGTTCACTAAACTCTCATCTAGCAGGGGAACCTCCGTGAGAGAACACTGTGGATCAGAGTAGGAACTCTCGTTGCACGGGAGAATAGATACAGTCTGGTCAGGTATAAAGGTTTGGGATATGACCTGAATTTTTTGATGGAAATATTCCACCTGGCTATTGCAGCGGGATTGTGCATCCTCTGGATTGGGGGGTTTCTGCGGAGCGGAAATAAGCGATTTGGCAATACGGAATATTTCCTTAGGAGCGTTTGCAGCAGCGATGATTCTGTCCTCATAGAATGCGGATTGCGCGATCATGATTTCGGCCTTGTAATTCCTGATAGCTTCCCTATACGAATTTTTCCTGTCTTCTGCTAAATTTAGTCTCCAGCTCCTTTCAAGCTTCCTACATATTTGTTTAAGCTCTCTTAATTTAGGGGAGAACCAAGGTGCCAGTTTATGTTTGGAGTTTTTATAAGAAGGTTTCTTTGGGAGTAATGAGTCAAGCGACTTATGTATCCAGAGATTAAAGTTACTGTTGGCCTTATCAGGATCAGGGTCCAAGACGGGGGTAGAGGCGGCTAACAATGAAGACCACTGGGTAACAGAGGTTCGACCACTTCCTTTCCAGCAGTGGAATGGCACTGTGTGCGGCAGGGGAAGGAGCGGCTTCCAAAGCCAGAGGGACAAGAAGGTGGTCAGTCCACGGAAGGGAGATAGGGGTGTCAACTAGGAGATTCTGAGCATTGCTGAGCACAGAGTCAAGAAGGTGCCCTTTATGTGTGTGGGGTATGCAAACACAACAGGTGATGGACCGAATGTGGATCAATGTCACACACTCACCCCAGTCCAAAGATCTGGGCCCAAATCCATCGTTTTTTTGCACTCCACACCACCCCGGGTTAGACAATGGCGATATGCAAATCAGCTCTGACCCTGTGCCCCATGGGAACAGTCCAGTCCGAACTACAAAAGCCATGTCCTTCCCAGAACGGAATCAAGCATCCAAGGACCAGACCGGTTTCGAGGTAACACCTCTCATCAGCCCGGCTAGCTTGACTCCAGTGGTGTGGAGTGCCTGGGACCCACGTCTGGGCATCCCCAGCGCACTTAGGGCGGAATATGCAAACACAACAGGTGATGGACCGAATGTGGATCAATGTCACACACTCACCCCAGTCCAAAGATCTGGGCCCAAATCCATCGTTTTTTTGCACTCCACACCACCCCGGGTTAGACAATGGCGATATGCAAATCAGCTCTGACCCTGTGCCCCATGGGAACAGTCCAGTCCGAACTACAAAAGCCATGTCCTTCCCAGAACGGAATCAAGCATCCGAGGACCGGACCGGTTTCGAGGTAACACCTCTCATCATCCCGGCTAGCTTGACTCCAGTGGTGTGGAGTGCCTGGGACCCACGTCTGGGCATCCCCAGTGCACTTAGGGCGGAATATGCAAACACAACAGGTGATGGACCGAATGTGGATCAATGTCACACACTCACCCCAGTCCAAAGATCTGGGCCCAAATCCATCGTTTTTTTGCACTCCACACCACCCTGGGTTAGACAATGGCGATATGCAAAGCAGCTCTGACCCTGTGCCCCATGGGAACAGTCCAGTCCGAACTACAAAAGCCATGTCCTTCCCAGAACGGAATCAAGCATCCGAGGACCGGACCGGTTTTGAGGTAACACCTCTCATCAGCCCGGCTAGATTGACTCCAGTGGTGTGGAGTGCCTGGGACCCACGTCTGGGCATCCCCAGTGCACTTAGGGCGGAATATGCAAACACAACAGGTGATGGACCGAATGTGGATCAATGTCACACACATGTGTGTGGGGGGGCAAAGCCCTTCGGCACGATTTGAAGGGCCGACAGACTGGTTAGAAGTTCAGCAGCTAAATGGATAGAGGGGTCGTCCAGATGGTTGCTAAGGTCCCCTAGAACCGTGTAGTTGGCTGGACTCAGGGCCAGTTCTGCAACCCGCATCGGGAGTGTATTCAGGAATTGTCCTATGGGTCCAGGGGGCCGATGGAGTAACAGGCCGGAGAAGGTACTGGTCGGTGAGAATTCTAACGAGAAGGTCATGCCTTCATAGTTGGGTATTTCCTCAGCAGCGGATCGGCAACAGAAGTTGTCTATAAAAATTATGGCTAGACCGCCACCTCTTCCCGACTTTCGGTCCACTCTATCCAATAGTAGGGTGATATTCGGGTCTTCTTCCTCCTGTAACCAAGTCTCGGTCAGAAATAGAGCATCCGGCTTATGTTCCTCCAGCAGGAGTGTCAGTTCCAATGAGTGTTTGGGAAGGGAACGACAGTTTAGAAGGAGAAATTTTAGTGGAGGTATGGTCGCTGGGACTTCCTTGCCATAAAGAAGAGGTTTGAAGTTGCAGTAAGGGCAAATTAAGGAACTACTGTGGGACAATGAGTGTAGACAATTGGGGCCTGAGGTAGCTCTTAGAGACATTAGAGTTTGGGCACTGTAGGTAAGAATTTTATATAAACAACCAGGGGTTTTGGCCCCTGGTCCCGGCCGGGCGCAGACGGGCTTGCCTTTGGCGCACCGCCGGCGCTCCCTCTGCGGCAAAAAGTGCAATACAATCACTTTTTTTAGGTCTCGCGAAAAGAGAGACCTAATGCCGTCTATCCACAAAGCTGACTTTTACGATCCAGATTTTCGGAAGTGCATGCCTCGTGCACGAGCTTCTGCCTATTAGCCTTTCACTGACTGGCACTTCAAAGGCTCTGCTCCCCGCCCCCGCCTGCACTTCACGGCCGCTTGCTAATCTCCCCGTGACTCCCCCCTCACCTCTCCCACTGGCCAACAGTCACTTCAAAGCCATCTGTTGCTTCCCCCAGCGGGTTCGGCCTCACTTACTTCTCCTCCCCCCTAATTAGGTGTTTGACTGACAGGAGCTCTGCTCCATCAACCCGACCTCCATTTCGCCCCCACAAACATGTTTTTATAGCACCTCCTTTACACTAAACTATTAATATTTACGTACCATCCTACATCTGCCACATGCGGCGCCATCACTTATATTACAACAGCCCAGCAGCACTGCTTTCAGACCCCTCCCGCCTCCTCCACGCAGCATGCCGAAGCACCTTTATTTATTTATTTCATAGCAGCTGTGCTTTCAGCCCCCTCCAGCCTCTCCACACAGTATGCCCACCCCTCCCGCCTCCTCCACACAGCATGCCGAAGCGACTTTATTTCATATTTCATGAAAGAACCTGCTTTGCTTAAAATGATGCCAGGGGCACGGAGATACTCCTTCGGGAGTCGATTCCCAGCGCGGTATAAGCTTGCAAATAAATAAATATCGGCGGCGCTTTCAGACCTTAGTGAAGCACCTTTATTGTTGCAGCAGACCTCTTGCAAAACTTTTTTTGAACATACAATTATTTTGTAATCCCTCTAGCATATCACTCCTCCATCTGCTGTGTGTCTGTGTCCGCGACTGACTCCATTCCTTGTAGTTACAATAATATGCAGTCCGAGAGTCTGTTGGGCAAGAGTAGCTTTCTGATTGGCTGATCGAGGACACATTGCTTTTGGGAGAAAAACAAGTTGCACTTTACGACTTGCTCCACTAGGTGGTGCAATTACATATTCCATGTGGGTTTGAGTGAAGCAGCAAAACTGACGTTTAAGGTTCGTAAAATTAGTTTTGAATAATTCCCAATTTGATGTGATTTGAGTTGATTTGTCTCGTAATCCGGTGTGTGCTTATCCAGGCTTAAAAGTCTACTTTGCAAAAAATACTTTGCACGTCCTGCGGCTAACCAGCACTTCTTATAATATATACACGCACCCATCGTGTAATGTGTGTGTGCTCAAAGGTTTGTTTAGGTTTGGAATATTTCCAGGTTTAACTTCGCCTTTTGGCAGTTTTTTCCTTCCGCTGAATGCGGTCTGTGTGATTTGCCCACTCCGGTCATCTTCCCGCTGTCCGTGTTGTTGACTCCCACACCCTTCGTCCCTCCTTCCCTCCACCCGTTGCCTCCCACCCCTTCCCTGTGTGATGTGTTGCCTTCCGTGTTGCCTCTCTACCTCCGTGTTGCCTCCCTACTTCCATCTGTCGTGTCCCTCCTTCCATCTGTGTCGTGCTCCCTTCCTACGCCCTCTCCTTCTTTCCCCCTCCCTAATCTAAACCCTCTTTTCCTTCCCTCCATTCTCTCTTCCATTCTACTCTTCCCTCCAACGTCTCTTTCATCTATATACCAATTTATTTCATCCGTAGCTGTGTTCACTCTTCCCCTTTCCCCTCTTCATTCGCTCCACTGGTCTCTCCTCTATTCCAACCGTTATTCTTCCTTTAAATCCTTTCTTTTCCACATTCCTCACTCCCACTTCTCATCTCCCTCTAAGACTGCTCTGATCTACACCACCCTCCCTGCCCTGCTTCTCTCCATCGCATCCCTCCATCCCCCCCCTGCCCTCCCTCTCTCCTCCTCTCACACTGACAGACTTCTGGCCACTGGTGCACTAAGATGCTCCCAGCCAAGCACTGACCCAGTGGAACCAGCCACAGCCCATCCATCACTCTGATCAGTGGCCATGTGGCAGCTCGGTGGGCCCTGACACCAAGGGGAGGGGGACCTGCGGGGGCCGGGCGGGAGGGGGCTGGTGGAGACAGGGAGGGTTATTAAGGGATAAGCAGCCATTACAAACAACTGTCTAGACTGAACTTCAAAGAAACGTTGCATAATGTATGTAGGCCAGGAATGTAAACAGTCAACGATACAATGCAATGCAATAATGCTTTATTGGCTTTACCGAAGGTCCAAGGATTGCCAAAGCTATACATTAGAAAACTGTACCTAGCTGGGCGGTACGTGTGCGCGCGAGTGGCATCCTCGGCACATGCCTTATGTCCGTTATTAATGGCTTCGCGCCAGCATTGCTTGAGGGCTGGAAACCCAGCCTGGAGCTTCTTGAGGTACTTATTTGGAGCACAGTCTCCTGTTCCGGGGGGCACCTCTATGGGGGAAGCGCTTTCAGTCTGGAGCAACGCATCACACCCCCCTCTCGCATCACATAACCCAGCATCACATAACCCAGCATCACATAACCCAGCATCACATAACCCAGCATCACATAACCCAGCATCACATAACCCAGCATCACATAACCCAGCATCACATAACCCAGCATCACATAACCCAGCATCACATAACCCAGCATCACATAACCCAGCATCACATAACCCAGCATCACATAACCCAGCATCACATAACCCAGCATCACATAACCCAGCATCACATAACCCAGCATCACATAACCCAGCATCACATAACCCAGCATCACATAACCCAGCATCACATAACCCAGCATCACATAACCCAGCATCACATAACCCAGCATCACATAACCCAGCATCACATAACCCAGCATCACATAACCCAGCATCACATAACCCAGCATCACATAACCCAGCATCACATAACCCAGCATCACATAACCCAGCATCACATAACCTAGCATCACATAACCTAGCATAACAAAGCAAAGCATAACACAACAAAACATAGCATAGCAAAACAAAGCATATCATAGCAAAACATAGCATATCATAGCAAAGCATAGCATAACAAAACACAGCATAGCATAACAAAACACAGCATAGCATAACAAAACACAGCATAGCAGAACATAACAAATCAAAGCATAGGATAGCTAAACATAGCATAGCAAAACAAAGCATAGCATACCAAACACAACAAAATATAGCATAGCAAAACAAAGCATATCATAGCAAAACATAGCATAGCATAACAAAACATAGCATAGCATAACAAAACAAAACGAAGGATAGCAAAACAAAACATTGCATAGCATACAGCATCACGCAACACCACCACAGCATCACGCAACACCACCACAGCATCACTCAGGGGCACCACAACATCACTATGCGCTACAGCATCACTCGTTCGCCGCCAAAACATCACTCAGCTCCACCACACCATCAATGTGTGCAACCGTTCAACAACTGGTTCAAATATGTTCTCTCAATGTTTCAAGCTTTATTACAAATGTCACAAAAAGGTGTTGATATTTCACTTCTGTTCTTGGATTTTCGTCACAATAAAATACACTGAACATAATCTTCACAAAAGTTATTTACAAAAGTTTAATCTATTGCCATTATAAATTACAATAACTTTTATTTAAGTATTAATTATTAACAAATAAAAGCCATTGTTACTTGTAATATCAATACATCTAAGTCACGTAAATACAACACATATTGCATTACAAATGCTATAGGTGTCACATTTGCGAAAGTTCAAACTATTGGCATTGTAAATGACAAAGCTATTAATTTAGCTATTTTCAAAACCAACACATAAATACAAAATGTGTCATTTACAATACCAATAGCTCAAACTTTCCTAATGCGAGACCTATTGCATTGCAAATGCTTGTTTATTGGAGGCACACACCTTCTGCCCAATCTAAAACTGTTCTCAAGGTGGTAATCAACATGTGGACTGAGCGCAGGCCCGTCTCTCAATCGTACTTGTGAAATCTTTTTCAGTTGGTAATAAAAAGTATCTGCGTGCCTCAGACGGCGAGAACTTATAAATAGCGCATGCTTCCTTCTGGAATCAAAATATTCTACAACGTTTGTAGCATTACTGTTGTTATTCAAAAGGATGGCTCAAAGGCTGCTTATCTGCCATCATTTGAATGGGAGCCCTTGCTTTTTTTTGCATATGCATCGCTCTGCAGTATTCCCCGGTTTTGACGTGTAAGCAAAACTTTTGGCAGCATCCCAGCAATACCTATGGCCGCTTGCCAGCGATGACTATGCATCTTGTGTAACCATACGCTATTGTGTCCAACAGCATGGTAGCAGAACAGGGCGACCTATAGGGTTGATAGAGCGAATGATAATGAGCAGCGAGCAAGATGAAAGGTCATGCACGAGAAGAGAATGAGAGAAGAACTGTGTGTGGCAGGAAACACAAACAAGGTGAGTTAAGGCAAATGGTCTCGGAGTTGTTGCTACAGGATATCACACACAAAAACCACAGGGAAGCTGTGCAAGCTGAAAGGCAATGAGGGTCACAAGGGAGTGTAAACAAGAGTAGCAGGTTGATAAAACCCACACTCGATAAACCACACAGGAAATGGTCACATAAAAACCATAAAACTGAAACCGCCTGGATTCCTCTCAAGCAGATTAAGTAATCCGCAGAGGTAAACAATTTTACAGTTTTACAAAAAACAACACGAACCTCTGTTCCAGAGTCGGGGATGAAGCTTTTAACCGATACAGTCTTTCCGGGAGCAGGAAACTGTGTCTCCCTGAGGGCTTGCATGAATGGGTAAATTACTGCTGTAGCAATTTGGTGCCTCTTTTCAACCTCTTCAAGTATCTGGGAAAATAAAACAAAGCAATGCAATCACAATTTTTTTTTAAATGAAATATTTCCTGAGTTGGCTGTTTAAAAACGTTTGCATAGTGAAACTATTTTCAGACGAGACCTTTCTATACAAATACGTTCTAAAAACGTCATCAATTTAATATTCCCATTACCTTAGATTGTATGAAAGAATATATCATTCATAATCATTCAATGTTGGATATAAACACCAGTGATAATGGTGGCAGCGACAATGTAGTGCCCAAGGAAGGTAAACTGGTCCACATACACAAAGAGCTGGCACTTAGCTTTGTGCTGGGTGATGCCATTGATAAATGATCTGATGCCTATGAGGTACCCTTAGAGATGCATAGAGTCCATGAGGACGATTGGGGGCTAGTCTATGTAAACATATGCCCAATTCAGGGAGGAATACACTACCGGCTCCTCGAAAGGGAGACCAGAAGAAGTATGCCCTGATGAAAGAAGCCCTTGTTGTGAAATATAGCTTTACCCCAGAAAAGTACAGGTTAACGTTTAGAGACATTCAGAAGCTGTCTAACCAGTTTAGGGTGGAGTATAACATTTTCATGAAAGAGCACATGTTCAGTAATTGTTTTCCAGAGCTGTGGAAACAACCAGTTGACTCCAGACTCATTGTACCGGAGAGTTTGCAAAGGAAGGGAGAGGGGGAATGGAGGGAGAGCATCATCTGAAGGTTAGAGAGGGTGCCAATCCAGAAAAAAACAGGAGGAGGGAAACCAAGAAAAACCAAGAGAGTTCTCAAAAGGTCCCCAAACGAGTTTATAGGGAAAGAATTCCCAGTCAAATCCCGAGCAGAGGAAAGGTGGTTTAAATGGGAAAAAGTCCACGGGCTACTTAAAGCCCAAGTGCCATGAGTGCTACCGATATAAACATTTTAAATGGTATCTCTTCTGTTAGCGCAGGAAGCAACCCCCCCAATGGTGGGCCTACCCTAGTAATGGCCAGTGCAGTGCTTGGGAAGGAGGTTGCCCCAGTCAGTTTTGGGGATCAGTGCTAAGGCTAACCTTGTGTTCCTGGGTGACAAGGAGAGGGTGCCAAAGGCTCATATGCCTGACAATATGAACATGTATAGAAAGTTGATCTCCATCAATGGGCAGAGAGACTACTGTTAGGTTTCATATTCTGTCCTTAGAGACAGTAGTCCCTGATGTAGTCCATTGAGTTGTGACAACAGACAACCAGGTGAGCCACTATCCAGTGACACTAGTTCCCTTTGAACGGTGGGAGTCTCATGTTCCTTGAAGGTAACTGTGAATCCGGCCATGCCTGTGGACTGTCTTTTAGGAAATGACCTACAGCACACCACTTGGAAAGAGGTGGAGCTCAGGTCTCACCTGGAAATGTTGGGATTGCCTAAGCGGGTGTGCCTGAACACACAGCCCATGGTCCAGGGGCCTGCCAAGAAAAAGAAGGGCAAAGGACGTGGGGAACATGCTCCAGACATTCCCTAGGTTCGGGCGGAGGCTGATCCTGAGGGTGAGAGCCTCGGGCCCTAAAGGAGAAGACCTTGCTGCCTAAGGAGATCTACCTTAGTTAGCCATATGGTAAACTGAAGGGGGGCTGTACCAGGCAGAGTCCTTGAAAGCACAGAGGGAGAACCTTCCTCTTGAGGGCCTATGGCAGCAGCCTAAAAACCCAAGCAACTGGCAACACCTCTGGTGATCACCTCACTTACTGGGGAATGGTCTTTTGTATGGAGAGCCTAAGGTCATTGACCACCACCTGCTCTATCTCCGGGAAAAGTTTCAGGCCCTGCAACGTGCAGGCTGCAACGTGCAGGCCTGACTATCTAGCCCCGATCGGACAGGGTTCAGTTGTGTGTGTGGGCCACCAAGTCAGTGGAGCAAGTTGCAGCTGAGCAAGGTGCAGCAACTTCGACTCAAAATAAAATCATTATGGCTTGAGAACCCTCCAAAATTCAAACCCAGGTGAGCACTCTCTTGGGCCTCACTGGTTACTACAGGGGCTATGGTAAGGAGTAAGACACCACTGTTGCCGCCTTAACTGAGCTGAGTTTCAAGAAACAGCCCAAGAAGGTGATCTGGATCGAGGTGTTCTATAAGCATTTAGACAGTCGGAAGGAGGTCAAGAGCCCAGCACCAGTGCTCTAGGCACCGCATTCTCCAAGGAATTTCTAATCTAGACAGATGCTTCAGAGCATGACATTGGGGCGGTCTTGTCACAGCTAAGGGAACAGAGGTAGATTGCAACTGCGAGGAAAGCATTTGCATTGGTCTAGGCACTGAAGAAGTTGAGACCATACTTGTTTGGAATCACTGCTGGATCATTAAGACCACAGACCCCCTCAGATGGGTCATGCAAATGCAGGGTGAGAATCCAAAACTATTGAGATGGTACATACCCTACAGGGAATCGACTTTACAGTGGAACTTTGCCATGGGACTGACCACACCAATGCTGATGGTCTTTTGAACATAGCAACAAGAGCTCCCATGAGGGTTGGTAGTTCTCCCTGTTTCTGTGGGAGAAACACATGCTTAAAAGGCCCATCATCTGTTAAGTATTCACTCAGATATTTGTCTTTGCCAGCCAGTTGCATAGTACTTTTGCTCTCCCTTCCAAACATGGCAAAATCAGCATTCACATAATTGGGATGTTTAATTTTCTTTTAGGACCCCAGTATATGCTACTATAGGAAACTTAGTTAATAGTTGGGGGGCGGGGGGGAAACCCTAAACAAGCAGCAACCACAATTAATGCCAGGGTTAAATACAAGCAAACCTCAAATTAACATGCGCTTAAATCTCTAGTAGTTTGGCACAAAAGCAGTCAGGCTTAACTTAAAGAGGAAATGTCTAATATATTTGTACAGTGCAAAAATAGTAATAACGGAAAAACACAACACAAGAAAAATACGACACCTTGGAAAAATAGAGAGAATGTAATAAATTGTTTGGCACAAAAACAACAAAAATCTAATTAGCAGAACAGGAGATATGCAACTTTAAAGAGTTTTATAAAAAGAATTGGTGCTTAAAAGCACAAAGTGCCAACTGTGGTTATCTGGTTGCGCCGGAGTGGGACAAAGTCAAAGTTCAGGCAGACCGCAATAGAGCGTGGGCCGCATACATGGACCAAGGTAGGCCCGCTGAACAAAGTACCTTAAATCGTGGTTGCAGAGCATTGTGAGGTCTCGTGTCAAGGTTGCGTTGTGCAGTGGCAGTTACAAGGAGCTGCGGGGCAGCAATGTATGGTCCTGTGCTAAGAATGCGTCATGCAGCAGCATTTCCGAGGAGCTAAGGGGCTGCGATGGAAATTCCTGCCTTCGAGAATACATTGCGCAGCAGCGATTCCAAGGAGCTAGAGAGGTCCTATGTCAAGGATGCGTCATACAAGGTGGTCCCGATTCTGAACTCCGGGCGATTAGATTTGCTGCATTGGTTCTGTACAGACCACAGTTAGGCTGGCAGAGCACCTTCAGGCCCCCTGTCAAGAGTTCAGGACTAGGGTGGCACTGCTCGGGCGGGCAGGACACACATCAGCCAGAGTCCAGCTGCACGATTCAGAGTGAACATGGTCTTTTCTGTCTCTGAGGTCTGATCAGGAGGCTAGCCAACTAGCCATTGGAGTCACCATGGTGGTACTGGTTTCAAGATGCAGATCTAGTCCTTCTCAGTCAGGCAGCAGGGTAGCAGAGCAGCACATCAGTCCGCCTGAGTCTACAACAGGTCCAGGTGTGTACTGAAGAGTTGGGTCTGAGGGACCACAAATTATACCCGATGCAAGCTTTGAAGTGGGAGAAGCTTCTGGAGTTTCCCTCCTACAGAGGTGTAATTTTATTCCTCTCTGCCCTGGCCCCAGCTTGTCGGGGAGCACATTAGACAAGTTTAAAAGCCATTGTGAGCATGCTTAGGCACAGCCCTTGTGACGTGCAGTGTAATGTGATGTGCAGTGCCCCTCATCCTGAAAGAGATGGCCCATCCTGCGAACACCTATTCCACCTTTGTCTCACTGTCTGAGTAATACACAAAGGCCAACTGCTTGGTACACCTAGTTTTGTGAGCCAGGATACAGTGCCATCTTCAGAATTGCGACTTACAATTCAACTTTACCATTAAATAGGGTTTTAAATTACAATTATTTAAACACCAAATTTTACATTCCTACGTGCTCCAAATTAAAAGTGATCACTTATTAAATGTAGTAAGGCAACACAATGTTATCCTATGGTAGAGGTGGGCCTTGCAGTAGTCAAACCTCTTATTTAAAGATTTTTCACTGTCAGGACACGTAAAAGTCAAAAGTTAATTTCCAACCTTTTATATATACTGTACCCTGCCCTATGGGCTGGTTAAGCACTACCCTAGGGGTGACTAAAATGTATTAACAAGGAAGGTTTAGGCCTGTCAAAAGGTTTATTTTCCCATGTTGAAATGGCAGTTTAAAACTGCACATACAGGCTGGAATGGCAGGCTTGAGACATGTTTAAAGGGCTACTTAAGTGAGTGGTACAATCAGTGTAGCAGGCACACTAGTAGCAAATCATTTACAGCCCAGGGTACACTTCATTAGGGACTTACAAGTAAATTAAATTTGCCAACTGGGTCAGAGTCATGTTTTAGGGAGCGGGCACAAGCACTTTAGCACTGGTAAAGTGCACAGAATCCTAAAAGCCAACAAAAAACAGGTTCAGAAAACAGGAGGGTGAGGCAAAACGTTTAGGGATTACCCAGCAAAGAGGGCCAAGTCCAATAGGTACTATATGTACTAAAGGCTTGAACTAACTAACTGCTAGAAATTGGCTACAGGTCTCATTGTACCACCCCTTAAAGTAGCACTGAAAAACATGTATTAGACCTGCCACTGCAGTGTGTAGTACAGTTTTAAACTGCCATTTCTACCTGGCAAATTTAACCTTTTAACAGGGCTAAACCTTCCTCTTTAATACTTATACGTCACCCCTCCACTAGGTCCTAAATGCCCACAGGGCAAGGCTCATCGTATTTGATAGTTTTGCATGTCTTGGCAGTGAAAAACATCCTAAGTCATTTTTCACTGTCAAGGCTGGCTCCCCATAGAAAAGCACTGGATTCCATTATAACTCCTTATAGTGTATAACTTCAGGTTTGGCACTACTAAGAAAAATTATTAAAGGACTCATTGAAATAGGAATTTAAAATCCAACCTAACTGTCAAGTCAGATTTTAAATTACTATTTTGAAAATGCCACTTTTAGAAAGGGGTATTGCTTTTGTGATTTTCATTTTTATTTTTGTATGGGCATTGGTTAGGGGAGTTGGTTTTTCACCAAATATCTCTTTACGACACGTAGTTTCAACAGTGCCAGGTCACAGGGTTAAAGACAACTTCAGATTTCAAACACTAATTGTTTACACGTGGGCGAGCCTTTAACATTAACGGCTTGAGAGCTGGAGAGAGCTTATTCTTTTGTACGTATCGAGTGAACGCGCACGCTGAGATGAGGCTGCCGGTTGTGGCTCCGGAGGTAACAGTTTAAACAGATTATTTAGCACGCGGGGTGATTTGGTATTAAGATGCAGCGAGGAATTTTGGGGATATTAGAAGAAGGTTTTGAGGGTATATTAACAAATCAGGAATTTTATTAGTTTGTACAATGTATGTAGTGATTTTATGTATTATATTATGTAGATATTTGTAATTTTGGGGGTGGGTGTTGCACCTAGCAGTGAAGGGTGCAACATCTTTGTTGTGTAGCAGGTGGGTTTCTTCACAGTTTGGTAATTGCAGAGAGTGAGGGTTGATGAGGGTGGTGGCACAGGGGGCAGTCATATTATGATTTCTATTGAACATAGACAGTTTGAATATTTCAGTTTGTAAAGCTATATATCTTATTTGTTTCAGCAAACCCCAGATGAAGAGCCATTAGGCGCGAAATGCATTTGGTGAAATTAAATTATATGAACCTATTCGTATGAATGATTCTTTTCACGTGTCGCTGTTAAAAGCCTGGATGGGCGAGCAGGAGGCATTTGAATATGTTCAATAAAAGAATCATGGTGACATCACGCCGTCTCCGCAGTGATTTTCAGAAAAATTAATGGATTAAATGTGAAATTAAGATTTGTTCAATTATGGTTTTACTGGTCAAAAATAGATTATTCAGCAAGGAGTGGCCTATTGCGAGGAAATGTTTCCTGCACCAAGCAGTGCGTCACAGGGGTGCACAAGCCTCGTGCCTTTTTGGTTTACTTTTAGAAAGTTGCCATTTTCCTTCCTAAGCCAAATAGGCCTTTCTGCCAGTGTCCAAGGTCACCTGACTGTCAGACTGTCACCGGCTCTCATGTGGTGTGATGTGATGTGTATTCCTCCAGTGGATAAAGGACCTGGATGTGGAGAGGCGAGGGTCTTTCCGACAGGATGTTTAGGGAGGAGTGTGCCCCTGCCCTGATTGCACTATAAAGGGTAGCCTGGGGCTGAACCTAGCCATTTCTGACTTCAGTAAAAAAATACCCTGTCACTGGCAGATGCAGCTCACACCGGGGCTTACTTGCCCTTCATTTCACTGCAATTCCGAATGGAAAGGAAAGAACTGACCAAAACCAGTTTTAGTCAGACACAGGGATGACTTTCCACCCACAGGTTGACAATGGCAATACAAGTAGCACACCCAGAACCTGAAACCAGGAATTCTGGACTTGTGAAGATCAGAAGAATGAGTGCCCTGCTTTCGGAAAATCCTGAAGGAAGAATGGACCTGCTTGCCTTGCACCTAGGACCCCAGAAATTACTCCAAGGGTCACTGGCTGACCTCCTGTGTGAACTACAGTTCTAGATGCCTGCTTCCTAGCTGATCAGAACCAGGTAGGCTTAACCTGGCCCCATCTACTGTTCTCTGTGGGAGTGAGTCCCCAAGTGCTGTCCTCAGGGTCCTTAAGCCTTGGCTGGAGTCAGAGTTTATTTCTCCCTGCTTTCTGTTTAAAGTCAAATTTAGGAAAAACGCACAAGTTACTACTTGTGTAACGATATATCTGTAAGAGACATTAGTTAGTGATAGATTCCTTACCTTAGAATATCCCCAGGCGTCAGACTGGATCCGGAAATTTTTGCGTAGCAATACCCCTGCGCGCTGGTAGGCGTCGTCTGCGGCTCCGCGTCCGTCGTCGGCGTCGTGAGCGCCGGGATGACGTCATCGGAGTATATAGACGGCGCCCATGCGCGCTGACGTCAGTTCTGATAACACAGCTTTTCCGCGCCAGATACGCAGAGCCATGATAGAACTAACACTGGTGCCATTGAAACTAGGGCCCTGAAAGGGGATGACCTTAACCCTAAATATCGGTTCGCAGAACGGGGAGGATGGGAGGGCGGTAAGGAATCTATCACTAACTAATGTCTCTTACAGATATATCGTTACACAAGTAGTAACTTGTGCATCTGAAAGAGACACGTTAGTGATAGATTCCTTACCTTAGAATAGATACCCCAGCAATACCAACCCCGGTGGTGGGTCTGCGAACCAATATCACACCAGAAAGTCCTGGAGGACGGAACGGCCAAAGAAGCCATCCCTCCGGACTTGACTGTCCAGGCAGTAGTGTCTTGCGAACGTGTGCAGCGAGGCCCACGTGGCTGCCTGACAGATGTCCTGCAGGGGGACACCGCGGCCCAGGGCAGTTGTCGTTGCCGTGGCCCGAGTGGAGTGAGCCCGCAATCCAGCCGGGGGCTCCTTCCTCGCTATGGAGTAGCATGCTTGGATGCACAAGATGATCCACCTGGAGATGGTCCTCTTGTGTACAGCCTTTCCCTTCTTCGCGCCCACGTAACCAACGAAGAGTTGGTCATCCACCCGGAATTGGCGAGTGCGGTCTAGGTAGTAGGAGAGCGCACGTTTTGGATCCAGACGGTGGAGCCTCTCCTCCTCTTTCGAGGGATGCGGAGGCGGAAAGAAGGTGGGCAAGGTGATGGACTGCCCGATGTGGAAGGCCGTGACAACCTTGGGCAGAAAGGAAGGTCGTGTACGCAACACCACCTTATCAGGATGAACAGATAGGAAAGGCGGAGAAGAAGAAAGAGCCTGGAGCTCACTCACCCTCCTGGCAGAGGTGATGGCAACCAGAAAGGCCGTCTTCAGCGTAAGGAGACGAAGAGGACAGTTACGAAGGGGCTCAAAGGGAGCACACATCAGATAGGTGAGAACAAGATTCAAGTCCCACTGGGGCATCACGAAGGGAACAGGAGGGAACATGTGCGTGATGCCCTTCAGAAATCTACTCACTATAGGGGACTTGAACAAAGAAGGCTGATCTGGTAGCCTCAAGAAGGCTGAAAGAGCAGAAAGGTACCCTTTAAGAGTGCCCAGAGCAGAGCCCTGCTGGGCAAGGGAAAGAAGAAAGAGCAGTACTTCCGAAAGGGGTGCAGAGAGGGGATCCACAGCCTTTGCTGCGCACCATGCCACAAATCTATTCCACCGGCAGGCGTATACCGACTTTGTGGAGGGACGCCTGGCTGCCAGAATGATGTCACAGACTTCGGGAGGCAAGTCAAATGGCCTCAACTGCCGCCGCTCAATCTCCAAGCTTGTAGGTGGAGACTGGACAGGTTCGGGTGCAGGACCGTCCCCTGCTGCTGCGACAGAAGGTCCTCCCGAAGAGGCAGACGAATCGGGGGATCGACTGACATGCTGAGTAGCTCGGGATACCAGTATCTTCGAGCCCAGTCCGGAGCCACAAGGATAACTTGGGCCCGGTCGCGCCTGATCTTCTTCAGCACTCTGGGCAGAAGTGGTATAGGCGGAAAGGCGTACAACAGGCCGCAGCTCCACTCGCGACGAAAAGCGTCTCCGAGCGAGTGCCGCCTTGGAAACTCCAACGCGCAGAACTGCTGACATTGCGCGTTCTCTTCTGTGGCGAATAGATCTAACCAAGGCTCTCCCCACTGTCGAAAGAGACCTTGCGCCACGTCCGAGTTCAGACGCCATTCGTGATCCATCATGCACCGGCGGCTGAGTTCGTCCGCCCTGGCATTCAGAGAACCTGCCAGGTGTTGAACCACCAGAGTCACGCCCTGATGTTCCAGCCACTGCCAGAGGCGCAGAGCCTCCTGGCAAAGGGTCCACGACCCCACACCGCCCTGTTTGTTGCAGTACCACATGGCGGTGGTGTTGTCGGTGAACACTTGCACCACGCTCCCCCTGACAGAGGGGAGGAATGCCTTCAGTGCAAGACGAATCGCCCGCAGCTCCAGAAGGTTGATGTGGAGCCGGGACTCCGCCGGAGACCAGAGGCCTCTGATCTCCGCCTCTCCCATGTGGCCTCCCCAGCCCTGGAGGGACGCGTCCGTCACAACTACGTGCTCCGGCTGGGGTAGAGAGAGGGGTCTGCCACTGACCCAGTCGCGGTCCGTGAGCCACCACTGCAGTTGCTTCGCAGTGCCCTCCGAGATCAGGACATGATCGGACAGGTTGCCCTGATGCTGGGCCCACTGAAACTTCAGGTCCCACTGCAGAGCCCGCATCCGCCACCTGGCGTGACGCACCAGAAGGATGCAGGAGGCCATCAGTCCCAGAAGCCGCAGCGTCAACCTGACCGAGACCCGGGATAACGGCCCGAAGACAGGAATCAGAGCCTGAATATCCCGAACCCGCTGCTCGGGTTGGTAAACCCGAAACTGCGCCGAGTCGAGAACCGCTCCGATGAAGAGGAGCTTCTGAGAGGGACACAGGTGTGACTTCGGCACATTGATGGAGAACCCCAGCAAGTGCAGGAGGTCGGCCGTAGTCTGGAGGTGGCTGACGACTGTCTGGGGCGAGCCCGCCTTCAACAACCAGTCGTCGAGGTAGGGGAAGACTGATACCCCTTGCCTGCGCAGATGGGCTGCGACCACCGCCATCACCTTCGTGAACACCCGTGGGGCGCTGGTAAGGCCGAAGGGGAGCACGGTAAACTGAAAGTGCTCTTGGCCTACCGTGAACCGCAGGTAACGCCGGTGGGCCGGCAGGACGGGGATGTGGAAATAGGCGTCCTGCAAGTCCAACGCTACCATCCAGTCTCCTGGGTCCAGGGCAGCCAGGACCTGAGCCAAAGTGAGCATCTTGAACTTCTCCGTCCGGAGGAAGCCGTTGACGTTCCGCAGATCCAAGATAGGGCGTAGGCCCCCTTTGCCCTTCTTGGGTACCAGAAAGTAGTGGGAATAACAGCCACGTCCTACTTCTGGCCCAGGAACGCGCTCGATGGCCCTCTTGGCCAAGAGGGCCGAAACCTCCTCTTGCAGAAGTTGCAAGTGATCCCCCGACACACGGTGGTATTGAGGTGGCATGGATGGAGGGGAAGACTCGAAGGGGAGGGAGAAACCCCTTCGGACAATTTGCAGCACCCACCTGTCCGAAGTGACTGTATGCCAGTGGGAGAGGTGATGGCGAACCCTGCCTCCCACAGGCGTCACATGGGCCTGAAAACTCGGACTAGGAAGGTTTTGAGGCGGGGGCTGCTGAGGGAGGTGTGGACTGGCCTCGCCGCTGGCCCCGACCACCGCCACGGCGGTTCCCACGGCCGCCACCGCGTTGCTGAACATTCTGCGGCGCGTGGCTGACGGTCCGTGGTGGGGCGCCCCTTCCGTGGCCACGAAAGGAGCGAAAGGCACCCGATTGCTGGCGTGGGGCCGCAAGGCCCAAGGACTTGGCCGTGGCCCTGGAGTCCTTAAAACGTTCCAGCGCATGGTCTGCCTTGTCGCCGAAGAGGCGACGGCCATCAAACGGCATGTCCAGGAGAGTGGCCTGGACATCGGCCGAGAAATTGGCGGACCTCAACCAGGCGTGGCGTCGAACCGCCACCGTCGTTGCCATCGCCCTGCCCAGTGAGTCCGTGGTATCCAGCCCACACCGGATGGAAAAGCGTGCCGCATCTCGGCCGTCCGCAAGGGTTTGGCTGAGTTTAGCCCTGACCTCCTCAGGGCATTGTGGCAGCACCTCCGCAACCGTGTCCCACAGAGTGTGGGTGTAGCGGCCCAAGAGACAGTTGGTGTTCACTGACCGGAGCCCTAGGCTCACAGACGAGAAGACCTTCTTCCCGAACTGCTCATATCTCTTGGATTCCCTGTCGGGCGGGGCCGACGGGAATGCGGTCTGGGAGTTGGAGGCCTGGATGACCAGGCTCTCGGGGGTGGGGTGGGTGGACAAAAAGCAAGGGTCGCCCGGTGCCGGGCGGTAGCGTCTGGCCACGTTCCTATCCACAGGGGGACCTGTGGCGGGCTTGGACCAAGTGCCCAGCAGAACGTCACACAAGGCCTCATTGAACGGCAGAAGGGGCTCCGCGGAGCCGGACTGCTGTTTGAGTACCTCAGTGAGGAGATTAGTCCTC
Source organism: Lissotriton vulgaris (assembly GCF_964263255.1). Classification (NCBI taxonomy): domain Eukaryota; kingdom Metazoa; phylum Chordata; class Amphibia; order Caudata; family Salamandridae; genus Lissotriton; species Lissotriton vulgaris. The sequence goes on along the minus strand of NC_141693.1, from coordinate 1,247,763,596 downwards.
ACGGCCGCGACGGGGAGCTCAAGGTTTAGGGCCTTAGCTGCCTTCGTCAACACTACACTGTAAGCAGAACCCGCCTCCGAAGCCACAGTCGGGGGCGACGTAAATCCAGTGTCTGGCGAGGTGTCAATACCACTGGCCTCCCCAAGCTCATATGTCCAGTCCTGATGAGACTGGCAATCACGTGCCAGAGGGTCCTCGGACCCCTCCCATTGCTCCTCGTCACCCGGCTCCTGGAGACCAGGATTAACAGCCAGGGCCTCCTCGTGGAGATAGAACTCTCCGAAGGCCGACGGAATCAGCGCCCAGCGGCGCCCCTCCGACACCTGAGCAGGACCGTAGGAAGCATTGGGGTCGGCAACCACGTCGGCTGCCGGGGACGACACCTGAAGGGACGTCGCCGGCGAGGTCGTAAGGTCGACCGGCGAGGTCCCGGATCCGGAGCCGGATCCAGCGAGGTCGCGCGGCGCCGGGACCGAAGTCGCCAGCGGCGCCGGGGCCGAAGCACCCGACGTCGTCGGGGCCGAAGCGCCCGACCCGGAAGGACCTCCAGACGGAGCCGATCGGCCCGAAGGCGCCACGGGAACCGACTGAGGAGGGAGGGCCCTCATGGCCATGAGGTACCTCTCGACCTCCTCCTGCGACGCGCCGTGCCCAGGGACCCGAAGGTGTGGGGCAGGCGGCGACGCTTGCGACTCCCGCGGAGCCGCGTGGGCGGTGTCGCCCGAATCCCCGGTCGCATCGAGCGAGCGACGGGGCGGGTCGGAGGACCGATGGTGTCGCTCCGACCTCTCATGCCTCTTACCTGAGGACTTGGAACCAGACGATCGGTGTCCACTCCCGGAACGTCGATGACTCCGACCTCGCGACCTGTCCCTCGACCTCCCGTGGGACCGGGACCGGGACCTGGAGCGGCGCGGGGCCGACTGCCTCAACTCGAGACGCTTGCGGGACCGCTCCCGCCTAGCCTTCGACGTCAGGGCCCGGCAGTCGGAGCAGGTTCGATCGTCGTGGTCGAGGCCTAAGCACTTCAGGCACCGGCGATGGGGGTCCGTGACCGACATGAGTCGGCCGCACTTCGAGCAAGGCTTGAACCCGGGCATCCCTGGCACCGATAGTCGAGAATCGACTGACTAGAGGATCAAAAAGATCAAAAAAGTTTTCAGTCAAAAAGTGACTGGGGGTAGAGCTTCTTCCGGATCTGCGCTAGCTGGCGCGGAAAAAAGAAGAACTGACGTCAGTGCGCATGGGCGCCGTCTATATACTCCGATGACGTCATCCCGGCGCTCACGACGCCGACGACGGACGCGGAGCCGCAGACGACGCCTACCAGCGCGCAGGGGTATTGCTACGCAAAAATTTCCGGATCCAGTCTGACGCCTGGGGATATTCTAAGGTAAGGAATCTATCACTAACGTGTCTCTTTCAGATATTAAAGTAGTTTTAACATTTTAGATGCTGGTGTATATTTATCCAGTCACATGCATAGAATGGCGCAATTGTATAAAGCCAGTGTATACACACACTAACTGTTTTGATTCTGATGAGCAAGTTTCTTACCTCTGGTAACATCTTTTCTGGTAGAGACTTTATGTAACCACAGATTCCTCAGCATTTGAATACCTCCAGGCAACAGGCTGGATCCAGAAATATTTTATGGCAATGTCCTCCAGCGTCAGCAAGTGGTGTTGTGCGATGTCACGGTTCCATGTGAGACTCACTCGTGAGCAGCTGTGACGTGAACTTCCCTACGTATGCGTCACCTGCTTGCGCTAACATCAGTTTCTCTCTGCCCTCCACCAGTACCCACATAGGTGGAGCCTTAAGAAACCCTACTGCAATGGGTATAAGAATACATTTTTTGTGTGCAGATATCCAAAATCATAAGTATGTGCCAACATAACTCTCTACTTTAGTCCCTTCCACAGAACAAGAAGGTGGGAGGGCAGGTGAGGAATTTGTGGTTAGATAGAGTCTCTACCAGAAAAGGGTACCAAAGTTAAGTTACTTGTCTTTCTGATTGAGAAGTCTAATCGCAGATTTCTCACCTTTTGAATAGATACTATAGCAGTACCTGTGAAGTGGTGGGTCTGTGGACCGACTCACACTAGAACATGTTAAAGGACAGACCAGGAAAAACGCCAGTGACAAACAAAACAAGAGAATATCAAAAAGGGAAACTTGTAAAGGTTGGATCTGACATGAGGCACACCATAAACCTATTCCAGCCAACATCATAGACAGTCTTTATAGATGGATGCCTGACTGCCAGGATTATACAAACAACTTCCTGAGGAAGTTCATATGTTAATAACTGCCTCCGCTCAATCTCCATGAATGGAGTTTTAGCCCACATGGGATCAAGCACAGACCCCGACCCTGCTTCTGTGACAGGGGGTCCTCCCTCAGAGGCAGCCGAACCCATGAAATGATGATCATAGCCAGCAGTTCAGAGTACCACACTCTCCTTGTCCAGTCTGCAGCCACCAGGGTGACTTGGGCCCGGTCTCTCTGGATCTTCTTGAGCACTCTGGGTAGCAGAAGTAGTAACAAATAGCCATATAGGAGTCCCGAACCCCAGTGAAGGTGAAAGGCATCTCCTAGAGAGGACTGCCTTGGGTACTCTAATGCACAAAATTGTTGACACTGTGGATTCTCTGTAGCGACAAACAGATCAAGTCAGTGTTCTCTCATTGGAACACACCCCATACTACTTCTGAGCACACATTTTTATTTATTTATTTCAAAGCTTTTCTATAGCGCATTCTATCACTCCAAGGAGCATCTTGGCGCTTGTATACCAACCTAGAGTGAAAAAGGTGGTTAGCTGGAACAACTCCTGAGAGCATAAACCTTACACTAGAGCCCTACAGGCAGCATCAGTAAGCGTAAAGACCCAGGTCTTTAAGGCTTTCCTAAAGAGAGATTCTGATGAAATTAGACGGAGCGCGGGAGGAAGTTTGTTCCAGGCTCTGGAGCCTAACACCACAATGGATTTTCCACCTTTGGTAGCTAGTCTGAATTTTGGGACAACGAGCAAATTGAGGTGGGAGGATCTCAGATTCCGGATCGGAAGGTGCCGTTTGAAGTTTCTTGAGAGATATCTAGGTCCTTGTGCGTGATAAGCTCTAAAAGTGATGATCAAGATTTTGAACAGTATGCGCTTAAGGATGGGAAGCCAATGGAGGGCATGAAGTGCAGCAGAGGCAGATGATTTCCTGGGCCAGCCCAGAACCAGGCGGGCGGTGGCATGCTGGACCATCTGCAACCTGTGGAGCACGGACTTATTAGATGCCGCATACAGGCTGTTGCAGTAGTCCAGTCTTGACGTAATAAGTGCCACCGCTACCGTCTTTCTCATGGACAATGGGAGGAGGTCGAAAAATTTCCTGAGCATTCTGATGATATAGAAACATGTGCTGGCTACCCCAATGGCTTGTTGCTTGAAGGGTAGAGCATCATCAAACTTAACACCCAGGTTACGGGCAGAAGAGATGGTGTTTGGAGGAGCTTTAGCACCTTCAGGCCACCACTGCTTGGGGGAGAACAGATTTTGCGGGCCAAATAGTAGTATTTCTGTTTTTCCAGAATTGCACTTCAGATGGTTGGTCTTCATCCATTCAAATGTCGCAGTTAGACAAGTTTTAAGGTTTTCTTCTGCTTGTGATGACTCCCTGTCGAGTACCAGGATGTGCTGCGTATCGTCAGCGTAGGATATTGTGCTGATCTGATACGAGGAAATAAGCTCGATCAGGGGTACCATGTAAAGATTGAAAAGTACAGGGCACAGAGTAGAGCCCTGAGGTACCCCTGTTCTGATCGGTTTTTCATCAGATCTAAAGGCACCCAGCACCGTGATTTGTCGTCTTTGGCTCAGGAAGTTTTTAAACCAGTCTAGCACTACTCCTCCTATCCCTGCGCTCAGGAGACGGTCAATTAAGATGGTGTGGGAGACCATGTCGAAGGCCGTCGATAGATCGAGTAATAGCAAGACGGCCTTCTTCCCTTGATCCATAGCGGAGCGCAGGGATTCAGCACAGAACAGGAGTGCAGAATCGGTCGAATGTTTGGACCTAAAGCCCGACTGATTTGAGTGCAGGATGTTATTATCTTCCAGGAATGTGGTAAGTTGACTATTGTCGAATGACTCAGTCAGTTTAGACAGCAAAGGCAACAGTGAGATGGGCCTCAAATTAGAAAGAGTTGTAGGGTCAGGTAAAGGTTTCTTCTGAAGGGGTTTAACCGCAGCTAATTTCCATTCTGGTGGAATCTCTGCCGTCGCCAATGATGAATTAATAATCCCATTAACTATGGGATTAACCTCATTGACCAGGGCTCTTAAGAACATGGGGGGACACGGTCTAAATGGTGATCCTGACTTGCTAGATAGAATGGCCGGACGTGATTCCTCCAGAGAGATAGGAGCAAAAACATTGAGATGGGGCTTGTTAGGGTCACTCTTTCCACTTGCTTCTATAATTTTATTATCAATGGAGGTCGAAGTTGAGGTTGGAGGTGGAAATTCCTTGACGATAGCTTGAATTTTATTATCAAAATAATCAGCTGTAGAATTGCAAAGTGGTAGCGAGGGCGGAATATCTTGAGCAAGGGCCCTAGGATTAGTAAAGCTGTTTACAATCTTGAATATTTCTTTTTGATCATTTCCCGAAGAGGCAATAGCCTCTGAGAAGTGGACTTTTTTTGCTAGTTTAATTGAGGCATGGTACTACCTATGTGCTACTTTATCGATCCTACGGTCTTCTTCCGCATACCTTCTACGCCATCTACGCTCTAACGATCTCACTTTACCTAGTTCACTCTTCAAGATGGGGGAGAACCAGGGGGTGCTCCTTTTGTTTTTATTGCCCCTTGAAATTTCTTCCTTCAACAAGTCTGGTTGGTTACTTAGAGCTGTGATCCAGTCACAAAAATATTGTTTGTCTATTGTAGTATGGCCAGATAGTATAGGTTTGGTCTCTGTTACATTCATTAGAAAATCTGGTTGAGCAAGGACTTTTTTCCAGTCAAGTTTATCACCTCCTGTAGATCTTATTTTAGTGTCTCCGTGAGTGTTATGATTTAAATTAAAAATCATCTCAAAAGGAATGAGTTTGTGATCTGACCAAGTTTGGACTAATGGGGATGTACAGGTCAGCAGGTTAAAATTTGAACAGATACAGTCCAATATATGGCCTGCGCTATGCGTAGGTTCATTGGTCAGCAGGGTTAATCCAAGAACATTAATTATTTCCATGAAACACATTACTCCTGGGTCTTTTGGGGAATCTAGATGGAGATTGAGATCCCCTAGTAGTGTGAAATGGGCAGATCTGAGCATAAGATTGCTCAGTACATCCCCAATGCTCTCTAAAAAGTCTTGGGGTTGTCCCGGTTGGCGACATGCCATTCATGATCCGCTAGGTACCGCAGGGAGAGTTTATCTGCTCTGATATCAGAGATATGCCCTCATTGCTCGGATACTCCCAAAGACGAAGAGCTTCCAGGCACAGAACACACAAACCCACTCCGCTTTGTTTGTTGTAATACAACATGCTGATCGTATTTTCCATGAGTGCCTACATTTGTTTCCCTTTGATCCTTGGAAAAAAAGCTTTTAAGGCCAATCAGATCGCCCAAAGCACCAATAAATGTATTTGAAGACAAACTTCTGCCGGAGTTCAGAGTCCTCTGATCGCCATATCCCTCAGATGACCTCCTCAACCAAGCAAAGACACATCATCACAATGGTCAGTTTGGGGTGGGGCAATGAGAGGGATCTGCCGCGAGTCCAACTGCAGTCTAGTGGCCACCACTGCAGGTCCTTTGCAGTCTCCTCCTACATGTGGATGAAATCTGACAGATTTCCTTGGTACCGAGACTGCTTCAAATTCCACTGCAGAGCCCACATGTGCCATCTGGCTTTGTTTACAAGCTGAATACAGGGGGGGTCAAGAGGGCCATAATCCTCAGAACCAATCTCACCAAGATCCAAGCTGCAGGCTGAAACATTAGGATCATATCCAAATGTCCTGGACTGGACGAGTCAGAGGTATAGCGTATAGCTCAAAACAACACCATGTTCAGTATAGCTACTATAAAATGGAGCCTTTGCGAAGGAGTACGGTGTGACTTTGGCACATCAATGGGAAAACCCAAAGACATCAAAAAGGTTGGCCATTATCTGGAGATGGTTGGCAACTGCCTGAGGTGAGCCCGCCTTTAACATTCAGTCATTGGGGTACAGGGAGACTGGTATTCCCCGCCTCCATAGATGTGCTGCAACCACTGCCATCATTTTTGTGAACCCCTGAGGTGCACTGGTAAGCCCAAAAGGCAATAGGGAGAATTGAATGAAATGAATGAATGAAAAAGTACTTATAGGGCGCGTAACTACCCTGAGGCTTCCCAGCGCTAATAGCAGCAGCGGGCAGAGAAGACAGCTTAGTTAGGTGGGATTTTGGAAAATCCAGGTTTTGAGGAGTTTCTGGAAAGACAGAAGGTTGGACTCCCGACTTAAGTGAAGAGGAAGGGTGTTCCAAAGCTTGGCGGCATTATAAGAAAATGAGAGCCCCCACTTCTTACATTTTTATTTTTGGGACTCAGGCAAGAAGGAGGTTAGCTGAACAAAGACCTCCGTTAGGGCAGTAAGGGGAGACGATAGATTGCATAATTGTCGGTCCTTTCCCTTAGAAGGACTTGTGGGTGATACATAGAGCTTTAAATGTAATTCTCTCTGATACAGGCAGCCAACGGAGAGCCTCCAGAGCTGGCTTGGCGGATTGCCGGAAGGGGGTATGGAGGAGCAGACAAGCTGCGCAGTTTGGAACAATCTAACTTGGAGGTGGTAGCTCGGGGAGCTCCTAAATAAAGGGCCTTCCCATAGTCCGGGCGGGAAAGAATAAGAGCCTGGACCATTAACCTTCTGGCAAGGAAGGGAAGAAGAGGGAGGATTTTGCAAAGCATCTTAAGAATGGCATAACAAATGGCTGATAGTTTCGGAGCCTGATATCCAAAGTTCAGGGAGCGATCCAGCCACATGCCCAGACGTTTAATCTGAGTTTTTGGTGCAGGACCAGGGCCGAGACGGTTTGCCACAATAACCCTCAGGCGAAGATGAGAGAGTTGCCTAGGAGCATAAGCTCAGTCTTTTCTCTGTTCAGTTTCAGGCAGGAGAGCTCCATTCACTTAGCCACCTTCCCAGACAGGGACCCAGGCCGGAGGATGAATTTTCTGGGTGGTTTAAGGCTGTTGGACCAGGCCCTTTTGGCAGGTTCACCCCAAGACTTTTTGCTTTTTCCTAGCCTGTTTGTGACCTGGTGTGGGTGATTTTAGGCCTCTGCGCACTTTTTCACTGTGGTACAGTGTAAAGTGCGTGAGCTCTCTGTGTATGTGTGGTGAGTGACCTGCCCTCCCATAGGAATGCATGGGGAATATGTGTGACCATGGCAGTTCCTGATGTGTGGGGAGTGCAGGGTCGAGTTTGGTATGTGCAAACTCGTGAGATTGAATGCTGCGCAATTATATATGCGGCATGATTGTGTCTAGTGTAGAAGTGCCACTTTTAGACGTTGGCATATTTGTGTAATTTGTGTCTGGCCTGTGATTGGCTGGTGAGCCTGGCTCCAAGAGTCTGGGAGGGTCTGCCCCGGTATTGAATGGAGTGTTTAGCATGCTGATGTGAGGGGAGCGGTGCACCTGGGCCTGAATAGGACTGGGCTTTCCCCACACAATGCTGGCTCCACCCACTGTGGTGCGTCTGATGTCCCTAGCCTGGCCTGTGAAACGAGTTCCCTATAAGCAGTTGTAGCTGGTTCTCACACTGCCTGCACCCTGCTAGACAAAGGATTTCTCTGTATAAAAAAGGGGCTGTGTCCCCTTACAAAATGTTCTTGTTTCAGACTTGAATCCTGCCAGGGGCGTGCTGCTGCCTGGGCCCAGGGGAAGGCTTGCCTCCCTGGGCCCTGCCCAGCCCCTGGATACCTGATGGACCTGGAAGCCTTGTCCTGTTGATGGCCTGGACTCCTGAAAGGGCTTTTTCTGACCTTTTTATGGACTTTTTGTTCTCTGTGGCGCTTGGGAGCACGCTGCCTTGTCCCTAGCGCTGGGAAAGCTTTTGCTTTCACCCCTAGTGCTTGGGAGCACTTTATTTCCACTTATGGTGCTTGGGAGCGCTTGATTCTGCCCCTAAGCGCTTGGTAGCGCTTTATTTCTCCCCTAAGCGCCGGGAAGCGCTGTGCTAGTCTTTGGCGCTTGGGAGCGCTCTGTGTGCTTTGGCCGGTGCCCACCTGGCATCTTTTTCCTGCGTGCAGGGTTGCTGCCCCAATCGAGTGCCCACCTCGATTTATTGTGTATTTTAAACGAGCCGTTGCCCACCCGGCATTTGCTGCTTATCCCCCGCCGGGCCGTCACGCTGCCAGCGACGACCCGGAAGCGCCCTCCAGAAACCCGGAAGTCCCGCCCCCGGGACCGCGGCGCGAATGGTAGAGCGGCTGCAGGTGCCGGCAGGGCTCCGGTGTAAGGGAGAGCCCAGCAGCGACAAGAGAGGCGGCGGAAGGTGCGGGGGGGGCTCCGTTGTCGGAAGGAGAGCCCCTCCGCCCAGGAGAGAGAGACGCCGCAGGGGCCCAGCGCGACGTCGGAGAACCGGTGAGTGCTGCATAGAAGGGGGGGGGGGCGTCGGGGCACATTGCCGGTGCCCGCCCAGCCCCTCCAGTACTGTGGCCCCAGATCTTGACGAGCCCAGAGGGGCTCAAGGGCCTGTCCCGCTCAGCCCGTCCCCCGAGGGGGATACCCCCCCCCCAGAGGAGGAAGGTTGGTGTGCTCAGAGCGGCCCCGGTTGGCAGCGGGCCGCTCCCACGATCTCCGGGAGCATTTTCATTTACTTTAAGAGCCTGAGAGGCTCGAGGGGGCATTTGTGTATTTTGAGTCCCCCAGAGAGGGACGCCAACTATGGGGATAATTTGATTTAGAGGCCCCCCAGTTATTTGGAGAGCCAGAGGGCTTACATGTGCTGTATGCATTTTCAGAAGCCTGGTGTGGCTGTACCATTTGCCTTAGTGTTTTCAGAGCCTGTGTGGCGCCAACAGTTGGTGCAGTCTGGTTCTAGGGTCAGTGAGGGCCCTGTCGCAGTCTTGTTGATTCCCAGCTGCCCAGCAATTTGGTGGGCAGCTGCACCGTTTAGGCGCAAGGGAGAGAGAGTCCCTGTGTGGGACAGAGATGGCACAGTGGTGCCAGGCCTGCTACAGCTGCGCAGCACTTAGGGCCAGCTGCAATGTTTAGGCCTTGTGACTGTTCTCAGCTGCCCAGTAATTAGTGGGCAGCTGCAACGTTTAGGTTTGCGCCGGTGGCGCACCCCTGACTGGCGCTGCATTGGCAGCACGCCCGGACATTCTGGACACAAGGCCTTGAGTCCCCTTGTTGGATGGCCAGTTGGCCAGGGGGCTGGTATGTGGGAAGGGCGTAAGGCCCTAATGTGATTTTTGCGCAATGTGATTTTGCTAAGTTTTTGATAGTAATTGCCTAAGGTGATGTTTGCGCAATATGACTATGAGATTATTTTACCTATGTAGGTTTATGCTAGTGAGAGTTTATTTCACTATGTGAGTTACGCCCCCAAATGTGAGTTATGCTTAGGGGGAGAGTCTAATGTGTTTAGACTAGTGAGAGATTGCCTACTGTAGTTTTTACTGGTTAGGCCCAAATGTGAGTTATGCGTAATGTGCTATGCCGTTATGCCTGTGACACCTCTGAATGTTTTTATGCATCATGCGTTTTCCTTCCCTTACACCTCGGAATGTTTTCGGCATCATGTGTTTCTCCGGTACCTCTGAATGTGTTTTGATGCGTCATGTGCCTTGTTCTTACACCGCTGAATGTATGTTTATACATCATGTGTCTTTCCTGCACCTCTGAATGTTCTATGCATCATGTGTGAAACTTCTGCTTGTTATATGTTCAAAGTGTTATTTCTAACAGTATTTCTAGTTCTAAAAGTGTTGATTCTGACAGTGGCCCATGTGGCCCTGTCCTGTAAATAATCCCTTGTGAATATTGCCCGTGCCAGACGGCACAATGTATATTGTGGGATTACTATCTGATGTGTTTTGACAATACAAAAGTTATTTTTATATAACCTTGTGAGGAGTTCTTTTTGTGGTGTGCCTAGGATGATGATGTTGTTGTGTGCGTGCGCAAATGCTTTACACATTGCCTCCATGATAAGCCTGTCTGCTCGTGCCAAGCTACCAAGGGGGTGAGCAGGGGTTATCTTGGCGTGTGTCTCCCTTGCCCTGACTAGAATGGTGGTTTCTGCCTGGCTTTGGCGTCAGCCCTAGCCAGCCAGAAAAAGCCAGTTCTAACAAAGGCCAATAACAAGTTGTGTGTCATCAGTGTATGTGACTATTTTCATACCTGATTGACGGACTATCTCAACCAGCCGGCTCATATATACATTAAATAATGTAGGGCTCAGGGAAGATCCCTCAGGAACACCGCAGCTGAGAGACATACGCTTAGAGATTACATTACCTTAAAAGACCTGAAAAGACTTGTCTTCCAGGAAGGACTGCAGCTAGGTGAAGACATCCCCGCCACTCCAAGACTCCTGAGTCTAAGAGTCAGGATGTTGTAGTTGACAGTGTCGAATGCGGTGCTGGGTCCACTAGGATGATAGCCGCTGTACCACCTTGGTCCAGAATTTTCCTGGACTATTCAACCACCGCTAAGAGAGCGGTTTCTGTCCCTGTTGGGGCCAGAAACCAGTCTGTGAGGAGTGCAGAAGGTTGTTGGACTCTAAGAATCCAGATAAGACTGAATTAACATGTCTTTCAAGGATTTTACTAATCGCTGGGAGGAGTGAAAATTCCCCAGTAGGTCAGGGTCGAGATTAGGATTTTTGAGTAGTGCTTTCACCATGCACATTTCCCGGGCGGGTATTTTTTGGGGGGGGAAAACTGTTCTAGAGAGGACTCGATCCGCTCATTAAACTTATCATTAGCAATGATGGGATTCGATTCGCAAGAAGGCCTAGTAGCTTCAAGAGCGGAGGCCCAGTGTTCTAGGGGAAGTTTAGCCCATGTGCGTTTCTGGCTACTAACCGTGCTAAAAGAGGAGAGTGGACCCGTGATGCACCACGATAGGGGAATTAAAAGGTGGCCTGACCATGGCAGGGGGATGGGAGCACCCACGGAGAGTTCCTCACTATTAGTGAAGATAAGGTCTAGTAGATGACCTTTAGAGTGAGTGGTTCTAGAGCCTCTTTGTTTAAACTGAAATGCAGCAAGATTTCTAACTAACCCAGGAGCAGCTGAGTTCGCCGGATCATTTAGATATAAGTTCAGATCTCATAATATTGTAAAGTTGGAAGGGGAGCTGGCTAGGTCAGCAATAGTTTTGGAAGAACTTTGAGGTTCTGGGGGTACAATAAATTAATAAGCCAGAGAATGTATGGATAGGCGAGAAGCTTATCGAAAAGAAGAGATTCTCGCAGTCAAGAAGAGGGTCTGCTGTAATGCGGCATTTAAACTGGTCTTTATATATAATGGCAATGCCACCACCTTTGCCGCTTTTGCGGTATTTTCACTGGATATGATAACCAGGGGGAAGGCTTGTACAAGGACAGGATCAGACTCATTGTTGAGCTATGTTTCGGTCAGAAACAGGGCGTCAGGGAGTACCTCCTGTAGGAAAATAGAGATTTCAGCAAAGTGTTTGGGTAGAGACCTACAGCTTAATAAGAACATTTTATAATGTGCAGGGTTCTGAGAGAAGGTATGGACCTTAAAGGACAGACAGAATTTAAAAGAGCAATGAGAGCAAGTAGCAATGTCATTAGTTGGGGATAAGTAGTGTAAGCAGTTTTCATTGGGAGCCCCAGACGGGCTTGCCTTTGGCGCGCGTCCACTGCGTGCTGCGGTAGACATGTGTTTAAATAGGTCTAGCAGCTAGACTGCTGATCCTGTGGCTTTGCCCCTGCCTCCTGCTGGGGGTGGAGAGCTGCGCCGCCGCTTACTCCCTCCACACAATCAGGGAATAACCTGTGGTGGACCAGGGAGCGTAGAGTGGGTTACTGCCGATGAGCAAGGAGTGCAGGTGGGGAATTGAAAGTGCCAAATGCGTATGTCTGATTAAAAGTAATTCAAGTTTTTTAACAAGCTGAGGTAAAAACAGCACACAGCAAGCAGCCTTACTCTGCCTTGCAAATTGAAAATGCTCGGGTCCCAGCTGAAACTGCAGATAACTTCAGTGAGACTGCAGAATGGGAATGGGAAAATCTGCATCCCACAGATCCAAGTAGCTAAGTAGCCATCCTGTCTCCTGGATCCAGGGTAGATAGAACTTGGGCCAGGTTGAGCATTTTGAACTTGTCCTTCCTCAAAAAGAAGTTCAGGGGTCAAAGATCTGAGACGAAGTTCCCCCGTCCTATTGTGGCATAAGAAAATAACCTAAGTAACATCCAGTCACTACATCTGAAAGTGGAACTTCCTCTATTGCCCCTTTCACTGACAGAGCCTGAACTTCTGTCTGAAGAATTGGCAAATGAGCCATCAAAAGAAATTGCGGTGGTGGAGGAATATTCAGAGGTAATATTTGAAAAAGTAGCGAGCAACCTTGTGCCACAATCTGGAGCATCCATTGGTCTGAAGTTATGCTCCCCAATGCCAGATGGTTTTAGGTGTTACAACCCCCAACCGGTCAGTTGTGAGGCATCAAGGTCAATTTAGAGAGCCTTTGAAGTTGTTGCAGAAGGAAGGGAATGGAGTTTAACATTTTTTTAATTGAAATTCGAAGAAAATACAGTTGCTTTACAGGATTCACGGTCTTATACATATTGATTACACTGATGAATAAAAAGAAAACTCTACAAAACCCTCCCTCCCAACCTCCTAATTAAACGGAGGATCTAGTAATATATGTGGCCCTATAGCTGTCCCTCTGGGTGGCTGGGTCACACCATGCCTGAGCCATCCCACGGTAGGCACTCCAAGTGCTCCATATCTTGTCCCATTTCTTGTGACACCCTCTTTTGCCATGCATTGTTTTTTCAGCTATCATACACCAAGTCCTTATCCTGTTTCCAGGAATCTAGAGACAGCGGATCCCTGGCTCCTCAAGCCTTAGCGATGTTTCTTTTTGCCATAGTCAACCTGAATATGGTCTGTTTGTTGGGGTATTTCGGGGCTGAGTTCCCCCCCGCACCCCCCCCCCCCCACACACACACATATTTAGCATATACCTTTTAGCTGATTGGGCTAAACCCACCCCCTCTGCTTGCCTCATGCAGTCTGAAAGGTCAGTCCAGAATGACTGACTCACTTGGCAGGTCCAAATGATATGTTATGTTATGTTATGTTATGTTATATGGGTATTTATTATGCGCGCAACTACTCGAGTATCCTGGCGCGAAGCAAAACCACAAAGAAATCGAAAGAAGCGGCATTTTAGTAGGCTTGATTGAATAAGTGGGTTTTAAGGAGCTTTTTGAAGCAGCTAAGGTCTCTGGTATCTCTGAGTGTAAATGGAAGGGAATTCCACAGGGTAGCCGCTTTAACCGAGAAAGATTGACCGCCCAACCTGGTTCGCCGGAAACGGGGAATTACCAGCCGACGTTGGGAAGCCGACCTGAGGTACCGACTGGGGACATGAAAAGCCACTCTCCTCTTGAGATAAGCGGGGCCGATGTCATGTAAGGCTCTATGAGTGAGAACCAGAGCCTTAAATTGAACTCTTTGGGCCACCGGCAGCCAGTGGAGTGTGGCCATTTGCGATCTTATGCTGATGCGTCTGGGAATGCCCAGCAGAAGTCTTGCGGCCGCATTCTGGATGAGTTGCAGCTTGTTTAACAGAAAGGAGGGGGAGCCCAAATAAAGGGCATTAGCATAGTCCAGGCGGGACAATATGAAGGCTCTGGCGACCGTCTCTTTGGCCGGCTGGGGCAATAGAGGGAAGAATCTGCCCAGAGATTTAAGGGTCCCAAAGCAAGCACCCGTCAGTCTTTTAATATGCTCTGAGAACCTTAAATCCTCATTGAACCAGATGCCCAGATTCTTGGCTGGGCCACCTTCAGAGAAGGGACGGGGGAAATCAGGAGGCCACACTAATTCAGTAAATTGGTTTGGAAATTGGCCGTATAGTAGGATCTCCGATTTTCCCTCATTACATTTGAGTTTGGCATGGGCCAGCCAATTAAAAACGTCCGCCAGGCACTTTTGTAAACAGGAGCTGGGTGTCGTCGGCGTAGGCCATAATTTTTGCACCCAGCTCCTCGGCCAGGTAGATCAGCAGGGTCATATAAATGTTGAAAAGAAGTGGGCTCAATGTTGAGCCCTGTGTGACCCCTGTCTGAACTGACCTGGCCGAGGAGGAGTACGGGGGCATCCAGACTTGCTGGGAATGGGAGTCCAGAAAAGACTCCAGCCATGACCACACAGCCCCAGTGAGGCCGATAGCAGTGAGATGGGCCAGGAGGAGTTGATGAGGGACCGTATCAAAAGCGGCAGAGAGGTCCAATAAAATTAGCGCCACTCTGCCACCCTTGTCCACACACTCCCTAATGGTTTCCACCACTTCCATCAAGGCCGTCTCCGTGCTAAAGGAGGCCCTAAAACCAGACTGGGCGAAGTGCCCCGGACTCTTCCACAAAGGCGTTCAACGGCCGAAAAACAACCTTTTCGCAGACTTTAGCCAGTGCCGGAAGCAGGGAGATTGGGCGGTAGTTGGCTGCAATAAGGGGGTCAGCTGATGGCTTCTTCAGGAGAGGCAAAAGTTTAGCTTGCTTCCACCACCTAGGCACCACTGCAGATTGCAGTGACCAATTGACCATAGCTGTGACTTCAGACCCGACACAATCTGCTACTTCTGACAAAACTCTTGCCGGGCAGGGGTCCGAAGGGGACCCCGATTTAAGAGATTTTAGCAGAGCAAGAATGTCCGATTGATCAACTTTAGCAAATTGGGCAAGGCAACTGCTAGGAAGAGTACCGGGCGTCTCCGCCAGAGGGCGTGAGGCGACATTGCTCATGGCTAATCCCTCCTCAATGAGCTTGATCTTATTAATGAAAAAAGAGGAGAGCTCCTCACACCAGCCAGCGGAAACCGGGATCCTTTTTTGCTCAGCCAGAGGCGACAGAAAACTTTGGACTATAGCGAAGATCTCATTATTATCCGCCTTCAAAATTCTAGTCGCAAAGTAGGCGCCTTTCGTAGTCTTAACTGCGGTATAGTATTCTCTTTGGACTGAGCGGAGGTCAGCTTTGGCTTGCCTAGAGTATGCAGCCCTCCAAAGCCGCTCAAACTTCTTGCATGACCTCTTTAGCTCTTTAAGAGCTGGCGTGCACCAAGGTTGGGAAGGCAACACGCGCCGGGGGATTTTTGAGGCAGGTTTGGAAATAGTCTCAACCCCCAGACTGATCCAGGCATTAAAGAGGTCAACTTGGCCCTCTAGATTGCTAGGGCAAGCCATCTGGGAGTGTGTGAGGGCTTCTGCCAGCCCAGGAATGTTAATTTTCCGTACTAGGGGGCCTGACAGAGGAGGGGGTACGAGATGGCAGTGCCATGGCCCAGGAGAAGTTGATTACAGCGTGATCAGACCAAGTGACCGGCTTATATGATAGAAGGTGCCTACTTTGCCCCCCCCCCCCCAGCAAAGAACGGTTGAGGATCTACCTATTTTCAGTAGGGTCACGCTGGAATAGTAAGAACGTTGTAATATATGGAGCTGCACCAGGCAAAACCCTGATTTTATCGCCACTTCCCTTTTGGACACCCAGGGCCTCTTCCCACTCTCTATCTTCAAAGTGTCCTATATCTACCGCCTACCTCTCCTTCAGCTGTTTCAGGGCACCCAGGGATTGATTTATGATCTTAATGTATGTCGATGTGGCTTTTGTAAGCATTGGGTCTCCAAGCAGTCTGTCCGACAGTGGGGAGTACTCCTCCAAGTCTGTGCTTCTCACTAGGATTGACTACACGGCGTGCCGGACCTGCAGATATTGGAAGGTCTCACAATCAGCCAGTTAGTACTCCATCTTTGATTTCAATGGAGGAACCACGTCCCCCCACCCACAGATTGTTCAGAGTGGATATGCCTATTAGGGCCGATTTGTCAAAGCCCTTCGTATCTCCCAATGTGGCAAGACCTCTGCATTCCAGAGTGGAGTTGTCTCCATAAATTAGTTTGTTTCGCCATAGATCGTCAGAATATTTTCCCCACTGTGCCCGTGGGGTTGGGGAGTTCTCTGTCGCCTCCTGCCGTATAATGCAGCTGGGTATCCCCTATCACCATCTATCCAGTCACAATCCCCGCTCAGTCTTTGCTTAAAAAGCCCAGTGATTTATTGTAATCAACTGAGATGCCCAGTAATATTTCTGTATGACTGGAAGTGCAATACCCGCACCATAACATCCCCACGTTAATTTGGACCGGGTGATGCACGCATGCCTGCCATCCCACAGTAACAGTTGCAACTCCGCCTTGAAGTATGCACAGGGACCTCCTGTGATGTGTTCTGTAGCACATAGAGGAAACACGGTAGGGCCATCATTTAGAGCTGTGCAGCCCTGCCTAATAAGGAGAGCTGCAGGGCCCACTAGTGGCGCACATCACCTCTCAGTCTCCAATAGTGGGGACAGCTTGCAGGCGCAGAAAAGCTCAAGGTCAGTCGTCACATACATGCTCATGTATCTAAAGCCTGTCTGTGCAACCACTGCACCCAGTCTAGCGGTAGTCATATGATCCCACCCACTGGAGGATACCTCAGGTATTTATGCCAGTTAATGACGTATTCAGAGTATTCAGAGTATTCGCCAAATGTTATGAGCATTGGCATTATCCTAGACACTGCAATCTCAGGGTTGGTAATATAGAGCAAAACATTGTCCACATACAGGAATAATTTTTCTTCCCCTGCGGCCTCTTCCTAGTCCAGTCCCCTGACTCGTTGGTTTATGCAGCCTGTGGTTCCAGGGCCAGTGCAAAGATCATGGATGACAGGGGACAGCCCTGTGTGTTGCCCTGCCGGAGTTCAGTAGTAGATGAGTGACCCATTGACCCTGATGCTCGCTAGTGAGCCACTGTACAGCAGACGCACCTACTTCAGAAACTGTGGGTAGAAGCCAAATCTGTCCAACTCTTCAAAGATGTAATCCCATTGCAGGGTATAGAATGCATTTTTAGCTTCCAGGGACATCACCAGCACATTTTCATGCACTGTCTCTTTTTCCCCCAAAACTCAATATAATTGCTGTAAATTAAGCCTGTACTTCAGTGGGTCATAAGAACAAGTTACTTCCCTTCGGTAATGCGTTTTCTGGTGGATAATATATCTACCTGTGGATTCCTCACTTATTGAATACCCCCTGCGCCAGTATTCCGTGGGAAATTCTTTCATAGCTCTTCCATGCTGATGAAGACGTCATAATAGCACGGCTCCACACGCGGCACCGTCATCGGAGCCACAAAATGACCTCTTCTGCGTGCTGATGTCAGTTCCACCCATTTTTTCTGAGGCAAACGGGCTGACCGACATTTTTAAATATATACATAGCATATCAAATATATACATATATATAAATCACAAATGCCTAATCAATAAAGTCATAGAGAAATAGCAATTATAAAAGCATCTCTCAATACTTAAATGTAAACATGATTAAAATCAAAAAAATGTTGGTAGAAGCAGGACGACAACGGGGAGGCGAGCAGGACAGTGAGGAATCCACAGGCAGATACAGTATCCACCAGAAAAAGCATTAACAAAGGTAAGTAACTTGTTCTTCTGATGGATATTTCTGCCTGTGGATTCCTCACCTTTTGAATAGACTCCCAAAGCCGTACCTCTCCTGGAGGAGGGTGTCCACCGGACTAGACCAAAAATTCCTGCAAAACATAACAAGAAAATGGCCATCCCTCCTAACCTCAGAGTCCAAGCAGTAATGCTTTGCAAAAGTATGGAGGGAGGCCCAAGTTGCTGCTTTACAGATATCATGAACTGGAACACCTCTAGCCAAAGCAGAAGAAGTAGACTTAGCTTTAGTAGAATGAGCTCTGATACCTTCAGGAGGGTCCTTCTTGGCCCTCCTGATGCACAAGATAATCCATCTAGAAAGAGTCCTTTTGTGCACAGCCTTGCCTTTCATCTTCCCAACATATCCCACAAAGAGCTGATCGCCAAGCCTCAGATCTTTTGTCCGATCCAAATAAAAGCTGACAGCTCTCGTAGGGTCCAAACGATGCAGTCTCTCCTTCTCCTTGGAAGGGGGAGGATAAAAGGTTGGTAAAGTAATGGACTGTCTCATATGAAAAGGGGTAACCACCTTGGGAAGGAAAACAGTCCTGGGCCTTAGAACCAACTTATCCGCATGAATTGTCAGGAACAGAGGTTTTGAACTAAGAGCCTGAAGCTCACTTACCCTCCTAGTCAAGGTAACGGCAATCAAGAAAACCGTTTTAAAAGAAAGAAGCCTCAACAGGCAAGCATGAAGAGGTTCAAACGGAGAACCCATTAAAAAAGTAAGAACTAGATTCAAATCCCACTGAGGTATAATGAAAGGTGTGGGAGGAAACTTATTTGTAAGACCCTTGATGAACCTCATGACAATGGGGGACTTAAACAAAGATGGCTGGTCCGGCAAACATAGAAAGGCCGACAGACCCGACAAATGCCCTTGACAGTAGCTACAGCACAACCTTGCTCTGCCAAAGAAAGTTAAAACTCCAGAATATTAGACAAGCGGGCCTTTAGAGGATCAATGTCTCTCTCTCTGCACCACTTAACAAATCTGGACCATCTGGAAGAGTAAACAGACTTAGTGGAGTGTCACCTGGACGATAAAATAACATCCACTATATCCAGCGGGAGAGAGAAAGAACTCAGGTTGCCCCGTTCAATCTCCAGGCATGAAGGCTCTGGAGGTGGGGGTCTAGAACCTGCCCCTGCGACTGCGAGAGGAGGTCTGCCCTGGGAGGGAGAAGGAGCGGAGGGTGCGATCAAAGGTGAACTAGATCTGTGTACCACACCTTTCTTGGGCGATCAATATAACTTGGGCCCGGTCTTGACGAATCATCCTCAGAACCTGAGGAATCAAGGGTATGGGAGAAAAAGAGTAAAGGATCTGCAAGCTCCAATCCAATTGAAACGAGTCCCCAGGCACTCCCTGCATCAAAACTGGAGACTGCAGAACAACGGGCAGTTCACGTTCTCGTGAGTGGCAAATAGGTCCACCCGAGGAGACCCCGACACCTGAAAGATGTGATGGAACACCTTTGTATGAAGCCGCCACTTGTGATAGGCCGAGTAACGCCTACTGAGACTGTCCGCACGTACATTCAGCACACCGGCCAGATGATTTGCAAATACACAAATCTGATGGTTCTGAACCCAGGACCAAAGCCGCAGAGCCTCTCGACAGACGAAACGACCCTACATCTCTCTGTTTGTTGATGTACCACATCCAGTACTGTTGTCTGTCAGGACCTGAACCGACTGACTGTGAAAGGAAGGAAGGAAAGCCTTTAGTGCCAAACATATCGCCCACAATTCCAGCAGGCTGATCTGAAGCAACCTTTACTCTGTAGACCAAAGACTTTGACCTCCAGATCCCCAGATGAGCACCCCACCCTAGAATTCAGGCATCCGTGATTACTGTGGCCACCGGCAGAGGTGGCTGAAAGGGTTTCCCTTGAGACAGGTTGCTCTGCACACTCCACCAAGACATCTCTGCTGCAGCTTCTCTGGAGATCCTGATCGACTCCCTGAGATCTCTGTTGTATTGATACAACTGCCTGCGGAGGCACCACTGGAGTGCCCTCGTGTGCCAGCATGCATGGTTGACCAACAGAATGCAGGAAGCGAACAGACCGAGCAGGTGAAGAATCTTTAGGACTGGATCAACTGCTCCATCGTGAAATAAAGAAATCATTTCCTGAATGTCGAGAATCCTCTGCGGAGGAGGGAAAGCTCGACACACAGAAGTGTCCAGTATTGCCCCTATGAACAGGCAGCGTTGAGAAGGCACCAGGTGAGATTTGGGTACATTTATCGAGAAACCCAAAATGAACTACAGATGATCTGTTACCTGCAAATGGCACAAAACCAACTCTGGAGACTCCGCTTTGAGAAGCCAGTGGTACAGGTAGGGGAAAACAAGAACCACTGACCATCTGAGATGAGCCGCTACCACCGCCATCACCTTTGTAAAGACTCGAGGTGTGGAAGTAAGACCGAACGGAAGAACCGCAAACTGATAATGTTGCGACCCTACTGTGAACTGGAGATACTTCCGATGAGACTTCAGGATGGGAAGATGACAATACGCATCCTGTAAATAGATGGACACCATCCAGTCTTCCTGTTGCAGCGCAAGAAGAACCTTAGCCAAGGTCAACATTTTGAACTTCTCCTGTCTGAGGTAGAGGTTCAAAATCCTGAGGTCCAAGATTGGTCTTAAGCAACCGTCATTTTTGGGGATCAGGAAATACCAGGAGTAGCACCCCTGACCCCTCTCCTGCTCTGGTACCAACTCTATCACACCTTTTTGTAGCAAAGTAAGAACCTCCTTCTGTAAAAGCAGTAAGTGGTACTCTGAGCATCAACCCTGGCGAGGAGGGTAAGGAGGAGGAAACTCCAAAAAAGGGAAGGGCGTATCCATTCTCCACAAGATTCAAGACCCAACGATCGGACATGATCAGTCTCCAATCTTGTAGAAAGTGGGACCTCCAACCGGACCAACATGTTCTAAGATGGGGGATCTAGAACTGCTTTACTGAAATACCTCCCAAGAAAGCAGGTTGCATTTGTGGATTTAAGGGCCATACTAGCAGAAGGGAACACCTTTTTTGCTGCCTGCTCCATCTTCTAAGAATCCCTATCTCCCAGAATGGTAGGGAAAGAACCAGAAGACTGCTTCGAACAAGAAGCCTGGACAACCAAACTTTCCGGTGTAGGATGAGATGATAAAAAAGCAGGATCTCCAGGAGCGGGTTTATACCTTCTCAAGATGGTACAAGAAACTGTAGGAGCAGATAAAGGCTTCTGCCACACCTCCAGGATTGGTTCAGTTAAAGCATCCGTGAAAGGAAGTAACAGCTCAGAAGTTGACAAAGAGGTATTTAGAACTTCCGTAAGAATATTAGATTTAGCTGAGGGAAGCTGAAGACCAAGTAAATAAGCCGCCTTTCTTATAACAAATTAAATGGAGCAATGTCCTGTACAACCCCTGCATTTGAAGATGGAAGATTATATTCAGGAGAAGTACCAAGGCCACTAGCTTCATGAAGACCTTCAAACTCATCCGAAGAGTCAACAATCTCCCCTTCCTCCTGATGATTCTGTGCATACTCCTCCTCTTCAAGGAGCCTCTGTGCCTCTCTTCTAGAACGTTGTTTAGGAACTGGTGTCGGCAGCGCCACACGCGGCGCCAGTGAATCCATCAATGGCGTCGACAGAGGAGCCTCAGCTTCGAACCTCGACATCGATCGAACTCGAGGCGGCGCCGACTCAGCAGATGAAGGAGTCCGAGGAGCCGGAGTGGAGGATCTTGGAGCCAGGAAATGCCAAGCCGGAGTCGACGGCAAGAAATGTGCCTGGGGATAGAATTGAGGAACACCCAGGTTAAAGGCCAAAGTACCCATGGGGCAGAAGGCGCGCCGGATGGAGCAGAGCCCCTGGCAAATATGCCGAACATTGCATTGAGAAAATGCGAAGAATCTGACCAAGGAGCAGGAAAAGGAGGATATGGATACGTACCTTCCTGAAGCGCAACCACATGAGGTCAAACCGGAGGCAGCGGAGCCGGGGACGGCGCCCGCACAGGTGAAGCCACCCAGCCTGGAGAAGACTCCCTAGGCACCGGAGACATCACTGGAGCCGGTAAATCTTCATGCTGCGAAGAACCTTTCGAAGCCGGCGAGCCCAGAACCGGAGATGGAACCGGTGTCACCTGAGGAGAATGGAATGGAGAGAAAGTCCTTCCTTCGAGGTCACTCAGCCGGAGTCGCCGACCTTGACGCCCTGGCATTCGAAGAACGATGTCGAGAGCCATGTCGTCTTTAAGATTTCTTTTGCTTCTTCGACCTCGAAGTGTGGGAAGACGAAGACTTTGCCCTACTTAGACCCCTCTTCTCCTTCTCGGCTTGGGCCACGAACAGCTTGGCCTCACACTCCTTAATAGCCTTGGGATTCATCTTCCTGCAGCTTCGACAGTCTTCAACATCATGGTCCGAAGATAAACACCAGAGGAAGTCATCGTCCGGGTCCGTGATTGACATATGCCCGCCACACTCTCTGCAGGGTTTAAATCTCCTCTTCCTAGAAGTAGCCATCAGGAATAAACAAGAAATACAAAGTTTTCTTAGTAGAAAATGGAGAGCCCCTAGAAAAACCGTTAAGCGTAGACGGCGTGGAAAAAAGGGAACAGACGTCAGCACCCAGACGGGTCCTCTTGTGGCTCCGATGACGTCATACGGTGCCGCATGCGGAGCCGTGCTATTATGACTTCCTCGATGACGAGGGGGAGCTAGGAAAGAATTTCCCATGGAATGCTGGCGCTGGGGGTATTCAAAAGGTGAGGAATCCACAGGCAGAAGTATCCATCAGAAAGCCTGATTGGTCAGGGTGGATCAGTGACTGGACCACCTAACGTAGGCGTGTAGCCAAGAACTTATCTACAATCTTAACCTCTACATTAGGGAGTGATAAAGGCCTATAATAGTCACAGACCCCTAGAGGTTTCCCCGCTTTAATAATAATAATAATAATAATAATAATAATGAGGCTTATAAAGCGCCTGGTTACACTAGAAAGTGTGTCCCCGCGCTGTGGAAACAGAACCATGCAAAGTACAATAACAGTCCAGCAAGAGCTCGTAGGGCCAGGGAGAAAAACACAGGACCTACACTACTTAGGAAAGAGGTAGGTCTTCAATTTCTGACGGAACCTCCTCTCGGATAGTTCCATGCGGAGCTCGGAAGAGCGTTCCACTGCTTGCTGGCTAGGTATCTAAAAGAGCGGCCGCCCATCCGTACTCTGTAGATACGCGGAACCTGGAAGAGCATACTCCCAAGGGATCTCAACAACCGCTTAGGCTGGTACACGGTCAGCAGCTTTTTAAAGTATACAGGTCACTTTCCGTGTGCAATACGCTGTGCCATGCACATCGTTTTAAACACAATTCGTTCACAGACGGGGAGCCAATGCAGGGTGGCCAGGGCCCGTCTCCCGGATGACTTCTGGGGAAGGTTCAGTGCCAACCTGGCGGCCACATTCTGAGCCCACTGAAGTCGGTGCCGACCTTTTGTGCTCAAACCGATGTACAGCGAGTTCCCGTAATCCAGGTGGGGAGTGACAAGAGTATGAATTAACGTTTTCCTACTGGTGATGGGGAGTAGGTCCAGGGTTTTACGCAGGCTTTTTAGAATGCTGTAGCATTTGCCAGCAACCCCTCTCGTATGTTGTTCAAAGGACAGGTTGACATCCAGATGTACTCCCAGATTTTTTACTTGCTCCGCAGGGTTGGGAGTAGGCCCCAGTTCCATCGGCCACCACGCTGAAGACCATATTGAGGGTGCCTTCCCTATCACTAGAAGCTCAGTTTTGTTCGCATTGAGGCGCAGGTAGTTGTTATTCATCCAGCCTGCCAGCTCCCTTAGACAAGCGGAGAAGTTCGCTGCTGCCTCTTTCGGGGGCTGAGAAAGTGTCACCACCAGTTGCGTATCATCTGCGTAGGACACGATCTCCACCCCATAAATTTCCACTAACTTCGCAAGGGGTTCCATATATAGATTGAATAAAGTGGGGCTCAGGATAGAGCCCTGCGGAACTCCGTGCTTTAGTAAGCGCACCTCTGATTTAAAAGGGGGGCAGTGGACTTTGAACCTTCTGTCTGCTAGGAACGAACACAGCCATGCGTGAGCCGGCCCTACAACCCCTGCCTCCCTGAGGCGGGTCAGTAGTATGGGATGTGAGACGGTATCAAATGCTGCGCTAAGATCTAACAGTAACAGTGCGGCCGTCCGTCCCTCAGCCACTTTCCCGCGCATCAGCTCCGTGGAGAAAAGCAGAGGCGACTGCGTAGAGTGGTTAGCTCGAAAACCTGACTGCGAGGGGTGAAGAAGTTGGCCCTCCTCCATATATTTAACCAGCTGTGCGTTAGCAATTTTCTCCACCACTTTGGCACAGAACGGTAAGAGTGAGATAGGACGAAAATTGTCCAGATGGGATACTTTAAGATTGGCCTTCTTTTTGATCGGAATGACCTGAGCAGTCTTCCAATCCTGCGGCACATAACTTGCTTGAAAGGACAACTCTGCCATATGTTCTATGTGATTTATCAGAAGTTCCAGCAGATTCCTATAGATCTTAGGTCGGGTTACGTCCGTTGGGGAGCCCGACTGGATACTGCGGGCTATCCTCATCAGTTCTGATTGCTCGGGGACTACAAACTGATTAAGGCACATATCAGCCCTGAGCCTCACTTTACTAGCTCTTCCAGTGGATATCTCCTCCGATGTCATAGGGAAGGACCTATATATGGTCTCTACCTTATACACAAAGTGGTCAGCAAGAGCCTCACAGATCTCCTTGGAATAAGTGTCTGGAGCAAGAGTCCGATTAAGTGACGTGAGCTCCTTGTAAATAGAGAAAAGCTCCTTGGATGCATTCTCTGCTTGCTCAATTTCTTTATTTAAAAATTCTCTTTTAGTTCTTCTTATCAGGCGATGATACTCCTTCATACTATTCTTATATTTCAACTTGGCAGTCTTCTCATAATTTTTACGCCAAGTACGCTCTAACATTTTGCAAGCGGACTTGGCTGCTCTTAATTCAGCATTAAACCACCGTGCCGTCTTAGTGCACCTCGCCGGGGCATTATTCGTCCATGGCGCTGCTCTATCTAGGGCATTGGTCAACCAGTCCTCGTATTCTTTCCATGCCTCATCCAGGTTTTCTCGCAGCGGAGGACAGTCCAACCTCAAAG
This sequence comes from Lissotriton vulgaris, assembly GCF_964263255.1. Taxonomy (NCBI): domain Eukaryota; kingdom Metazoa; phylum Chordata; class Amphibia; order Caudata; family Salamandridae; genus Lissotriton; species Lissotriton vulgaris. The sequence goes on along the minus strand of NC_141693.1, from coordinate 1,247,738,630 downwards.
CAAGTTCTAACTCATCCTGCTTGAGTTTCCCCCATTGCCTACGTTTGAGCGCTACCGGTCTGCCTTGCGCGGAACTTTTAGGCAGCCCATATGTGTAGAAATTAATCAGGTAGTGATCTGACCATGTCACCTGGATCGGTGGTTGGACCTCCACTTCCTCCCAATTCGCAAAAAATTGGGTCAAGAAGGTGCCCTGCCTGATGTGCTGGCATCCAGGATTGGAGTTTCAGCTTGAATAGCTCCAGCGAGGTAATCACCTCTTGAGCTTCCCTATTCTCTTCCTCATTCAAGTGAAGGTTGATGTCCCCTAAAATTAGGAGCCTATTGTAGCGCAGAGCAGGTTGCGCGACCATCTCTACCAGGTTATCTATAAATTGAGATGCTACCCCAGGTGGACGATAGATCAAGTAGCCATGTATAGTGAGATTAGGTGCATATTTAATTGTAAAAAAACCTGCTTCGCTATTGCTAATGTCCACAGCTTCTAGGGTGCATCTCACCTCTAGTTTATGCACCATAGCGATCCCCCCCGTTGTCTACGACGGTCTATTCTCAATATGCCGTATTCGTGGGGAAGTGCTTCCGAAATTTCCGGGGCGGACTCCCCATCTAACCAAGTCTTGTTTTTTGGAGTATTGTAGCCTTAAAGGGGCGACCGGGGGCTTTTGGGCAGGGGTTTGGGCCCCTAGCCCCGTCCGGACGCAGACGGGCTTGCCTTTGGCGCGCCAGCGGTGTGCCCGCTGCGCGCGGCTGTGCTCTCTGTATTATGTAGGGGTCCGGACGGCGAAGACTAGAGCGCTACCCCTCCTTTCTGTCAACCCGGAAGTGATGGGCTCCTCACCCTCCGCAGCAAACGCCCACAATGGACGCAGCAGAACGGGGCGGGCAACACAAGTAAAAATGCACACACAGGTAAGTTCCCCCAGCACCTTTAGGATCCCCCAGTCAGCTGCAAGCGTTAGCAAAAGTTAAAACTAAGTTTCGAAATTTAAAATGCAATTTTACAGAATGCCTCCAGCTATCATGCTCTAACACTGGATATATTATCTTAAAAGCAGTGGTACCGTCTGTCACTGCCACTGACAGACCTGTCTCCACGACGCGGCCGCTGATCACCCCGCCTTATGTAGGGGTCCGGACGGCGAAGACTAGAGCGCTACCCTTCTTCCAGTCAACCCGGAAGTGATGGGCTTCTCACCCTCGCAGCAAACGCCCACAATGGACGTGGCGGAACGGGGCGGGCAACACAAGTAAAAATGCACACACAGGTAAGTTCCCCCAGCACCTTTAGGATCCCCCAGTCAGCTGCAACCGTTAGTAAAAGTTAAAACTAAGTTTCGAGATTTAAAATGCAATTTTCCAGAATGCCTCCAGCTATCATGCTCTAACACTGGATATATTATCTTAAAAGCAGTGGTACCGTCTGTCACTGCCACTGACAGACCTGTCTCCACAAAGGCATAACAGTAGCTTCTGCAATCCCTGTGGTGCGGCGGGGTGCCCAAGCTCTAGGGTGCCCCCTCAGCACAGTACACTGACTGAGTCTGAGAGGTGTTAGGTGATGGACCATTGTAATGTACTTTGCAGGAGGGCCCCCATATGTTTTATTATGCCACTGAGGACTACGATTGTGGCGAGTCTCTGGTCCCAAGGGAGCACACCCCACACTCCACTCTCCCGATACAAGGCTAATAAATGCAGGGAAGTTAGGGTTCATGGCTTTGTACAGTACTATTGGGAGGCCACTGGGGACTACAGGTTTACCCAACTGAAGCTCTTGTATTGTGGCCTCGATCGATCCCGTCATTATCTCAGTCTCTAAGTAATCTTTGTCTTCACTTGTTGGTTGTGAAAGTCTAAAGTTCTTGAGGGAGTCTGCAGCCTCCTGAGCCAACTAGGTTACAATGGGAGAGTATAGGTGGGTCCAGTAAGTGGCAAAGGCCTCAGCTATACATAGAACAAGCTTGCCTGTTTCAATTTTAGTTTTCAAAACACAATTTCAGGACTGACCTCGTTTGTCCAACCATGAAAGCATTTTTCTTCCACGACATCATAAAGCCAGTGCATATTGGCCCTATTTGTTGTGAGTGGTGCATCTTTGGAAAGGTCCCTAAACTCCTGTTGTTTGAGGCGCAGTCTATGCCTCATTTCTACATTATCTCCATCTATACGGCAGTGTTCTATTTCTATTATCTCTTGCTCCAATGCATTCATTTTTTCTCGCCTCGGTTTTGATTCCTGATATTGAGGAAAGTGCCTGCCCCGATCACTGTTTTATAGGTCTTCCACAGGGTAAGAGCCAACTTCACTGTTCTCTCATTTTCGGTAAAATATTGGTATGTGCATTCCTAAGCCTCTCCATGATCCTCTGATCTTTAAGATACGAAGGATTGATTGGTCAGCGGTGCTTTTGAGTGTCTGACATCAAGTATATTACCGCCCAAACCGGTGAGTGGTCCAAAATTCCCCTAGCTAGCTAGATGTTTGACCTCCGTATACAAGGGTGCCTGTAAAAATCGAGCCAGCAGATGGTTAATGCGAGTGGCTGTTTGCGCTCATGTAGTATGTATATTGTCTACTGTGTGGGTTATGTGCCCTCTACAGGTCAACCAGACCCATTGCACCCAGGAAATCCTTCAGTGCGCGGGCCTGGCCTCGTCGATGTTTTTTTGCATATCGATCTGTCCCAATCCTCCCTTGACACTATATTAAAGACCCTTCCAATCAGGCCCGGCTCCAGGAATTTTTACTTGGGTGGGCCAAGGGTGCCTTTGGGTGGGCCTCTGTGGGCTAGATTTGTGGCATATACGTCTGGGCAGGCCTGCTTCAGGGCCCTCCTTTATCTTTTCTTGGTCTTACAAGGCCCAGTAAAGCGCACTCTTTTCTAAATCTCTTTCTAAATATTATCACTCTCAAAAAGTGTTTTTTCCATGTAATGTTCCTTTGATGGGAAGAAGAGGTTTCTGAGGTGAGAATATCAGGCAAGTGACACTTCTCGGGCTCCCTCTGCGAGCCTTCAGGGAGAATCCCTCTTCATTACTTCATCCACCTGACCCCAGACTCTGTAACACACTCACTCCCTTACAGACTTGAATATCCACTACTCCTCTCCAGTGCACCTTATCTCACAGCTGACCTTGGGCCCCAGCCCCATATCAGGCACCATCAGGCTCCACTTTCATTTTTCCCGGTAAAAACATTAGTAAAATCACCTTCAAACTTAAAACATTGAATATGTAGCAGTAAATATAATTAGCACACACTTTAAAGTATGATCCACAGTAGCCCTTATGACCGAACTGTTAATTAAATAAACAAAAAAACAGAAATTCCATGACTTTAGCGCTGATGCAAAAGTCTTTTTTTGGTGCCGCACCAATGACCTCTTTCTCCGTAACTACCTTTACTACCACCTTCCAACAGTGCCCCTTATCCCTCCATGGCCCCCCCTATTGACCTCGTCCTCGGATTCCCTCACTGCCACACGCTACAAGTGCCCCTCATCTCCCCATAGCCCCTCCCCTTATGACCTCTTCATCAAATTCCCTCCCTGCCACCCTCCACCAGTGCCCTTCATCTCTCTCTAGCCCCTCCCCTCATGACCTCCTCAGCCTCCCTCACTGCCAACCTCCACCAGTGCTCCTCATCTCTCCCTAGCTCCCCCCTCTACCCATGACCTCTTCCTCGTATTCTCTCACTTCCTCCCTCCAACAGTGCCCCTCATCTTTAGGTAGCCCCTCTCTCATATGCATTTCATTTGTTGTATAGCGCTACTCATATCAGTGTAGGGTGTCACAGTACTTTACATCATGCACACATTATACAGAGACAATGAATCATACAAGTATGTAAATCAGTCTACAGGGAATGTCACATAAGCCAATGAGGATTACAAGGTGTAGGATTCACATGTTATCCGTACTGGTGGGCAGTATATTTTAAGAGGGTTTGGTCTGGGGAAACACAACCTTAGGATTTAAAGAGTATTCCATGTGGGTCAGCTTTACTGCTAAAAATGTATATCTACCCAAACATACTCATTTTAGCAACATTAGAATAATGAAAGACTGGGGCAGTTATAACTATATCACAAAACAAAAAAGTGAAGTTCTAACTATACCATTCATGTTTGTATGCAGCTCTTTGATGACAGTTTATTGGTCACTGTCCTATGTTAGGATTGTCACTTCTGAACTCCAAGTAACACAAGGTTCTCTGTGACAAAGGCAGGAACCACTGAGCTATCCACATAAAACACAGTTAATCTGCATTTAAAAACGACTAACATACCAATGATTGCTCTCCAGCAGGATCATTAATCACCAGCGTTAACTGGACATTTTGTATTGTCTTATTGTTGTCCTGCATCGGCCATTGATAATGATAACAAGAATTGGCCTAGCAAATAGGTCTCGCCTTTGGGACCTTATAAGTGCTTAGTCATACAGCACAATATCCTTGGTGCAACAACATCAACTGTTGCATGGATAAACACTTATAAGGTCCCAAAGGCAAGACCTATTGGCTTTGCCAATGCTTGTTTCTTCTGCTTTGTTTTTTTAGATGAACAGTGATATGCAGAAGGATGATATTATGGCAACATGTTTATTTTTTGTGCACTTTATGTAATTAAAGAGCGTTATTTTAAAAATGACTTATGTTAAACAGATATAAATATATTTTGCAACAAATATCTAACTGCTTTTTAGTGTGTTTAATTTTACAATACAGATTCTACTTTTATTCTCCACATCTGCACCCATCCTGTCTATTTCATATGAAAAAGCAAAATACCAAGGCTATTTGAGTATTGTGGGAAGGCAAGCGTGTGACCATGTATTATAAAGTATAAAGTACACCCTAGCATACATTAATGCGATATTGCAAGTTACCGCCACAACCTTTTAAAGGAACTTTGCCTTCAGTCTCATTCTTCTATATAGTCATGGAACTTGTCTGTAACTTGCTAAATCCTTAATATGTACAGTAGGGTTATTTAAGCCATATGTAATATACCTACATGTAGGTTTGGGCGTTATGATGAGCTAAAAGGTAGTGCCTTCCTTCTTGGGTGCTTTTACCGTTTTAGCACAATTCTGCTGATCAGAACCTGTGAAAGTGTTTTAGGCCAATCTGCTTTCGTCGCCTCTGAAAACCAGCATTTCATTTTTCTTCTATTTCTTTTGTGCAGTTTTATATAGCGCAAACTGGGCCTGAAGGTATTGGAGCTCTTTTCATGAGCACTTATAACATTAACACAAGGCCCCATTCATTTTTAAGCACAGAGCGAATAGGTGATTTGCCCAAAATCACAGGACGTTAAGCGACACCGAGACTTGAACCAGGTTACCAAGGTCCAAAGTCAGCACTTCTGGTCATAACGCCTCATCCTCCCACCATATTCTGTTAAAACTTTTTTTTTTAAACGCCAAGATGGGTCTTTTAGACAGAGCTGCTAAAGGCAGTGTGTTCCTGTTGGTGTTTTTAGGGTTGCAACACAATGCTGCTTTTCATTGCTTGTGAAGACCAGCAAGCTGGCTCAACTTTAAAAATACACCAACACAGGCGCATAGTCTATCGGTAAAAGATGGCACTAGGCAATGTGTCGGTGTTGGTGTTTCTTGCCTCACGAATGGTCTGGGCTCGGATCGTGTTAGGCTCAAGGGTCTATGAGGACTCCGAGTCAGAGCCAGGCATCGGTCTCGAACCAAATTTCGAGCTTTAAAGGGTCGTCCACCAGTATGAAAATACTGGCGTGATGGGCGCCTGATAACCAAAATTCACTTTGACTTGTTTTGTTCACTAATGAACAGACACCTACGTCTGTTTATAACAATCACTGCTCCAGCACACACATCACCAGCCTGATATACTCTAAATAAAAAGCTGTGCATTAATTGATTCCATGTGACCACGTGAGGAGTGAGATCCTAGCATGCAACAGACTTGGGTTTGATGCACTTTACTGTAATGTACAGTGCATTCTGAAAGTGCTTCAGTGCAGGCACAGCGCATGCATAAGGTGCTGTAATAGGCCCTTTGGTTCCCAGCTCATCTAGGAGTAACCAGATTGTTTGCATCAAAATCAGGGACGTTCCACAACAAAGCAGGAGAACACCTGCGCTTCGTTCGGGCACAGAGTGCAGCTGGCAGCCCCCATAACCACGGAAAGCACACACAACAAAGCACCGCATAATAACATTTAACTTTCACACAGCAGCATCTCTTAACTGAACTGCTTTCTGATCAGGGCTGCCACCTAATCCTCCCCAGGAATTTATGAAAACTTGCCGCCCTCGCTATTGCGTCGACTTTCTCCCCCCAAAAATGACGTGTTACATTTACTGAAATTTACTGAGACTAAATGGTGAAAAACAGTGGTGAAAACGGGGAGTGTCCTTCTACACTGGAGACTCCTGGTTTTCCTTTGTTCCACCTCTAAGTGGAAAACGAAGCCTCATTAACATGTAAATGGTCCTTAAATACCTGTGATGGACTCGGGTGCGGCTGCGATAATTTCTAAAACTGTCTCTGTGTGTGCTCCCCGGAAGCTGTTTCGGCCCGAGCTGATGCACACGACGGGGGAGGGTTTAAGCACTTTGATCCCAAACGCGTAGCGCTCAGCCTGCCTTAAAGCCCTCGCTGCGAGGGCCAAGGATCCTGTTTGGGTGGGCCTGGCTCATGTTTGGGTGGGCCTGGCCCACCCGGCCCACCCGCTAGAACCGGGCCTGCTTCCAATTATCAACGTGCCCACCGAAAATTGGAGGAGCAAAGAGCAAACATCTGGCAGCGCTGGTGCATGAAGTTTAGGTGGGACAAAAATAGAGCATATATACTGGCGGTCAGGCCTTCCAGATCACCCGAGAGTGCCACATATCAGCCCTGCGGGTTTGCCTATGTTTCTTGGGGGATTAGTGGGAGTATTTTTTTAATGAATATGCCAAATGTGTACCCGGCCTGCCATTTTTTAATCCCATCGGACTAGCCAGGTTCATGTCTTCTGAAATATTGTAGGACCACTCCTTGTTTTATCTTGTTCCCTAGGCCGTTTACAGTCCGCAAAATTATCTTGAGTGAGTTCACTTTGGTATTAGAGGTTGTGTTGTCCTCGGTCTGGGGTTCTCCCCACATAGGTGCATCAATCCCCGCCATGTCAGCTGATCTATTAAGGGTCTCATTGGTCACCCTGCTTTCGTAGTTAAACAGTGAAATCATGCAGCATAAAAAGAATTTATAACCAACAACTTCTCCAAAAAACTTCCTCCTCTCTGCATGGCAGGCCTAAAACTGCACTCCCCAACTCTGCAGAGTTCCTGTCGTCCCCACACTGTTGTATACCAAACTGGTGATATGGTCATCGAATTTTGTTAAGTTTATTATACTCTCCCCTCTATCCCTGACGCTACCACTTGCATTCCTTATTGCACTGCATGGAAGTTCATAAGGATAGCAATACACGCATATGAGCTTGTTGCTTAAGTGGTCACTTGCGTTCAGTGCTCAGGTATTCTCAAAAATGACCTCTTGTTGTGCTCCTCTTTTCTTCTAGTGTGGGCCTTCATTCTGATCTCCTCCTGTATTTTCTGTTGCTGATACCTTGCTTTCTCCCAATGGTGGCTTTGGGGTTTGCCCGTCCCCACATGGTTGTCGGGCCCCTTGTTGTCTAGGCTGCAACGCAAGGGCTCCCCTAGCACATGTGTCACGACTGCCCACCACCTGCCAGCCACCATCCATCAAGACAGACAGCCCCATTCCACAAAGAGGGATGTGAAGTACCATGTCTTTCCGTCTGCCACTTCTGTCAACTTTACTGAAAACTTTCTGCCACAGTTGTCTCTTGATTTTGTCGAAGCTGCGCCTCAGCTTCTGCACTTTAAACGTAAAACCTGGGTAGATGCTAATAGTGGCATTTTCATACTTGAGTGGCGCAGTCCACTAGACAGCCTGCAGAACGGCACCTAAGTCTCGATCGTTAAAGAGGCGGGCATTAATTGTTCGAGGCATGTGCCTGGGTGGGGTGGACGGCAGCTCTGTGTGCTCACTGAACTGAGAAGAATTTAGAAAGCTCTTTAAGTTTTACTGTGTTCATGATCAAGTCTTCCACAGATAAGTCACCACTGGGGTCTTCTGCCCATCCTGGAACACTCATGACTCAAATGTTTCTGCTACATCTGCTATCAATGTCATCAAGTTTGGCCACTGTTGACTTGTTCATTGAGTCTGCATTTCCATGCGGTGCGCGGCCAGCAGGGCTTCATTTCCCATGAACCTTGAACACATTTTGCGCACATCCGCCCTTAGTTGTGTAACCTATTTAGTGATAGTCAATTTTAGATTCCAGGAATGTCGGACCCCCTAAATTGTCTCCTGGATATCTTTCAGAGTGGGCTCCGTTGTACCCGGCGCACAGCCTGAATCCGAGATTTGCACCCCTTCCAGGAATGGTACTCCAGTTAATGTCCTATGCATGGCATATTTGTCAAATTTCATTTGCTGTGTCCCCTTGCGTCCTTCGGCAACAGTCATATTGCCAGGAGTGGGGTGGCTGTGCCTGCGTAGGGGGTTGGAGGGGGGGGGGGGGGGGGGGGGTTACTTACCGCCGCCTGCCAGGGCACTTGCTACTACTCCTTCAGAGTCTCGAGGCCTCTCTGTTTTCCTGAGTCCCCCCCCCCCCCCCAAAGCCCACCTAGAGCCCCCAATCTGCTGAGGCCGGCCTGGTGCTCAAAAGCAAATCCTCAAGCACCCACCTTTCTCTGGATATTTGGGGGCCTCCCCTGTTCACTTCAGGCAGGACCCCTCCAGTCAGGCATCAGGGAAGCCGCCGCTGCAGTGCTCCAGTGAGTTTGTCCTGCAGCGGGAACCCTTCTGGTGTCCTAGGCCTCACCTGGTGGTACCATCGAGTGAGGCTGGAGGGCCTATTTCATCCCTTCACCTTCACGGACCCTTCACCTGCAGGACCTGCAAGTTCACCTGCCTCCGAACCTGCACCGCGCCCGCCAAGCCGAGCACCAGCAGCAACCTCAAGTGCATCCTGCTCAACACCCGCTCCGTCCACAGACACGCCGTGGAACTCTGGAACCTCCTCGACACAACATCACCAGACATCGCCTTCCTCACGGAAACCTGGATGCACGCCTCCTCAGCCCCCGACATCGCCATCGCCATCCCGGACGGATACAAGTTCATCAGGAGGGACCGCGTCAACCAGACCGGAGGAGGCATCGCCATCGTCCATAAGAACACCATCCGCATCACGACCGACTCCAACGACACATTCGCCGCCGAGCACCTCCACTTCCAGATTCACACCGACCCAAAGACGACCCTCAGAGGCACCCTCATCTACAGACCCCCGGGACCACGCACACAATTCAGAGAAGACATCACAGACTTCATCAGCCCACACGCCCTCCCCTCCGCCGACTACATCTTCCTAGGGGACCTCAACTTCCACCTGGAGAACAACAAGGACCGCAACACCGCCGCCCTGCTGGACAACCTCGGACTCAAGCAACTGGTCAACACCCCCACCCACTACGCCGGCCACACGCTTGATCCCGTCTTCTCATCCAGCAAGCACATCACCTTCAGCCACTCCACCGGACTCCACTGGACCGACCACAGCTGCATCCACTTCAGCTTCAGAAAAACCACAACCCACCACCACGAGCAACAGGTTCCTCACAGGAGCTGGAGCAAGATCACCGCCGACCAGCTCACCACCTCCCTCAGCCAGAACCCACCTGCCAGCACAACGGACCCCAACGAAGCAGCCGCAACTTCACGCAGTGGCTGACCACCTGCGCCGACGACCTCGCACCACTGAAGAACCCTCTCAGCAGACCCAGAAGCAAGAAGGCCCCCTGGTTCACCGACGAACTCAAGGACTCCAAGAAGACCTGCCGCACCCTAGAGAAAGCTTGGCTCCTCGACCAGACCACTGACAACATGACCCCCCTCAAACACGCCACCCGCAAGCACCACCAGTTCATCCGCACCACCAAGAAGAAATCACTGAAGGAGCGACTGGACAACAATGCCCACGACAGCAAGGAACTCTTCAGCATCGTCATGGAGTTCTCCAACCCCAGCACCGGCAACAACGACATCACTCCCTCACAAAATCTCTGCGACTCTCTCGCCTCGTTCTTCCGCTGCAAGATTGCCAACATCCACAACAGCTTCGGCGCACCGTCCACGCACCCAACCGTCGAACCAACGCACCCCACCGCCACCCTCCGTACCTGGACCACGGTAACCACCAAAGACACAGCCCGCACGATGAACACCATCCACTCCAGATCTCCAACCGACCCCTGCCCCCACCAAGTCTTCAACAAGGCCGACTCCACCATCGCACTCCAACTCCGGGACGTCACCAACACCTCCTTCAACACCGCCACCTTCCCGGAGAGCTGGAAGCATGCCAAGCTCAGCTCCCTACTGAAGAAACCAACAGCGGACCCCACCGACCTCAAAAACCTCCGCCCCATCTCGCTCCTCCCTTTTCCTGCCAAAGTCATCGAGAAGATCATCAACAGACTGCTTGCCGCCTTCCCGGAGACGAACGGATCCCTCGACCCCTCGCAGTCCGGTTTCAGAGCCAACCACAGCACCGAGACGCCCTCATCAGAGCCACCGATGACATCCGAGCCTTGCTCGACAACGGGGAAACAGCGGCACTCATCCTCCTGGACCTCTCTGCAGCGTTCGACACTGTCTGCCACCGCACCCTAGTCCAACGCCTCAGCAACACCGGCATCCAAGAGAAGGCACTGGAGTGGATCATCTTGTTCCTCGCCGGAAGAACACAGAGTCCGCCTCCCCCCGTTTCGATCCGAGGCCACCAAAGTTATCTGCGGCGTTCTGCAAGGATCATCACTCAGCCCCACCCTCTTCAACGTCTACATGAGACCTCTTGCTGCCATCGCACGCCAACACAACCTCAACATCATCTCCTACGCCGATGACACCCAGCTGATCCTCTCCCTCACCAGAGACACCGACACCGCCAGAACCAGCCTACACGAAGGGATGAAATACGTCGCCGAGTGGATGAAGAACAGCCGCCTGAAACTGAACTCAGACAAGACGGAAGTCCTCATCCTGGGACCATCGCCCTCCGCCTGGGACGACTCCTGGTGGCCCCCAGCCCTGGGCACCGCTCCCAAGCCAACAGACCACGCACGCAACCTAGGCTTCATCCTGGACACCTCCCTCTCGATGACCAGACAAGTCAACGCCGTCTCCTCATCATGCTTTCACACCCTTCGCATGCTTCGCAAGATCTTCCGATGGATCCCGACCGAAACTAGGAAGACGGTCACCCAGGCCCTCGTCATCAGCCGACTGGACTACGGAAACACCCTCTACGCCGGAACCACAGCCAAGCTTCAGAAAAGACTCCCAACGCATCCAGAACGCCTCCGCCCGACTCATCCTGGACATCCCCCGATGCATCCACATCTCCGGCCACCTGAGGGACCTGCACTGGCTCCCCGTCAACAAGAGGTTAATGTTGAGGCTCCTCACCCACGCACACAAGTCTCACCACGACCTGGGCCCCAAGTACCTCAACGACCGCCTGACCTTCTACACGCCCACCGCCAGCTACGGTCTACCAGCCTCGCCCTCGCCGCCGTACCACGCATCCGAAGAGCCACCGCCGGAGGCAGATCCTTCTCCTACCTGGTGGCCAAGACATGGAAGTCCCTCCCCATCCACCTTCGGCTGACCCAGGACCACCTCCCCTTCAGGAGACAACTCAAGACCTGGCTGTTCGAGGAGTAGCGGACCCCCTCCCCCAAGCGCCTTGAGACCCTTCCGGGTGAGTAGTGCGCTATATAAGTGTTATGATTGATTGATTGATTGATTGGAGGGCCTATTTCATCCCTGCGCCTCCCCTCTCTCACAGGGGCACAGGTACGTACAACAATCGGGCTTGGGTCACCTATCCACTTCAGCAAGGTCCGCTGGTCGGTGCCTCCTTGCAATCTGCCAGTTTATTGAAGGGCAAGATCCCGGCTTAGCCCAAGTGCCGATCAAAACATCTGTTAAAACCTCATTAATGGTAGTAAAACCTCCTGTGAAGCTTTTGACGGATCAAAAATGTCAGCCAATTAAATAGTTTTAAAATCTTGTGAAGGTAAAACTAAATCAAGAGTTTCTGCTGCTCAGAGTATTAAAGTTGTAAAGGATGACATCTCTTCAGTAGCCATAACTGCTGGACGGGATGATAAACCTACATCAGGATATGTGGGATATGTGTCAAGACAGCTAGCATCTTGAAAATCCTGCAGAATATCATCTTGAGGATATTCTGCATCAAAAAGATACTCTCCCCCATGAAAGATCAGGTTCGAACCTAGCATACACCATAGTAGAAGGCAACTGACATTCAGAATCAGATAAAACAATTGGATCGGCCATTTGCGTCGGCAACGCCGATCCCGGCGTCATATGTGATTTTGCATGAGGAACCTTGCATCAATTGAGGTACTGATGAAAACGAAGTCAAAGGTTGCATAACCATTAATTTCGAAGTTGTCGGCCTCGGAGCCGAAACAACAGGCACAGTTGACGTTGAGCAAAGATCAGTCGACGTCCGACCAACCGGAAGCCTCCTCGGATCTGTGGAGCCTGAAGGTGTACCAACAGGACCCAGACTAACACTAAGTCCATAGCTTTGTTAAGCTGTTGGATCTGATCTGGAATTGCTGCCTTATCTTCTGTGAGTCAAAAAAGAAATCACGTCGAAGGAGGATCTTAGCTGGAGAAAATATTTGAGTGGAAGGCTCCGGTACCTCATGCGACTCCGAATTGCGTAAAAATGCGAATGGGCCGACGTCGTAGAACCGTGTTTGGATTTATTATGCTTGTTATGTTTCTTCCTTGACTTTAACGCAGTTCTATTTTTCGAATGACCTCTTGTTGGAGAACGAAACCGGTCTCTTGATCTTGACCAACGAGCTATGAACATCAAACTGAATGAGTCTCTGATTTCCTGAACTCCACTAATGCGAGTATTGTTTAACGCTCCCAAATCGTCTTTTTGTTCATCTTGGCATATGATGAACACGACTGAGTTGTGGCCGGAACCAAGACACTACAAACAGACATCATGTGGATATGTAACCGTCATCTGTCAGTTGCAGGTCATAAATGTCTTAAAACCTGAAGGTTTTGGTGATATCCTTCACACAAAAAAAGTAATTTCTAGAAGAAATCAAACAATAACCATTGAATGAAAGTTGAAGCTCCGGATCATTGGTGCTTGGACAGAAAAGAATGGGCACCAGCGCTAGCAGGTAATGTATATGTAGTTAAGTCGATGTCACAGCTGCCCGAGATGTAAATGGAACCATGATGTCACACGACACTATAAGCCGACACTGGAGGACATTGCCATACAAAAGTTTCCAGATCCAGTCTGACCCCTGGCGATAGTCAAAAGCTGAGGAATCTGTGGTTTAAAGTCTGTCAGAAATCTTAATTTTCATATGCATTTTCTTTTTCTGTATTAAAGATACCAGTTCTCAATATTCAAATGAAAATCCTCCCAGCCTTATGCATCGTAGCAGGATCTATATTTTCCTGCAATAATGGCTGTCAAGACATCTTCATAAATGGTGTTGGCAAAAATGGATCAACCATAGCAGTAAGTTATATTTTTATCATTTTCAAATTGTATTCTAGGTGTATTGAGTGCTATCTTCATGATTCTGTGATTTTAAACTAGACTTTATGACAGACTTAAAACTCAATAGACCCTCTCAAGGTGGAAATACTTCAGCCAGCTCGACGATCAATTTTTCTGTGCTATTACATATTCAGTTAAACTGTTGCTAATTTGGTCTCAGAACCTGGGTCAAACCTCACTGACAAAGCTCAGTGATGCTGTGGTGCTTCAGAATTTTATCTTGTTAAGAGCGGTCACTTCCAAGCAGTACAAGCCTTTTAGTGCAGGGTTGGATTTAGTGGAATATTGATTAATCAGAGTGCTTTAACAATTGTGGCATGCTATTCTGGAGCACAATGAGTATCCCGCATAATGCAGAATGTTAGGATAAGTAGTTCTATAAAGTTTAGTATGATGATGATGATGAACAAAATTTGTGAAGAGTGTGTTTTCCAAAGAGTAAGCCAGTAATGTAGGGGTCTAAAGTGAGAGCTCAGAACAAAGAAAAAATGGCTAAACTCACTTTCTTTACAGAAATTGGGAAAACAATGTGTGTAGATGAATACAAAGTCATACAGGTGTATTCATGTGTAGAGAGGAGGTAGAGACACAGGCATATGGAGCCAATGTGTCCTTTAGATACTGAGACATATGTTCCACTCAGAGTACTTTGTTATATGTTCCAGTAGTAGGGAACCGTTTCAAAATGATGACCTTCACAGAGGAGAAGTGCCTCTACATTACAAAAAAACTAATTTTTCCCAACAATAAATTGAGACCTTCCTTGATAAAGGGGTTTGTTTAGGGGTTTGTTTAGTGAAGGCATAAACCAGTGATGGCTATGACGATAGAGGTGCGGACACTAGGAGAAATAAAAGGACTCTGGCTTAAGAAAAACCTGGAAGATATTAAAACCAAATGAATAAAACAAAAACCACTTGGGCATATGGCTTTTTAGGACTGAATTTGTACCTCAGTCACTGTGCTTGGGTCATAATCTATTGTGGCCAAAGGTGGAGAAGTGTGGCTCAATGGTTAGAGCGGCAGACCCTGATGTCTAGCCCGGGACCAGGGTTCAATTTCCGCCTCGGCGGGTCTTGGGCTCAATTTCTGCGGACCTGATAATTCTCGCCTCGGTGCCTATTCTAATCATGGGTCCCATTCTGCAACTCTGGGCAATAGCTTGCTTAATCTATAATCTCCACAACGGCCCCAACAACGCTAGGATGCCTGGCTTCACCTTGGGGGTGCCCAGGAGTGGGCACTTCACAGGGAAAAGCCAGGAAGGGTTCTACAGTGGTATGCGTACAAGCGCCTGAGATACCCCTTCGGGGGTCGATTCGGTACGCTATACAAATACCACTTCATGGGTTTTTGTGATTGATCTTGCACGTAGAATGGATGCTCGTCAAGTTTTTTTATTTTCACGATACTCTGGTGAAGTTGCATTACTACCAACCTCAGAACCCATTGCAGTTTATAGAGAAATTTGGTAGGTAGTTTCAGCATTCATGTGGGAGCCATGAGGCAGGATGAGAAGTGTAGCATCTTCACAACATATATTTTGTAAAGGTAGACTATAGCGACAACGTGAAATTATACAAGAGGAAGGCTGGAAATCCGATATGAATGGAAGAAAACTTCATTTTGACCATTATCCAGGAACAAGTAGAAACATGTGGGAGCACTGCAAACTACCTCAGCGATCTTAGAGAAAAATAGCTAGGATGCTTTTAGTCCCTGGGTGTCAAAGCTGCAGAAAATCAACATTGTACTAGTGATGGCTGCCCTTCTGACATCTAGAAACAACACCAGCCCCAGTCTGGTGCCACAATAAGTTCAGATGTTTTCATGGTAACAATTAGGTTTCAATATAATAAGTTCAATACTTCAGTTTAATAATGGCATTTCAAAGATTACACATACCGAGTAAGCTTGACAGGCAATGGAAAAAGTAAGTAGGCACCATGGTTGCTGTGTCAGCCATACAAAGGAAGGGCTTTTTACACCAAGGGGAAGTCAGCCAGTAAAGTCAGCTTAGTTCCAGTAAGAGCCAACCGGATCTAAGCAAGTGGATCCAAGAGGTTGCATTGGCGAAGAGCAGATATTTTGAATCCAAGAACAAAAGTCAAAATGTGAGCCAGTTTTAAGGCTGTTAATCACATAGAATTCCAAAGAATTATTGTAGAGCCTGTGATACTTGAAGTGTCCTATGGGTAATGTTCGAATTAGTTTGCAAATTACTAGTTTCTCAAATGTAATAATAATTTATTAGGTGTAAGAGCAACAGGTGAAGTAGAGTGTCATGTCTGAGTGCACCTGAAACGTTGTTCAACGGATAGCTTTTATGCGTACACATGTCTATAATAACTACATGAATAAAATAGTCAGACTCGGATGTGACCAAGAAATAATTCTGCAAATATCTATAAATTTTTGAAGGAGTAAGTCGTAGCCTGGAAGCTAGTCAAGGGCCATGTGGTGGTGAAAAAATAGCAACTACTTTGACCAAAGTTTCTTGAAAGACAGAGCATTTTATTTACACTTTAAATGAGAAGTAGTAAAAAAGGATTTGGTAAAAGATTCTGTTTTCTCCTTGCTCTTTCACCCATTTTCCCTCTTCCGACCACTCCTTCAAACACTCTTTTCAATTTAAGTATCCACGTTCCTCGGTATTTGTCTTACTATCATCCATCAAATGTTAAAGTTTTCTTTTTTTGAATTTGAATTTATTTAGTTTACGAAGTCCCGGGAGCAGCACAGTGCTGCTGGGCAGTACGCTTGCTTTTTCACACTTCGATCACACTTTTTTGTAATATTTGAATATACCACTCTAACATGGCCGTCTGCAGTATTAAAAAGGTAAGGTAAAATGTCCGCCATGCATCACAGCATAAGTTGCACAAAGCATATAAGCACATTGGCGCCAATCTTCTAGTAGGATTCCTTGAAGACAAAAAACATTACTAGATTGCCAGCAATGCACGTGTCTTTTTGCATGTGCGTGCATGCATCTGGCAACAAGCACCGGTAAAGACAATAGCTCGGCCTTTTAGAACTCTAGTTTCTTGTCAATGCATGTTTTGTTACAATCTTCATGATGGGAGAGAAGAGAATAAGGCCTTTGAGTATTCAGGAGACAGGCGGATTTTTAAGCCGTAATGATACACAATTCATTGCAATACAATGGTTCTAGGTGTGCATTAACTTAAATTAAAAGTACATAAGCATACCTTTGAAAACAGTCCAAAGCAGCCCAAGCAACTAATGATACAGTAGACTATGGGCAGACGTGCTCCTCTACCGGAAGGCTGAAAAATAAAAGAGAAACTTCAGTAAACATATTATTAACAAGTTAAAAACCTTACTTTTTAATTAAATAAAACTCAACCTTATAACATGGGATCAATCATCCATGGCACTGATCAAGGCAAAAAAACTACTGCCGCACTGCGATACATATAACCCAGTTAATTTTATAACAATTTCAGTACCAACATGAGCTAAAACCTGGACTGCATAATCATCCACGGATTTGGGAAACCACAGAGCTCTGCTTTATTAACATTAAAAGTATTTTCAAGCCCTCGATTTTCCCGCACGTTCCCAAGTTAAATACACAGAGGACCCAACTGATGATAATGGTCGAGTTTCACTTCCTATTCATAGTATTTTTGCGTGCACATCCATAGGTCAGTGGAGCTGCTGCAGAGAAGCAGGTTGTGACCACAAGACTGTAGTAAATGAAAGGAAAAAAACACCAAGTACATCCATTTCCAACTAAAAACATTAAGCATTGGGATCACACCAGCCACAAACCTTCTCATAACCTGGGGAACAGTGTCACGGGACATGCCCTTTGGCCTTAATGATGGTTTAGTCACTCATTCTCTAAATTTCAAAAGTAGTTATCGTTATTCGATCTTTATTTGGCATATTAGAACAGCCATAATAGTACACACAGTATCATTCAAAGAAATTAAAATGCAATTAAAAAAGACATAAAAAGCAAATAACGTAAAACGAAAGTTAAAAATTAGGAGAAGGCAGTCCTTCCATTTCCCCAAGTCATAACTAACACAAAATAATTTCCGGAGATATGGGGACCCCCTTTGAGATACATACAACATTAACAGCATACCGGTCTTAAACAAATAGCTTAGTGCAGTTTTATCATCTCTAAATATACACACAGTTTACATAAAGCGAAATACTGAAAGGAGCAGTCTCATCACTTCCCGAGTCACAGCTCACACACAATACGTTTCCTGAGATATAAGGCCCCCTTTATATAAAGTGCAACATTATTACAAACATGGGGGTCTTGAAGTGCTAACAGACAACTCAGTGCAGTTTTATCATCTCTAATGTTCTATGCAAGGAGAATTGGTTTACGGTAATAACTCCTTAAATGCTTGTAAAAACCAGAGAACATCATAAAATGCTGGGTGCTTTAATATACCGACCATCACAGGGGCAAGGAAAGGAATTCGGCGAACATACTCTCGTTTCGGAGGAGGCTGATGTATACTATCCCCGCACGTAGCCTTTTCAGGGCCAAACCGGTGCTGAATATTATTAGAAAAGGAGAAATAGTTCTGACAACCCTCCTGAGGATTGATAGACATATAAAAGGCAACAATAGGTTTCCTCAGGTCATAGCTCATTCTAAGGTCATACCTATACTTTAAAAAAGTTGCTTCAACAAAACCTTTATTAAGATATATAATTTGTAATAGATTTTGCAGTACAGACATGTTAAATAAGGTGCTAAAAGATGGAGAGATATAAAGAGCCAGGGGATGTTGAAGGCATGGTCCAAGGCAAGACAGTCCAAGATAACTGATTTAGTGTAGCTAGTTTCATCCCTAGACCAGATTGAAAGTCAAAGTAGTAAAGGTTTCAATAAAAGCTGATCTTCCAAAAAACACAAGCGACTACCTATGGGCACTTAGGGATGAAGCTGAGACAGGCAGACATAGCAAACAATTTATAAAAGTATTCTCTTCAACGTGAAGTGGATTACTTGGGGTATAACCTCACAACCCCCCCTCTATATATCGCAGTGGACACTCCCCTTGCATTTTAAATATGAGCCATTTCTTTGATAGGTAGACAACCCAACCTTTGGGCAAACCTAACAATTCCATGGCAGTTCCTACTCATCTTAGATCGAGAATTAGCCCCCTGTCTTGTCCATGTACCATTACTGGAGAAGAGGATCCTTAAGTAACAAAATGAACTGACTCTTATAATTTGTGAGTCTCCAATAAAAAAGGATCTATATTTATGCACCTTTTTCCCACAGACCATAACATAAATATTGGTTTTATTTAAAACCATTTTCTTTGAGACAATAAAGGCCCAATATGCTTCCATCAGCTTCTGCAGGCCGATTGGTGTCCAAGAGATCAAGACAGTGTCGTGGGCATGTCAGTCAGTCAGTCAAAATACTTTATTGCGATAACTTAATATCATATAAAGACAATGGCAAGGTGCAAATTATTTAAAATACATATACAATAAATGCATACATTAAAAACAGTTAAGATACAAGATGAATAAAAATCATACAGCATATAACATATCATATCAATATAAAGTGCGAAGTGCAAAATACATAAAAGCCCCGGAAAAACAGACATATCTGTAACCAAATGTGCCCCTGTTACAAGTCCTAATATAATTACAAAGTGCCTTTTATAGAGCTCAGTTTGTGCTACTAAGGAGGGTTACCATATTTTTTAATCTAATATTCCTGCTCCTAATAGCACTCACTAGGAAACTGGCCACATGGAACATAATCCTAGGAGTCTGCAGAAGCTGTAAATAAATAAGAGCAGGTTTAACTTGAATAAATCCAGCCTCCTTGAGAATGGGCACAAGGAACTTCCTCCTTGCCTCTACGTAATGGCTACAGAACATTACTAGATGCATAGTATTTTGTTCCGAGAAATGATCACAGGAACATGGTAGCGCCTTTTCTGGAGTACTCCATACAGGATAAAAACCAAGATTAAAATGTATCAGATTAAAACGAAAACGAGTTAAGATAAACCTGTGGTAAGGGTGAGTCACCTTGTTCAAGTAGTTTTCTGGGCCGTCAGGTATAGATAATATTAGACTGATCCTAACACTTGTTTTTTTCAGCTCACACTCTTCTCTCTCCAAGGATAAGAGCTCTCTCATTGCACACTTTATGAGCGCAATATCTTTGGGTGTTATAGACTCTATTGCAGAGTATAACTCTGGCCTCCCCAACTTAGAAAAGTTTTCCTTAATATAAGTTAACCACTTAATGTTGTTAACTTTGTCCAAACACAGACAGTCTTTCATGATAATGTGGTTTAAAGGGATTTCATTGTTAAGCCACATCCTCAGCCATGCTACTAAAGGTGCTGTTTTTATCAAGTCTGTGATGTAGCCTTCCCCAAGTTCCAAGTGTACAGTGTAGGATGGAGTCGATTGTGGGACACCAAGAACAGATCTAAAGAATCTATTTTCCATGATCTGTAGGGAATCTAGTCCCCTATAACCCCAAATTGAGCTGCCATAAGATGCCACTGAGATACATTTAGCCTTATAAATTTTCATTATGGCTACAAATGGCCTGGCCCCCAGTTTCTTGGAGAACCCCTGGAGAGCTGAAGATGTTCTTGCTAACGAGGTTACTCTGTTCTTTAGCTGGGGTCCCCAATTACCCTTTTCATCGAAAGTGATCCCTAGATAAGGGAAGGAAGCTACTCGAGCAAGCTTCTCCTGTCCGCAGAAAAAGGTTTTATGGCAATTTTTCCTTGCTGCGCTGCCCATAAGCATAATTTGGGACTTCTTCGCATTTATTTTTAGGTCAAGTGAGCCCATAAAGGATTCAAAGGCGTCCAGAAGGCGTTGGAGCCCTACCCCGGTACGTGCGAGAAGCACCGCATCATCCGCGTAAAGGAGAACAGGGATCCCCTGCTCTCCTGCACGCGGAATGTCGGAGGTCACACCCCTCAGGGCGGGTTCTAAAGCATTCACATATAGTGTGAACAGTAGGGGTGCAAGAATGCACCCCTGTCTGACCCCTTTTTCTGAAGCAAAGGGCTCAGTACACCTTCCACCCGTGGTACCTCTAATTTTAGCTGTAAGGCCCGAGTGCAAGTCAGCCAGTAAGTTAACTATTGTCCTATTCAAGCCCATTTCCAGCAATATTGACCAAAGCTTTGATCTGTTAACCAGATCAAAGGCAGAGGAGAGGTCCATGAAACCAAGGTACATGGACCCCTCCTTGGCCCTGGTGTATTTCTCTATCAACAAGTGCAGATTGAGACATTGGTCCTGGGTACTTCTTTTGGGTCTAAATCCATATTGAACATTGGTCAGAATATTTTTTTCAGTTGCCCACTCATTTAATTTTGCTAATATGACTCTTCCTAGATTTGTAACTGATGAGTCAATCAATGAGATTGGTCTATAACATGCAGGATCCTGCCTCTTTCCCTTTTTAAACACAGGGAAAATTATTGAGGTTTTCCATGACTCTGGTATGTTATCATGGCTTAATGCGTTAAAGACCCTGCAGAGTAATCTAGACCAGAAATTAGGGAAACATTTAAAGGCGTCAGCAGGAACACCACCTTTTTCTTCATGGTACAGTCTATTGCTTGTAAAACTTCTGTTACCTCAAAGTTCAATTGGTTTCCATTGGCTATACTGCCAACCAGACCCCAAGGACCTCCACTGCTGTGGTCAGAATAAATACCACTAACGTGTTATATCCAACCTTCATCAGGTATATTAGTTTCAAGGGGGGAATTCTCCTCTCCTGTAAATAAAGGTTGGTTAACAATCTTCCAAAATTCTCCACTATTTTTCAATATCGCAGGATCTGATAACTGGGACCAAGCTTCATCTTTAATCTCTTTTTTCCTATCTGCTATGGCTTTTTTATACCGGGCTCTACAAGTAGTGATAAGTGCAGGGACTTTCGGAACAGCTTTCAGAGCACCTAACAGCGCAGAGTGTGCTTTTGAGCATCTGCTATCAAACCATCTGTTGATGGGTAGTGTCTTCATTTTTGGACCAGCAAGCAGTCTTTGATTAATCTTGCTGCAGATGCTACCAAAGGCAAGTACCACTTCCCTATTGTGAGCCTCACTAGATAAGCACACACCAACCTCGTCCTCAGCATCGGAGAGTACCTCTTGTACAAAGGATTCTGGGGTTATGCTATCCCATTTCAATCTGCGACCCTGGTCTTTAACTTTAAGTGCTGACCTGTTGTCGCGAGGACCATCTTTTCGCCCTATGAGATCAGTAGTTATTAAATCCAAGCAGACAGGATTATGATCGCTAAAAACAGAAACCACAGTTTTATACATTAAAACCTTACCTCGTAAACACAATGAAATGAATATATAATCAATAATAGAGCCATTGTCTGTTCCCTTGAAAGTAGGGACCCTATCCCCCCCCTCCCCACACCCAGACTCATAAGTTCCATCTTGCTAAAAAGTTTTCTAGACATTCCCCCTGTTTTTTATGTTCAAGGTGGATAAGCGAGCAGTTAGGAGGGGATTCTTCTTCATCGCAAACACACATTAATATACAGGGGTGGATATTAAAATCCCCCAAGAAAATGATTTCAAAGGAATTTACATTTTCACTGTAGACTGACAAAAACTGATCCAATCTATCTAGACTTTGCAAAGTACAGTCAGATGCATTGGCATTATAAAAATTTATAAATAAAATATTGGAATGTTCTGCTGAAGAAAGTTCAACAATTAGACAGTGATCGGAGACCGAATCACATTTCTTCAGGTGACCTTTTATGTCTAGTTTAAAGAGACTTAACAGGCCTCCCTTGGCTCTTCCTGCAACACTGGACACTGCTGGGATACAAAAGTGACTATAGCCATCCAATGAAAAACTATTTTTTTTGTCCCAGGTTTCTTGTAGTGCAATAATGTCGAACTTACAGTTAAAATCTGACCATGCCGGGTTTCCTACTTTTGCCTTAATTCCTGCAATGTTCCAAGTAAGCATACTAAGTACAGGTACATAATTCCCTTCATGGCTATTTTGTTTGGGCGAAAGTCAATCATTTTGATCCAAAAAGGATAAAGGGGTATAACGATTAGACAACAAAGAGGTTGTACAAAAGGATTATGATGAACTGGATGAGCTGGATGATTTGCAGTATTACAACTTCGGTCTTGGCCCCATCTGTTGTTCATGTCCCAATTGTTGTCCCATCCAGGTGCAGGGGTCCTAGGGTAGGTAACGTTCTGTTGTTCTCCATAGAAAATTTTTAGAGTTAATGGGACAACAGTACCCTGTCTACGTTGGGGTGGGAGAAAATTAGAGAGGATGTTTGGCAGGACGCCTGGATGTGAAAAACTCACTGCCACACAATCCCCTTTGAAATTTTTGGGACGGTTTCCTAGCCAGGGAACCCTTTTAGCAGTCTTAATCTCCTGAGCCAATTGCTGCCCCCCCCCCCGGGGCTAACTTCATATTGTTTGTGAGCCATTGTAATCCCTTATTTGACAAAGAAGTGGATGATTCAACTATACCACCTTCTAG
Source organism: Lissotriton vulgaris (assembly GCF_964263255.1). NCBI lineage: Eukaryota > Metazoa > Chordata > Amphibia > Caudata > Salamandridae > Lissotriton > Lissotriton vulgaris. The sequence goes on along the minus strand of NC_141693.1, from coordinate 1,247,715,385 downwards.
GGGGGGGAACGTTGGCTAATACTAATACGACAGGTGAAGCTTCAACTATAAATTGTAAAGGGTCCGTTGTCTGGGCCTGCGCTGGGGGGATATTGACTGTTAGTAAACCATCACCTTTGCCAACTATCTGGTTAGCATTCGTTACCGGTAACTGCACTGGGGGGTAAATGTGCGACAGTTCATCTGATCCCTCACCAGCAGCAATCCCTCCAGTATTATTGCCCAAATTATCAACCAACGTGGTAATGTTTTCAACCCCCCACTACCTTATTCTGCTGTCCTCCTAGCTTTTTAACCTCAGTTTGTAGTTTGTCTATTTTGGCTACTAGAGGTTTAATGATTGCTTTGATTTTACATTCAATCAACTCAGGAATTTTTAAAAACAAATCATCATCAACAGTGTATTTTACATTCCCCTCTCCATTGTCCTTTAGTTTTGTCTTTGGGGTAATTGCCCTCTTCCTCCTTGTCCCCGACCGCAACCCTCCCCGCCTTGGCTGATTTTTTACACTAGAACGTTCTGGCCGAAGGGCATGGTCTGAGGTGGACTGATCTTCATCTGAAAGACACACCTGTACCTCCTATTCAGAGTCAGTATCCATATCATTCTCAGGGTCCGCAATAAGTACCTCGGGGGCAGGCACTACATTCGCAGGTAAATCTCTCTTGCCCTGATTGGTAAGGAGGCTAGGAAGGTCATGGGAATCAGTCTCCAAAGGTGTAATATCATCAGTGAGAGGAAGTATGGTAGGGCTCAGGCATCGTAAGTCTGGAGATTGGCTCAGCCCCAGAGATTCTCTCCTTTGTATGTTTATTTTTTGCACAGTTTGGACCAAATAATTTTCCATAGTGTTAGTTGTGGTAACAACACGTTTCTTCGGCATCCTGGCACTATACCCAGGAGACTAACACTTCAAAATTAAAATTAAGTATAAGGACTATATCAAGGGCAACTGTATCTTACTTGGTTGTTGAGGCTTTTTTCGTCTGTCCGGCAGCGTTCCTGGCCCTGTCCCTGTCGCTTCCTGCCGATGAGGGCCGTAGAGGACCCGCCCTTTGCCCGGGCTTAGCCCTGCGCTGTGTCCCGCACGCGTCCCGCTACGCGGAAGGGGTGTTGGTGTCTTATGAGCCTCCGGGCGCCTGTTGCGCGTCACTGGGAGCGCCCCCGCAAAGGCTCCTGGGGGTTGAAGTCCCCCCGCTCGGCGGCCGCTCGGGTGGAGAAAGGCGGCGGCGGGGGGGGGGGACTCTGCTCCTGCTGCTGCTGGTTTCGTCCTGGTCCTGGTATCCTTCCCTGGTCCTTACAAAACGGACAGTAGTAGGAAATGTGGCAAGATTCAAAGTTATGGCGTTTTTGGGTCCCCACTGCGCTCCAGGAGCGCTGCTGACTTATGCGCCTCCGGGCGCCTGTTGAGCGTCACTGGGAGCGCCCCCGCAAAGGCTCCTGGGGGTTGAAGTCCCCCCCGCTCGGCGGCCGCTCGGGTGGAGAAAGGCGGCGGCGGGGGGGACTCTGCTCCTGCTGCTGCTGGTTTCGTCCTGGTATCCTTCCCTGGTCCTTACAAAACGGACACAGTAGTGGGAAATGTGGCAAGATTCAAAGTTATGGCGTTTTTGGGTTCCCACTGCGCTCCAGGAGCGCTGCTGACTTATGCGCCTCCGGGCGCCTGTTGCGCGTCACTGGGAACGCCCCCGCAAAGGCTCCTGGGGGTTGAAGTCCCCCCGCTCGGCGGCCGCTCGGGTGGAGAAAGGCGGCGGCGGGGGGGACTCTGCTCCTGCTGCTGCTGGTTTCGTCCTGGTCCTGGTATCCTTCCCTGGTCCTTACAAAACGGACACAGTAGTAGGAAATGTGGCAAGATTCAAAGTTATGGCGTTTTTGGGTTCCCACTGCGCTCCAGGAGCGCTGCTGACTTATGCGCCTCCGGGCGCCTGTTGCGCGTCACTGGGAGCGCCCCCGCAAAGGCTCCTGGGGGTTGAAGTCCCCCCGCTCGGCAGCCGCTCGGGTGGAGAAAGGCGGCGGCGGGGGGGACTCTGCTCCTGCTGCTGCTGGTTTCTTCATGGTCCTGGTATCCTTCCCTGGTCCTTACAAAACGGACACAGTAGTAGGAAATGTGGCAAGATTCAAAGTTATGGCGTTTTTGGGTTCTGGGTTTGGGTCTTGGGCATGTAACGATATGGGAACCAGACACCCGGCGACACTCGGTGCATTGGCCTGCAGAACTTGGCACCACTGATCTCATTGGTAAATAGCAAGAGCAAGAAAGGGGCCAATACACAGCCCCATCTGATTCCCCTCTGAACTCCAAAAAGCTTCTCCGTAGGGGCCATACCGACCCTTAGAAGACACATTTTCATATAAGCATGCAAGAAAACAGATAATCTCTACCGGGCGCCAAGGGAGATAAGGGTTGACCAAAGAATGAGATGGACAACCAAATCAAAGGCACTGCTTGGATCGGCAAAACAGAGAAAAATGGATCCCTTCTTATCCCTGGTGTATTTCACAATCAGCAGTTTCAAATTGACACATTTCTCACAGTCCCCAAACCCTTCCTGAAGCCTAACTATACCTCAGTTAATAGAGTCATATGTCAGTGACACGGTGTGACCACAGGACTGCAGGGAACAAAGGGAAAAAACTGGTAATTCCATTTCCAACTAGAAAAATTAAGCAATGAAATCACAACAACCACAACCCCTCTAATATCCTGAGAAACAGTGCCCCGGGGCATGCCCGTTAGCCGTAATGATGGTATAGACACTAATTCTTTTAAATTCATAAGAAGGTCATGCTATCAGTCACAGGAAATATTTGGGTGCCCAGACAGACACAATGTACCCTAATATAAGTGTGAGTGAGTGCAGCACAATTGTACATTACTTTAGTACCAATGTAACAGTCTCAAAACACTAGTCAACTAAGAGGAGAGACAGAAAAAAGGGATAAGAAGACTACTAGAAAAATTACTTTTTACGTTTCTTTCTAAAGCTGAAAACTTTGGCTGCACAGCTTCAAGGGAAAGGGGAATCCGCACTGTTACAAAAAAAGAGAACCCACAAGAACTTTGAGGGAATCTGATACAGGGGTCCCCTTGGAAAGTAGAGGAAGACTTTGTTCAGTAGGTAGTCTGGGAGTTTGCCATTCAGACCTTACAAATAACAATGAACCTATTGTTTTAATTGGCTGCCAATGTCTCACTGCAGTGTTCAGTGCCCTCCGAAACAGTGAGTGAACCTTTTACAACAACACTGAACTGATCATTTCAGAAGAACCATTTAGAGATGGCAATACCCACACAACCAAGTCTCAGGTTCCCTAGGAAGTAACAATAAAAGGACTACCTAAGTTTGTAAAGATACAAATATACATACTTCACTGTAGTATATTTGTGACACAAGAAAATACATGACAACAGAATATTCACTTTAGGTTTTGATTCTGAAAAATTCAAAAATAACTGTGGCTGCAAGTAAACAACTACACTTTTTTCTCATTTGTGCAATTTAAGAGGCAAGGAGGTCAGGCTGTTAGGAGAAATGGCAGAAGAGGAGGAGAGGAAAACTGCCGAAATCCTTTGCCTGGTCCAAAAGACTCAAACATTCATATTCTTGATATTCTTGTTGGCCCTGGTGTTGTCTCTTTTTACTGAATAGCCATATTTAAGTGCATAATCATTGGTCATAGTTTTTCCTAACCTTCTGTAAAGTTCTCATGTCATTCAAAGCAGGTTTCATACCAATGATCCCATTACACCCACATCTCCACTTTCTTCCTGAAACAGCAGCTGCGGTCTAGGTTATTTACCCGTTGAGTTGATATTACCCAATCTCCAAAGAATGGAGGACTGGGCACCAACCATTTCAAACAGATCTCCCTTCATGCCAATAGAATTAAAATGAAAAGTAGGGATACCCGCTTGTTTTGTAGTTTTAACAGTGACCCCTCACCAACCTTGACACCAAAAATCACCAGTGCAAGGCTTAGCTTTATTTTTTCCCATTTCCTTCAATATTGCCTTACCTACTTCCTGTTAGAAATCCTGAATTGAGGGGCACTGCCAAAACATGTGTGTATCCTCTGCCTTTTCTAGGCCACTTAGGGCAGTTCCTCACTTCTCGACCACCTTAGTTTGTGGTGTAGTTCCTATATTCCCAATAAGCTCTGCGCATTGGAATAACATGAACGACAGTGTAGGCGTAGGACTGAGGTCGATTAGGTCTCTATTGAATATGTTAGACTTAATTATGAAATGCCAGCTAGCTCAGGTCACTAGAAACTTTCTCGAGTAAACAAGAAGGTGCTAACTTTCCTGAATAGAGAAGAAGGGATTAGTTTCTGACAACCGCATAAACATGACAACTTTGCTCCCCCAGAATAAGGAGTATATCTCCAGAGTCACGGAAACAATAGATAGCTATTTCACTCAGTTAATCGTGCATGCTTAGTTTCACCAGAAGTGCAGAGAAATAGAGAGATATGCGTTTTCAATAAAAGTGGTTATTTATTGAGCAGTCTACTTTCTCATGCAAGAGAAGTGAATTGCTACAATTGCAATACGTGTCATAAAGTAAAGTGCGTACAGTAAAATGAGTATTATGAAATAATACTGTAAAAGCATTTATATGGTTTCTAAGCCATAAGATACTTAAAATGGATAAAATACATACAATGATAAAATAATGACTAAACGTACTCAACTGGTGTTTCTAAGATACGCCTACCCCAGTGTACCTAACCTTCACCTAGTACAGGGAAGGAGTAGATGAGTTACAGTTTTTGCCAAGAAAATGAATCAAGAATTTTCTACGGGTCTAATCAGCTCCGTACCTTGGTTATAGAATGAAGGAGGTCTTGTATCTCTTTCTCAGGACTCGATCTCCAGCAACCCGCAAGGGTGACAGGGAAACACTGGAGCTGGATTTCTCAGCAGGAGAAAAGACAGCGTCTCTCTCAGTGCGTCAGCAGGGAGGGTCGGCTTCCTTCGGCACTCGCATCAGGAGGGCGTCGGGCAAGTAGATAGCCGGTCTGCTCCAAACCGTTTGCTGCTTAAGGCAGATGCTGGTATATTTATATCTGGAAGGTGCAGAGTTTGACGTAAGGTTTGACATAAGACGTCACTAAGAACTCGCAGTTCTTTCAGGACTCCAGGAGTTCTAGGACAAATCAATACAGAAGCAGGGGGAATTCCCAGGCTGCTGGAGGCTTGGTTTGTTTAAGAACGCGTTGTGCTTTCTAGGAGTCTATGGGAGTAGCCTTGCCGTATTTGGACTGCATTGGCTATGTCTTAATATGGGTATGATTCTTATGCCTATAAAAGGGTATGATTTGATATAACCACATATGGGCATGAAATCGGGAATATTTACTAGAGTCCTAAAATCATCTACAACACCCACTCCACGTATAATGTTCATCATTACTAAATACTAAGCAATATTTAAGCATATCTAAGCATGTGTTTTCCATCCCACCCCAAAATACATAAAATGCATTTGAAATGGTATATACACGAAAAATGAGTATTATACTGTACGTTTTTTGTAAGCAGTGGTGTCATTCAGATAATGCATATATTGTACATTTTAAAATGTTGACTGAATGAATCACGAAATTTACATTTATGAAATGGCTCTTAATACAGAAGAGAAGGTCGAGACCATTTCATCACATAGTTATACAAGACTGTAAATGTGCGAGAGACTAAGTAAAAATATTGTCTCTAGAGTTTCTAAAAATTTAAATCTTTTTCTCTAAGAATAGTTCTACTTTAAGCAGAGTATCATGTGCCAAAGGTAAATATTTTGGGAACTGGAAAAAATTCAATTTCGCTCTCTGGGGAAAAAAAATAGTTCCAAAGTTTTTTAGGTTCTGTTTACCAAAACTGAAGGCCGAATTCAGATTTCAGGGAATGCCGTGTGCTTGCTTTTTCAACAATTATTCTCGTTGTTAGGGGAGAACATCAATTCAGATAGGCTGGCAAAAAATTTGTCTAAACAGTAGGTGAAAGTTGGGCCATTTCCGAAAAAGTGTGAGATGCATTACCGTCAGCGTTATCTGGATCAGCAATGTTCACAGGAGGTTGTACCTGTATGCCGCTTTCATCTCGTACCTCACCGCCACCTAATCGTAATGGTGATGTCTCAACGAATGCCGTCATCAGAATGGGTAGCCGCTGGGGACAATACGTTGCATGAGCTGTTACCGAACCAAGCAAAGTATCGATATCCATAGGTACTGCTGATGGAAGTGTGAGACAGACGTCAAACACACATTCTTCTCCGCAGAGCAGGCATCGTAGAACAGGTAAGATGCAATCTTGCCAGATTGGTCTGAACGAAAGAAACCAGGTAGTATTCAGATCTCTTAGGCGAGCCAAGCCGAGGACTTTAGTAATCTGCTCTTGATATTGTATTGCATTGCTAGGATCGTGTCTTCCATTGTTCCAATGAGTTTTGTCTGTGACCTGATTTGCCATATTAGAGCAGAAGGAACAAAAATAAGATTCCTGCTACGAGTCCCAAGATGAGAGGCAGGCCGCCGAACACAGAGTGCACGAAATTCGGGAAGATGCTCAGGGCTGCTTCAAAGGGTGCTAACAGTCCCGAAAAAATTGTCTTAAATACATGTGCGATGCCACTGCTATCAGACATATTTAAGATTTGGCTTAACATTTCTACGAAATGTACGGGGCAATTTGTCGATAATAATGTATGTATCTCTGCTGCTGTCCTTGCAACTTGCAGATCATACGTTTCTCTAGACGAGGTTAAAGGCACAAATGTTTGTAAAAGAATAGACTTCATTCTGCTTAAAGTATCAATTCGAATAGAAGAGATATTCAAAGAAGGCCATATTGCCGCCTCCATGTCTAGCTTGCTGTTTGGATAAATATACTTGCATACAACAAGTGACCCAGGAAGTAACGCTCACGAGATAGGCCGTTCCTGGCACCGTGCCACAACAGCTGTGGACACTTTATTAGAACATAGCTGCCTACGTTCTAATAATGCCTACGAAGCGGTCTGAAAAAAGGCTCTATCTGTGTAGCAGGGGTGCCGTGCAGGTGGCATGAAAGGTTATTTGATGAACCTCCGCAGGCTCCGTGTAAGTTAATTCCTTGACACAGAAGTGTACCGCTTAGTGAATTTTTACAGTTGTTACCACTAAGGAATACCTCTTTCTTGCCCCCACTCCAACATCTATGTGTGTAAGGTAAATTCCAGGTTGACTTGATGTACCCTTTACCCAACCTTTCATACAGGCGTGCTGGTATATACTTTTGGCAATATTGAAACTGAAAAGTCGTTATCGGAAATGTAATGGTGCCATGTATTATCCATTCAATGACAGGTTTTTCGGAGACTGTCAATGGTAATCTTTCTAGTTTTTCAATGCTCAGCACTGTATAGTCTGCCCCTCTTTGTGCCAAAGAGATTTGTTTATCAGTAAGGTTAAAGATAGAAAATAATGACGTTGTGTTGATCAGACGCCATAGCACGTAGCCTGAACGCAGATTTTGTAACATCCAGCCTAACTGAACAATAGAACGTAATTAGGACTGGCCATGTTGTAACATTAGCATATCCTATTCTAATATATCAATAGCAGATGATACAATGCTGTCCAGTGAATAAATTCGGGATGAAAAAGTTGTTAACTCATCGTCCACACAGACAGTGATTTTTCCAAATTAATACGATCAATTTCTCGTATTTTTTCTGCAGTTTCAATTTGTGTTACTTTCCAAGCTTCATTGTAAGCTGCGTATATACCGGCATATATGAAACGTTTTTGACGCTGTTTGCGAGGTCCTAGTAAGAAATCTCGCAAGTCAGCACCTTCTTTAAGTAAAGTCAAGTGTTGCTCAATTTCAGGTAGTGTGGATTTCTGTAGCCAGTCTAGGCATAGTTTTCCTACCCTGTAGGTTGTTATTATCCCTGGATGTTGTCTCTGGGAATATCTTGGGTCTGGCCTATTCTGTTTGAACCCCTGTGTTTTGTTCAGGTATCTATCTTGACAGTTATTAGTGACTGTTCCCAGATCAACCATTTGTTCCAATCAGGAAGTGTTCTGTTATGTTTTAAAATATGGGATACATCTATCTCCACTTCTGTAGTGCTATAACTATCAGGTAGGGGTTTTGGTATAGACGGTTTGTTTAAGTCTTTTATCCTGGCTAGGCCAAAACAGGTCGTTTGTTGAATGGTGTCATTCAGGAACATTATTTGTTCTGGGATCATGCAGGCTCTGAATAATGATTCTAAACCTTGTACCTGCCAGTCTTTTGTACCCCAGACAGTTTTTGTCTCAATGTTGTTTTTCCAAAATTCAAAACCAAACGTAGACATTTTTTCATAACATTTTTCAGAATAAATCAGTTTAGTATTTGTCAACATGTTTTTCATTCCGGTCTTATTCATAATTTTAAAATGAAACATTTCTGGATCAGTGATATTAAACCCTGAAAAGTATGGGAATTTCTCATAAAATGTTTTTGAGCTGCTTTTTGGCGGAGTTGGACGATGTTCCCATTGATTATAAATAAAAACATTTCTAGGATTAGCCGATTTATGCAAATAGTGATGCCCATAGTGATTAAAGCAATACATTTCTTCATAATTTGATGAACCATGTAAATAATCATGTTCTGTATATTTAGCTGACATTTCTAAATCTGACATCATATTGTTAATATTTTCAAATTCCCAATCATCAGAGAAAGTACTAGGTGATACAAAGTCACTTAAAGAAATCTTGAACTGAAGTGGATATTTCAAGAGTTCAACCAGGCCATAGATTTCGTAATCAGTAGTGTCCCATGCTACACCACCAGGTATAGGAATGGCTGTGATGTTCACTGATGATAGTTCTCTTTTCTCAATGTGAGAGGATCTGTGAGGTTTTTGAACCAAGTTGATGTTCTGACTTGCTATGTCCATTGTACTGTATTTTCCATCAATCATTCTTCCCAAGCTTAGAACCAAAATGAGCCAGAGCAGGAGGAAAAGTACACCTAACACAATCCACAATTCAATCCACGGTGAAATCAGGTATGTTTCCCCAAGTTGATGAAAGAGTTCTGTAATTTTGTCTTTGAAAGTTTTGTTTGCTGGCTTGTCTTCATGTTCACTTGGATCATCAGAAAAGTCATCGAAATTGATGAAGTAGCCAGATGCAGTTCTGTCAATTTTTGAATGGCATCAGGATTGGTATTAATCTTTGTAGTTGCTTCTTCCTTTGTCATGTTACTATAGTCAGAGGCTACATCATTGTAGACAGGTGTTTCTTGACGAACTGTTGCAATTTGGGTTTCAAGAGGCACAAGTTCCATGCCTTTGTTGCATAGTCCTTTTTTATTCACTGCAGGTTTTTCAAATGTGATTAGTCTCTCAGTTTGAACCTCTTGGATTGTAGCAAGGTTTGGTCTTCGTCTACTTCTTGGGAGTCCACTGGGCCTACTACTTATTATTGGCCACATGCTTGTGGTTTTACCAGGTCGATTGATACAACTCTGTTCTCCTTTTTACCAGCAAGGGGCGGTAGTACGACTGATCTTGTTCCGCTGATAGCTAAGACAGGTACTGCTTTTCTGTAAGAAGGCTCTGTGAGGCGGCCCCGCTTTCTCCCCCCGCCCGACTGGACCCTCCTATCGGGCGCAACCACTGCAAGACCCTTCGGACAAACTCCTCTGCCCCCAAACAGTCCCGGAACAGTAACCGTGACCAGGAGACCCCCGCCCCTCTCTGTATTGCAGGAACCAATCAACGGTCACCATCGACAGGAAGCACCTTGTCCCGACCCCGGAAGCACCACCCTTGAGGCAGCGGCAGAACAAGTGAAAAACGGACACGAATCCCAGAACGCCGTCGGAGCATCGTGGCAGGACACTCCGACTGGCGCAGGAGACTGAGAAGAGGAGAAACCTGAAGAAGACGTGTGGTCAGAGGATTGGTGGAGTCCCTAAGGAGGTGGCTGAAGAGCGGCCGTGGCTCATTGATTGGAGAGTTACGGCGGACAGTGTGAGTACTTGTAAACCCACCCTAGAGCACGCTAGGTGCTCAGTGTATATACCCTGTATAGTTCTCTCTCTCTCAGTCACGTAGCACGTAGTCATTGCACTGTGTATTTTGTAAAGCACCCTCACGGTATTGAGCCCTTCTTCCCCTCACGCACACTTCCGACACCCTTGCTGTTTCCCTGTTCTTCGACCTTCCTTCCTCCCCTTCCCGGTACCTCCCTTCCTCACGACTCCCTCCTCTCTCCTTCCCTCACTGCCCGGTGTCGGTGAAAGCATACGAGCAGAGTCCTCGTTCGGACTAATGGTTCCTCTATTTCTCTTGTTGCCCTCCGAGGTGTCTCCCCGACGACAGACCCAACCCGAACAACACCAAGAGCGGAGCCAAACCCGACCCGAAGAAAGACCCGAACCGTCTTGGAGATTCTTGTGTTTTCCTATCTCTTGACTCTTGTGCTTAATAAACACCAGCATAGCCCACTACATCCGGCCTCCTTGCCTGATTTTCCGGCGCGCGACACACCCACCTTCACATCTGGTGTCAGAAGTGGGATCCGCTGGAAGCATGGAGGCAGTCATGAAAAGAATGGCAGAATCCCAGGAGCAACTAGGGAAACTCATGGAACAATTCCTGAAGACCGCGGAGGACGATAGAGGCCAACTGCATGACGTCTTCAAAGGTCAAGGGACAGTACACGAACAAACCATGGGTAAACTGACTGACGCCCTAAGACAACAAAGACCAATGACCTCACTCCCCTCCGTAGTCCTTCAAAAGTACGTCCCGGGGGATGATCCGGACTATTTTTACAAATTTCAAAAGGTTGGCCCAGGCAGCCAATTGGCCGGTTGAACGGTGGGGTTAATACCTGGGACCCCTTTTGACCGGCAACTTAGAAGCCGCCTACCAACAAGCGAACATCCAAGGAAACAACCCGTACCCAGAGATAAAGAAGTGTTTCCTGGAGCGTCTCGGGGTGGACGATGACACATATAGAATAAAACTGAGAGAGGCCAGGGAAGAGCCACAAGAGAATCCAAGGGCCCTCTCTTTCCGGATCAAGGATCTCGCCAACAGGTGGCTCAGACCAGAAGCAGCCACTAAGGAAGACATCCTTGGAAAGGTCTACCTCGAACAGTTCCTGAACTCCCTGCACCCGGCTACCCAGAGATGGGTACGCCAACATTCCCATCTCACTCTGGAAACGGCCGTCGAAATAGCCTGTGCCTACATTTGGGCTCAGGAACTGCAACGCAGCAAGGAGGAACCTGCACATAAGCCTCATCACGCAACCATCCCTCGTCCTTCCCGACCAGTACCGTCCCGGAGACCAGAACCTGTACCTCTCCTACCCTCCCCTGTCCTGTATCGTCCTCCTAATCCCGGCCCTCAGTGCTACAACTGTGGTGGCTTTGAACATATAGCCCGCGTATGCCCTCAGAAGGAGGAGCCGATGGAGATAGGCCTTGCACGGAACTACGTCTGCTGTACTCCAGGGGCTACACCCCTCCGTTTCACTGTCCTGTATCCATAGACGGACACAATGTCCTCACTCTAGCCGACACCGGCTGCCTACAAAGTGTTCTCCGTCCACAAGACCTGGCCCTCCCTGCGGGCCCCCCAACCGGAATGGTGGCCATCCAGTGCGTCCACGGCGACACCAAACTGTACCCCACCACCCAGGTGCGTGTGCAACACACCGGAGATCCTGGAACCTACCTGACGGTCGGTCTGGTACCTGCCCTACCGGAACAAGTCATCTTGGGGAGCGACTATCCCGTACTCCCTACGCTCCTTAAGGACACCACTGACTCCCTAGCCCAGTGGTGGAAAGATGCCCCCTACTCCCAGGGCCTTGCTTCCACAACGGAACCTAAACCGTACAAAACCAGAAGCCAGAAGAGAAATGAGAAGAAAGCCCACACCTATGCCTATCCCACGATCGTTGAAGAACATCCCTGGCAAACCGACCAGGAGTTCAGGGCTGCGCAACAAGAGGACCCACTCCTACAAGAAGCATGGGGAAGGGCCCTAGACAACGAGGATCCCACACAAGTAGGTCCCTACTTTTACAAGAAGAACAGGTTGCTATACCGAAAAGGGGGGGGCACAACAGAACCCACAGTTACTGATCCCCGGTCCCTTCCAAGACAAGGTCCTCTTCTTAGCACACAGCCACCTTTTGGGGGGTCATTTTGGGGACGAGAAAACCAGCCAGGCCGTTCTTGAAAAATTCTACTGGCCCGGCGTCCACCAGCGTATTAAAACGTACTGTTGCGAATGTGCAGTCTGCCAAAGACACAGCCGCTATCGGCCACCCAGGGTACCACTCCGGCCTCTCCCCCTCATTGACATCCCGTTTAGCAGGGTAGGGATGGACATCATTGGACCCCTCCTGCCCTCGCGAAGCGGGTGTCGCTATGAGTTAGTCATAGTTGATTATGCCACTCGCTTCCCTGAAGCCATTCCCTTACGTCAACCCACAGCACAGAACATTGCCAAAGCCCTCATAACAATATTCTCCGGGGTAGGGTTTCCCCGGGAAATCCTCACAGACCAGGGCACGCCGTTTGTCTCGTCACTTATGCGACAGGTGTGTGCCCGACTGGGTATAAAACAGATCAGGACGTCAGCGTACCATCCGCAAACTGATGGGTTGGTCGAGCGCTACAACGCCACACTAAAGCAAACCTTAAAGAAACTGTTAGGGTTGGAAGCCAAGAGGTGGGAAGAAATATGACCGCTGGCTCTTTTTGCTATAAGGTGTAAGGTACAGAGCAGCACAGGCTACTCCCCCTATGAGCTATTGTATGGTCGACCCCCTCGTACGCTGCTGGACATGGCCCAGGAAGCCTGGGAAGCAGAACCAGATCGCACACGCCCCCTACCAGAGTACGTGGACAACCTGAAAACCCTTCTAGCAGAGATACGTGAGATAGTAAGACAGAACTTAGAAAACGCGCAAGACACCCAAAAGCGACAGTATGACAAGGGCACGAGAGCCCGTGTCTTTGCAGTCGGGGATCTTGTCCTCCTGATGATGCCCTCATCCGACCAGAAACTCTTGGGACAGTGGCAAGGGCCCTATGCCATTCGTCAACACGTGACCCCGGTTACCTACGAGGTTGACCTAGACCCCGTTAAGGGCACGTCCCAAATCTACCATGTGAACCTTCTGAAAAAAATGGGAAGGACCCCGTCCTGTCCTGACCGGATCCCGGCTACAGTCCTCCTTCCCTTTTGACCCTTGTCTGGATCCCGCATTGACCACGCTACAAACCCAGGAACTCCGAGAAGCCCTGTCCCCAGTGAAGGAAGTCTTCTCCTCCTATCCGGGACGGACTAGAGTCACCGAACATACCATAGAAACAGAACCGGGGAAAGCAGTAAGTTTGCGACCCTACCGGGTCTCAGAGGCACGCAGAGCAGTCAAACGAAGGGAGATTGAGGACATGCTAAAGATAGGGATCATAGAACCGTCGGTAAGCGATTGGAATTCTCCTATCGTCCTTGTGGCGAAACCGGACGGGTCTGTCCGGTTCTGCATTGACTTTCGAGAGGTCAATAAGGTATCCAAGTTCGACACATACCCCTTACCTAGAGTAGACGAGATGGTCGAAAGAATAGGCAAGGCCAAGTATATTTCCACCCTCGACCTCTGCAAGGGATACTGGCAGATACCCCTCAGAGAACAAGATAAAAAGAGAACCGCCTTCTCTACCCCTGAGGGGTTGTTTCAGTTCAGAGTCATGCCTTTCGGGCTTCATGGCACCCCCGCTACTTTCCAGCGTGCCATGAACCATGTCCTACGTTCACACTCTCTGTATGCAGGGGCCTATTTAGACGACATTGTCATCTACAGTAACAGCTGGCAGCAACATAAAGTACATCTACATAGTGTTGTTTCCTCCCTAGGCTCTTTTGGTTTCTCCATCAACCCCGCCAAAACCACCCTTACCGCCCAAAACGTCCAATATTTGGGTTTCCTTTTGGGTGAAGGCCTGATAAAACCCCAGAAAACCAAAACAGAAGCTATCCAGACTCTTCCCTTTCCACAGACGAAAAAGGACCTCCGAGCTTTCCTTGGCCTCCTGGGTTATTATCGGAGGTTTGTCCCCAACTTTTTCCAGAGAGCTGCTCCCCTTATGGATGTATCTTCTAAAGGAATCCACCCACACTGAAGCTGCCCTGAAGGATCCCACACCCCTCTTATGGCAGGCTTTTTCCGACCTGAAGGGCGCCCTGACCTCCAGCCCTGTTCTGGTAAGCCCCGACTATTCCCGGCCCTTTGTTCTGCAGACAGATGCTTCTGACCAGGGTTTGGGGGCGGTCCTATCCCAAAAAGACGAGCTAGGGAACAAAAGACCTATCCTATATCTCAGCAGAAAATTGTTCCCCCGAGAAAAGAACTACGCTGTAGTTGAAAAAGAAGCACTCGCAATTAAATGGGCCATTGAGAGCCTAAGGTACTACCTGGAGCGCCGGGACTTCACCATCTATACAGACCACGCACCTTTGGAGTGGATGGCCCGTAATTAAGGACACAACAACAGGGTCCTCCGCTGGTTCCTGTCCCTCCAACCCTATCATTTCAAAAGACAACACCGGAAGGGCATAGACCAGGGCAATGCTGATTTTTTATCCAGATATCCCTCCACCTCAACCCGTACAGGAAGGACAGCTAGGGGAAGGGGATGTGAGGCGGCCCCGCTTTCTCCCCCGACCGGACTGGACCCTCCTAGAAACTTACCCCTATCGGGCGCAACCACTGCAAGACCCTTCGGACAAACTCCTCTGCCCCCAAACAGTCCCGGAACAGTAACCGTGACCAGGAGACCCCCGCCCCTCTCTGTATTGCAGGAACTAATCAACGGTCACCATCGACAGGAAGCACTTCGTCCCGACCCCGGAAGCACCACCCCTGAGGCAGCGGCAGAACAAGTGAAAAACGGACACGAAACCCAGAACGCAGTCGGAGCATCGTGGCAGGACACTCGGACTGGCGCAGGAGACGGAAAAGAGGAGAAACCCCTAGAAGACGTGTGGTCGGAGGATTGGTGGAGTCCCTAAGGAGGTGGCTGAAGAGCGGCCGTGGCTCATTGGAGAGCTACGGTGGACCGTGTGAGTACTTGTAAACCCACCCTAGAGCACGCTAGGTGCTCAGTGTATATACCCTGTATAGTTCTCTCTCTGTCAGTCACGTAGTCATTGCACTGTGTATTTTGTAAAGCACCCTCACGGTATTGAGCCCTTCTTCCCCTCACGCACACTTCTGACACCCTTGCTGTTTCCCTGTTCTTCAACGTGCCTTCCTCCCCTTCCCAGTACCTCCCTCCCTCACGACTCCCTCCTCTCTCCTTCCCTCACTGCCCGGTGTCGGTGAAAGCATACGAGCAGAGTCCTCGTTCGGACTAACGGTTCCTTTATTTCTCTTGTTGCCCTCCGAGGTGTCTCCCCGACGACAGACCCAACCCGAAGAACACCAAGAGCGGAGCCAAACCCGACCCGAAGAAAGACCCGAACCATCTTGGAGATTCTTGTGTTTTCCTATCTCTTGACTCTTGTGCTTAATAAACACCAGCATAGCCCACTACAACCGGCCTCCTTGCCTGATTTTCCGGCCCGCGACACACCCACCTTCACAGGCTCAAATTCCTTCTTTACCGTAATTTTTTCTCTGACCAGATCCCCGATCTTTGGAATCCAGACAGGTCTTGCTGGGACAGATGGTTTTTCTTCAGTGGCCGTTGGCTTTAGCTTTGTGTTACTTAGATTTCTTGTTTCATTCAAGTCCTGTAAAACAGCCAAACGATCTTGGATATCAAAAGCTTTTTGTTCCACCACTGAAGTCTGATAATCGAGATCTTCGATTATCATTCTTGTACCAAACAAAAGTTCATACGGAGTGATTCCACCCAGAGAATTTTTTGGCAGATTATTAAGACTACGTTGGACACTTATTAGATGTTTGACCCACCCATCACCCGAACCGAATACCCTTGCTGTTATAGATTGCTTTATGTCACGGTTTTTTCTTTCCACTACCTCATTTCCCTCAGGATGGAAAGGACTAGAGTACCGCAATGCAATGCCCAAGCTGGTCATGGCCTCCTTGTAAGCTCGAGAGCTAAACGCAGGACCCTGGTCAGAATGTAGCATGCCAGTTGCGTATGTGCCGATAAAGACTCACAAATCTTTTATAACAGTTCTGGCGTTGGGGCCACATCCAAATGAATCTCGTGCAGAAATCCACTGCGACCATGATATATTTATAGTTGCCATCCCTTTGCAAGGGACCACAGTGGTCCAGGTAAACACGCGCTAATGGTTTATCTGAGATCAGATGGGGCATCTGTGCTGGTCGTTTTACTGTTGATACTTTCATTCTTTGGCATATTTCACATTCTAGAACATAATTTCTAGTCTGTTTTCTCATACGTGGCCACCAATATCTCTGTTTTAATAATGATATTGTGGCGGAAATACCAGCTTGTGCAGAAGCGAGCCCTTCATGTGCCACTAAAATTAGTCCTAATCGGTGTTCCATGTTTGGAAATGCCCTATCCCCCACTCCAGGGATTACGGCAAAAGGAACATTATTCGCATCAGTTTTGTATGAGTACTTTACTGGAAAGCCTTTCGGGAGTGTCTTATTACTGTTTTTTACTAAAGCACTGACAGCTTGTATTATTTTGCTGTCTATTTTTGTTTTTGACCGGGTGATTGCAGCTATGGAAGCCGTTTGCACAGCCGCCTTCGCGGCCTCATCAGCCAATTAATTCCCTACAACATGAACGCCATCACGCTGATGACCCAGTGTATGTATCACGTGAGTCTTTTGTAGTTCTTTCTGTAAAAGAACTACTTGTTCCCAGAGCATTTTATTGTGCCACCTTTTGCATCTTTGAAACCATTTTGAACCCAGTTCTGCAAGTATTCATTGCAAGACTGGACGCAGTAATATGATTCGCACACTATTAGTGTGGGGAATTCGCGATCGGTATTTTCAAGCGCCATTTTAAAAGCCTGTAGTTCAGCTGGCTGAGCTGTACAATCTCGGAGCGATTCAGTTTTAGTGATTAACGGTCTAAATTTTCCTATGCGCCAGCGACCTTTTACAATCGCACATGCCGCATTGTAAACTTTTTTATCCACAACGTTGTGTTGTGCAAATCTGACTGTGTAGATTACACAGGTGTACTGGTCCAGAGGTAGAATTTCAGTTGGCAGAGGACATTCGTATTCGTATTGGAGAAATTCTTGCGTTTTTAAGTTAGGATCAAATTCGTATACTACGTCTGATGCAGCAAGAGAATTAACCCATTGTATCCATCTCGGATGTAAGGCTTTAGCATTCGGAATGCTTGCTCTTGTTACTGCTTCTAGGGCAGGTACTGGTGTAACGATTATTATGCGTTTACCTTGTGCCAGGGCTCTTTCTTTTGCTGCAGCAGTTTGTACCTCAGTTAGAATCTTTTCAGTGGAACTGAATTTCATTTCAGCTTGTGTGTACAAGTGTGATTTGTAAGCTTTTGGTACCGTTTCTCCCTCATTAGAGGTTAGGTATGTAAATCCGCATTATCCTGGGATGACTCGGATTACAAGGTTGTGTTCGTTCGTGCGTGTTTGCAGTTTTGTTTTAGTTAGCATGTCTGTTCGTAATGATCGTAAAATTTCTGTGCGTTTGAGTCCAATGAATTGCTTTGAAATCAGGTTTTATTAGTTCGTAGAGCGGTTTAACCCTCTCTGCATAATTTAGAATGTAAGTTCTTCCAAAATTCAGGAAACCTAGAATTGATTGTAAGTTTTTCAGCGTTTTTGGGGCTTGGAGTACTGCATACTTCTCTAAGTAGTTGTCTGCTAGGCTTTTGCCTTCACTTGATAACTCATATCCTAAAAATAGAACAGTGAGGTGGGCAATTCGTGACTTTTTAAAGTTAAATTTGTACCCTTCACATGCGAACCCAAGTATTATGGTGTTCACTCTTTTCAAGTGTGTCTCCAGGTCATCGTCTGTTAGATAGATATCGTCGACATAGGATAATGCCTCATCATCATACATTTGTAGTAACTCTGTTACCCTGGCTGAAAATAATCCTGGGCTATTCTTGAATCATTGTGGGAGACGACAGAATTGCTTTTGGGCCCCCATACTGGAGAAAGCGGTCAAATACCTGCTTTCTGGTGCTATGTTTTGACAGAAGAAACCATTTGAAATATCTAATGTCGTCTTGTATTTTTTGTGCATGATATTATTCATTAGTGCAGCACTGTGTGAGTTTTGTACTGCAAATGTTCATACCTAGATTTAAAGCAGGCTCTGGACCGTATTCATTTTGAATCTGTCGTAGTACATCTGGTATAACCGCCATAGACTGAACACCATGTGTTTTTGTGTATATTGAAGCAAAGACTGTTCCCCAAGTGTCACAGTCCTCCACATGTGGTGCAATCGCCATTGGTAGGCAGATTATTAGAATTCTGTGTGAGGGGTAGTATCAGGAAATACTGCTTCTAATTGAGTAATTTTTTGAACTAACCAGAACGGAATTTGTTTCCGTGTTGCGGGTAATTTACCAATGACTGATTGTATAGTCTGTGGTGTGATTTTATTTGTGTTTCCCTGGTGAGGGGTGTGCTGTGGAATTTTTATAGCAGGTTGGACTGTTAAAGTATGCATTGCATATTGTACCAATTGTCTATGTATTTTAATTAATTGTTTTAGTTGAACAAAGTTCTCTGTCTGACATTTCTTCAATGTCAGGATGTGGTGTATAGCTGGCTAGAACCGGCCATGTGGCTCCTGGTCTACCTAGTGGACCGAGCCTGGTAATGCGATTTTGATGTTTTAGGGCGCCATTAAACCAGAGCTGATGCTCCTGGTAAGTTAGTGGAATTTCAACGTCCTCGAAAGGCACGTATTCCGCTGGAGGGTCCCCTGCGTTGTAGTAGTGGAACTCCTGTGTTACAGCATTTGCTGCTGGAAAATTTATCCAAGAATAGAATACCTCTGTCTGCCGACACTCGTGTGCCTCTACCACAAATATGACTGTACCACCTCTCGATGATACACCATTATTTATTAGTTTATAAGTTACACTCTCTTACATTTACCAGGATGATTATTGCATCCGGGTTGTTTTGCTGAAGACTTGTGTCTTCTGCTAATAGTTCAGTTGCTATTCTAGCTCTCTCCCTTTCGTCGTCACTCTCCATCATTTTGCTGACAGTTTTTCAGAGCAAGTTTCAAGGAAACAAAGATTAGGTGCACAATATTTTGGAACACTGTATCCTTCAACGTTGAATAAACCAAAACTAATACATAGGATTCTCATCCTACTTACTTCTGACTGATATTGACCTTTTTACCCACTCAAGACGTCTATTGGAGTTTTTTACGGAAAAAGGGGTCTGTGTGAAAAGTACGACTGAGTTACTCTATTATCTAGCGTTAGATTATCGCCGTACCAAACGTTGGGCGCCATGTAATGTAGTTCCTATATTCCCAGTAGGCTCTGCGCATTGGAATAACAAACGGCAGTTTAGACGTAGGACTGAGGTCGACTAGGTATCTATTGAATACGTTAGACTTAAAAATGCCAGCTAGCTGAGGTCACTAGAAACTTTCTCGAGTAAACAAGAAGGTGCTAACTTTCCTGAATAGACAAGAAGGGATTAGTTTCTGACAACCGCATAAACATGACAACTTTGCTCCCCCAGAATAAGGAGTATATCTCCAGAGTCGCAGAAACAATAGATAGCTATTTCACTCAGTTAATCGTACATGCTTAGTTTCACCAGAAGTGCAGAGAAATAGAGAGACAGGCGTTTTCAATAAAAGTGGTTATTTATTGAGCAGTCTACTTTCTCATGCAAGAGAAGCGAATTGCCATAATTGCAATACTTGTCATAAAGTAAAGTGCGTATAGTAAAATGAGTATTATGAAATAATACTGTAAAAGCATTTATATGGTTTCTAAGCCATAAGATACTTAAAATGGATAAAATACATACAATGATAAAATAATGACTAAACGTACTCAACTGGTGTTTCTAAGATACGCCTACCCCAGTGTACCTAACCTACGCCTAGTACAGGGAAGGAGTAGATGAGTTGCAGTTTTTGCCAAGAATCTGAATCAAGAATTCTCTAAGGGTCTAATCAGCTCCGTACCTTGGTTATAGAATGAAGGAGGTCTTGTATCTCTTTCTCACCCGCAAGGGTGACAGGGAAACACTGGAGCTGGATTTCTCGCCAGGAAAAAAGACAGCGTCTCTCTCAGTGCATCAGCAGGGAGGGTCGGCTTCCTTCGGCACTCGCATCAGGAGGGGGTCGGGCAAGTAGATAGCCGCTCTGCTCAAACCACTGTGTTTTGCTTAAGGGAGATGCTGGTATATTTATACCTGGAAGGTGCCGAATTTGACGTAAGGTTTGACATAAGACGTCACTAAGAACTCGCAGTTCTTTCAGGACTCCAGGAGTTCTAGGACAAATCAATACAGAAGCAGTGGGAATTCCCGGGCTGCTGGAGGCTTGGTTTGTGTAAGAACGCGTTGTGCTATGGGAGTCTATGGGAGTAGCCTTGCCGTATTTGGACTGCATTGGCTATCTCTTAATATGGGTATGATTCTTATGCCTATATAAGGGTGTGATTTGATATAACCACATATGGGCATGAAATCAGGAATATTTACTAGAGTCCTAGAATCATCTACAACAAGTTGGATACCATTCTTTGGCGTCCATTATACCCTGTGTACTGTGAAGAGATGATTTTTCCCGAGAGGTGCAGATCTAACTGAAGACCAAAGAGTAGACATCGATACTTGCCATAAAACTGTTAAATCCAGCATAGGCAGGTCCATCTTCCTGGTCGCTACTGGCAATATTAAGACCTCCTTCCTGGCTTGCACTAGCATCCAGTACCATTTAGAGATTTCCTTTTTTATTAGGTCGAGCTGATGTGGCATTCATGCGAAGCATGAATGCATCAGCTCGACAACTTATGCTGCCCGTATTTAGGAGAGTGGACAGCTATCAGACGCGCGCTTTCCCATTGTCAGATTTCACCTCGGGAGCGCGCGTCTGATAGCTGCGCATGCGCGGTGCAAGCCCTGGCTCTCACATAGACACAGGCAGCCCCCACCCCTCTGCATGCACGCACGCACTCACACACACACACACAGGCGCGCGCATGCACACGCAGGCACACGGCACACTATCCCCCGCCTCGCATTCTCTCTCAATCACACACAGTCACGCATGCGCACACACATTCCCTCGCGCACACACGCACGCACGCACACACTCCCCCCCTTCCCTCCCCTCCCCCACAGGCATACACACAGGCACGCACGCACTTGACATCAGCCCTGGGCCCCACTCACCGACTGCGCTCTTCCGGCGGGGCTCCTCTCGCGCTCCGCTCCTCGCGTCTCCTCTTCGAAATCGGAGCTCCCTCAGGTCAGAGGAGCCCCGCAACAGGCGCCACACTCCTCCTTCTTACCGGCCCCCTCCTGGGGACCCGGGATACTCCGGACCGGCAGGGCGCTCCATGCACCGGCAGCTCGCGGACCTCTGGAGGCGGGACTTCCGGTCGGCCGCTAGCGGATTGGCCGGCCGGCCAAGAGCTTCCGGGTCGCCGCGGGCGGCGCGGCGGCGCCCTATCACTTCCCAGCATGCCGATAAGTTGAAAAGCAAACGGAGGGGTGTCACCAGGTCTTCATTCAACAAAACAAGCGAAGCTTTATGTAAACACGTGCGGGCATTGACAACGTTTCTATGGCGGACACAGCGCACGCCTCTTCGGCCCCGCGCGGCTTGCAGCCCCCGCCAGTGGGAGGGGCGGCCCTGGGGAGCGCGAGCGCTGGGCCCGCGACGGCCTCCAGCACCAGCGAGACCACGTGACCGAGAGGTGCCAATGTTACTCTTCACGGGTGTCAAGACCCTGTCAGTTTCTGAAATAAATATTGGGAAACAACGAAATGCAAAAGGCGACCTACTACGACAGCGCTGCAGTCTACGGTGGTTACCCCTACCAGGGAGCAAATGGTTTCGCTTACAATGGTGCTCAGACGCAGTACCCCCAGCCCTCCCCGCTCGCGGAGAGCGAGTACCACCGGCCGGCCTGCTCCCTGCAGTCCCCCGGCGGCCCCCTGCCCCACCACAAGGCCAATAACGTCAGCGGGAGTTGTATGAGGGGTCTGGGGGGGCCCGGCCAGCCAGCAGCAGTCCGTGCACCTCCCGGAGCCACAGGACCAGCTCCAGCCCCCGCAGGAGC
Organism: Lissotriton vulgaris; assembly: GCF_964263255.1. Taxonomy (NCBI): domain Eukaryota; kingdom Metazoa; phylum Chordata; class Amphibia; order Caudata; family Salamandridae; genus Lissotriton; species Lissotriton vulgaris. The sequence goes on along the minus strand of NC_141693.1, from coordinate 1,247,693,093 downwards.
AGGGGCCACCGCCCTCCGTCACCCCGCCACAGCATGCCGGCGGCAGCCCGGCCTCCTCCACGAAGGCCTCCGGCGGCCTGGCCTCGCCCACCGCCTCCAAGCAGATCTTCCCGTGGATGAAGGAGTCCCGCCAGAACCCCAAACCGAAGACCGGCAGCTCCAGTTCAGGTGAGGGCCGCTTATCTCTTCTTAAACAAACTTACACTCTTCTGTGGGTCACGTGTGAGAGGCCTCACTAATGCCCGGAGCGTGGTGGCTCCCTGTGGCGTGCAGGCTGTGTGAGGTGTGTAACCGGTGGCTGAAGTGTTTGACTTATGGGTGCATGCCTCTGTCTGGGGATAAGTGGGCAAACATGTCAATGAGACAATCCAAAATCCATAACTCATGTGTAATTGGTTCTTTGCATCATACACCAATTGTGAACTTAAATTCAACTTTTGCATGTCAGGTTTCACTAGGACTTGGAGAATGCTGCCACATGTAAACACAAAGATGAAACCAGCGACACTTTGGTGCCAACAGTGTCAAAAGCTGGTACCTATGGAAACGCTAAATTCTATCCAAATGCCCCGCCTGGACCTCAGTCACGACCGAGTTTCTGTTGATCCACAGTCATTCACACAAATGGCCAGGGAAGCTTTCTGTAAACTTTGAAGTATTGCATTTCAGGCCTGTAAACAGTCATTCCATTTCCTAAATGCCATGAATGAATATCAAGTGCTGCATAACATTGGGGTAACATTTTACAGACCTGCATCTCAATGTCACAATCCTAACAGAAAAAAAGAACTCATTCACAGATACACATTCAGTTGCACACACATCCTTTTACACACACGCACCCATTCACTCCTCACATACACACGCAGTAGCTCACACACAGAAAGTATGACCGTTCTTAGACATTTTTAACCAATTTTAATTCATTTAAAAAAAATACATTTTGAAGTTTCACAACAATTGTAATCAAAATGCATCATGAGAAAATATGATGAGCAATCACAATATTTGTATTAATGACGTGTTAATCCACTATCTTACTTTTTAACTAAGGGTTGAGCAGATTACGTCTTAATAAGCGCCACAGCAACCTCACATTAAACTAGCAAGATAAAAGTATAACTTTAAGTGACATCTGATGTTTTTCTAGGCTTTAAAACAGTATTAACATAATCTTCACAAAAATTATTTACAAAAAGCTATTGCCATTATAAATTACAATAGCTTTTATTTAAATATTAATTATTAAAAAAATAAAAGCCATTGTTATTTGTAATATCAATACATCTAAGTCACGTAACTACACCACATATTTCATTACAAATGCTATAGGTGTCTCATTTCCAAAAGTTAAAACTATTGGCATTGTAAATGACAAAGCTATTAATTTAGCTATTTTCAAAACCAACACATAAATGAAAAATTTGTCATTTACAATACCAATAGCTCAAACTTTCCTAATGCGAGACCTATTGCATTGCAAATGCTTGTTAGGCTTTCTCGAAGTTTATACTCCCATTCTGTTCCCTTTTCTATCATTACCCAGTCCGCTTGCCCAGCTTGCCAACTGGTAGTACTTACATTTCACTAAGCTGCCTTTTGTGATTTCGATCATCGATTCCCAAGGGACCAATGAGTTTCCTGTTATAATTTAACCCTACTTGTTCAAACCTGCCTTAATTAAGGGGCCTGCCAGCTTGTCCTCTAGGCAATCTGGTGTCCCTGGCAAGTTCCATATTGGTGCAAAATCACTGTAATACAGTATTCCTAGGGTCTTTCTAACTTGATACCATAATTTGAAGGCTGCATCCAGCATCTTCAGTTTAGCTTAAAAAAAAATAAGTATTTAGGAGAGAAAATGGCCACCTCCTTGGGGCAGATTGTTAGTCAGGGTATTAGGAAGAGGATAAGGGAAAGGCTGTCAAATAGTAGGAGCTTGATGTTCTTTATCTGGAAAGCCCAGCAACACAGTCAGAAATCCGGGCTAGCAAGCCCCCCTTCTCCCTTCTTTCTACAGAGTTTCTCACTTTCTTAGACTACCATATAAAGCTGCTTAACTCCAGCCTGCAACTTATTGAACTACCCTGATTTAAAGACTAAAGGTATTGCATTAAAAATAAAAGTACATTTAGGGAGCAACATCATTTTTAAAATGTTTGATCTTACTAGAACAGAAAATAGGAGACAGCTCCATAAACGTAATACTTTCCTGGGTACTTCCATTACTTTGTCAAAGTTGATTTGGGCCATCTTATCTAGATCTTCAACCACCTGGATTCCAAGATACCTTAGGAGGGTGACAAAACGTGTCCTTCTGAAAAAGCAACTTCAGTAACTCAGTTAAAACAGGGACTAACTCTGCTTCCAGGACCGAATACAGCTCATTTGGTAGTCCGACCGGGTCCACAGCTTTCCCTCTCTTTAGTTTAATAGGTGCCACCTGCATCTTCTCCATGCTAATCTCCAAATTTAACTTTTCCTTTAGTCCGTTTTCAGAGTTGAGCTATTGGTTTCTCTGAAATAATTCCTGATCTGATCGTCAGAAGCCCCTAGAACTTCTCCATGTATAGTTTTTGGAAGACATTTTAAAAGGCAAACTCTATGTCCAAAACTGCTATACATCTTTTACCAGTTTCCTTTATTTCAGTCATTTTAATAATGTTCTTGGCATGTTCCACAGTTGTTTTCAGGCCAGTAACTTGCCACAACTTTCTCCATATTCATAACGGGCTAATTCCAAACAAAAAATCTAGTCTCTCTGCTGAGTAGTCTGAAACATGTTCTGGCACATGTTCCACTTTTTAAACTATTATGCTTATTCTATTGTCCAAAATTAAAATATGTTCTGGAAGAATGCCCATATTTTTTGTTTTGGAAAGCAAAACTTTGTTTTCTGTTTGCCTTCTCTCTCCAAATATCAATTAGGCCAAATCTATCATAAGTTGTCTTACATGCACCCTCATTTTGAGGAGGCTGCCGTGACCCATTTAGAAGAATTGTCCAAGGCAGGATCTAATAAAACTTAAAAGTCTCCCCTTAAAATTATAGGAACTTTAACCTCTAGAAGCGGATTATATAGGTTCTGAAGGGCAGGGGGGGGATCATCAATGTTTAGTCCGTAATACCCCACAAAAGCATACCATGTGCTATATATGTTAACTTTTGCAATCAGCCAACGCCCCTCTGGGTCAGGTAGACTCCATCAAAACAACTCTTATATTTGGTTTTAATCCGAATTGCCACCCCTTCCACACAACATGATAGACTGGTACACAGAAGATGATCCACCCATTATTGTTTCTTTATAATATCTTTCCATACCTCCATCAGAAGGTGAGTATCTTGTAATATAACTTCATTGTCTGAAAGCCTCAGATAATCTAGAATCTTTCTTCTTCTTTTATTTACCCTAAGGCCATTTACATTCCAGGTTAAAACCTTAAAACGTACAACCTTACCAACTCTGGTATTTTATCCTAAGAAAAAGTACTAAAATATCATTATATGAACTCTGTACTTTGTTTTATTTATTTACAAATGGGGAGTTTTTATTTTCTTTTATTTTCTCCTGCATGCTCTCTCACCCAGTGCTTATGTATTAATGAATTTTCCTGTTGTGACGAAAAGCTCCTCTTCCCCATCCTGGGAAACCATCCCTAAAACCAAGTTGGGTAATTTTTCTTCCCTTTTAAGCGCTTGTTGTCCTCTACGTGATTTATTTCTAAAGAGTTTAAACTGTTCCACTAGGTTTCCTACTTCTTTTGGGTCACTGAGGTTATGCATTTTATTATTCCACACTTTTCTTTAGGGTAGCGGGAAATCGCATCTGAGCTATGGTTTCTAGTGCTCTATGCTCCTGGATATACTTCCCCAATTCCCACTGCCTGTCCTGCGTAGCTTTGGCGATGTCTGACCTAATGCGAAAAGACCACTCCCCCTTTGTGAAACTACCAGTTTTGAGGGCTTCAGACTGAATTCTTTCCTGAAGGAGTATGTCTTAAAGTAAATCAGGCTTTTCCTAGGATGTTTCCAAGTTGCACCCTTTATAAAAGGGTTGCGATGTGTCCTTTGAATATCCTTCTCTAAAAGTACAGGGTCAACACAGGGAACAAAATCTTTCACTATATTGATCACGTAGCCTTTAATGTTCTCTCCTTCCGAAACTTCTGATACATTCAATACCCTAACATAATTTTTTCTGACAGTTTTCCAAGGACACTTTTTTCTTGTAGGCCTCATTCGCCCATTTTTAAAGCCTACATTTCTAACTTAGTTGGCTTCAACCTCCCTGTAAAGCTCATCTAAAGAGTTTTCCATTGCGCTTATTCTTTCCATTAGGGTATTCAGTTAAACCTGTAAGGCATTTGTATATGACTTGTGGCTGATGTGGATTTAATTATTGTTAGCACCATTCTATATCAGAGTATAATGTTCCACATCATATCAAAAAATTCCACTTGTATCTTTGCCTTACATGGCACCGCTCGCAGTCTACATGGCACCGCTTGCACCCCTCATCAGATCCCACAGACTCAAAATCGTATTGTAAGCATACGACACCCAACTCATCCTCTCGCTACCCAAGGAACCAAACATCTCCAGACACAACTTTCAGGAAGGAATGGAAACAGTTGCCAGATGGATGAAGAACAGTTGCCTACAACTAAACACGGATAAGACAGAAGTACTTATCATTGGACCACACCCGAATGCCTGGAATGACACCTGGTGGCCCCCCGCCCTCATGTACCCACCCACCCCCAATGACCAAGCACGCAACATTGGAATGATCCTAGACTCGGAACTCAAAATGGACCGCCGATTTCAAAACAGTCACTTCCTCCTGTTTCCACACCCTCTGTCTCCTATGAAAGACCTTCAACTGGAAATCAGGAAAACAGTCACACACACCCTCATCAGCAGCAGACTGGACTTCAGCAAAGCACTCTACATTGGGATCAACTAGAACCTCACACGGAAACTCAAGAACATCCAGAACGCCTCGGCCAAACTAGTCCTCAACCAACCGCGCCACTGCCACATCACCCAACACCTGCGAACACTACACTGGCTCCCCGTTGAGGAGAGAATCACCTTCAAACTTCTTACCCACAACCACAAAGCCCTCCCCAACACCAGACCTGCCTACATGAACCACCGCCTCTTGTTCCACACATCCCAAAGATCCCTTTGCACTGCCCAGCTCCACCTTGCTACGGTACCGTGCATCAAGAAGACCAGAACAGGAGAGCGTTCCTTCTCCTTCTTCGTGGCCAAGGCTTGGAACACCCTCCCTCTACACCTCCGATAGACATCAGCACTCCCCAAGTTCTTGAAGGAATTCTAGACATGGCTCTTTGACCGATCTCCATGAACATCCAGGATTAGCGAGCGCCCCCCACAGTGCATAGAGACCCTTTTGGGTGAGTAGTGCGCTTAACAAACCCAAGGGTGTTGGAAGCACCTGGAAACAAAAAAACATGTTTCAATGACAGAAAATCTTTTGTTATAATGGTCAAACTTAAAATATATTGGACATACTCCAAATGTCATGGTATTCCCTTGTTTAAATGGTGTTGCAATGGTGTGAGATAATAAACACCACCTGGGGATGAAAATAATCCCAAGTGGTGTTTATTACCATTGTTTTTTTCTTAATTATTTCTTAATTATTTGCCTTGGAAACTCCAGTGCAATAAACTGTTGACAGTGCCCGTTCTCAATGGAGGCAATGGATCCAACTAAGATTCTCCCCATTCTTGAAAGAGACCTTGCGCCACCTCCAGATGGAGCCACCATCTGAAACGGACCCAATCGCGATTCGTTAGCCACCACTGCCGGTCTTTTGAAGTTCCCTATACGATTTGGACCATATCGGAGAGATTGCCCTGATGCAGTGCCCACTTGAACTTCATGTCCCACTGCAGAACCCCAAATGCCAATGGGCATACGTCACAAGACAGATGCAGGAGGCCATAAGGCCCAACAGCCTCCGAGTCAGTCTAACCAAAATCCTGGATAGAGGCCGAAACATCAGTATCATAGCCTGAATATCCTGGACTCGCCACTCTGGAGTATAGGCCCACAACTGTGCTAAACCGCTCCAATGAATGAACGTATGACAAGGAGTAAGGTGTGACTTCAGCACGTTGATAGTGAACCCCAGGTAGTGCAGGAAGGTTCGTCATAGTCTGTAGGTGGAAGACGACAGCCTGGGGCAAGCACACCTTCAACAGCTAATCATCTAGGTAAGGAAAGACTGGAATCCCTGACACTCACAGATAAGCTGCAACCAAAGCCATCTTTTTCGTGAACACCTGAGGTACACTGGTAAAGTTGAAGGGGAGCATGGCAAACTGAAAGTAAGGCCCGTGTGCAGGTAGGATGGGGATGTGAAAATAAGCCCACTAAGTCCAGCAATACCATCCAGTCTCCCAGGTCCAGAGCAGACAGGACTTGCACAAGCATGAGCGTTTTGAATTTCTGCTTGATTGAGAAGGAGCAGGTATAAAATAGGATGAACTCCTCCATCTGTCATATGTACCACAAAATAGCAGAAATAGCAACCACTACCTACTTCTGATGCTGGCAACTTTTCTATAGCTCCTTTGGACAAGAGAGCTAACACTTCCTGATGATGCAAGGAGCAGTGGTCCTCCATCATCTTGTTGCAACTGGGTGGCATGGATGGGGGTCTGGTCACAAAGAGAGGGAGTAACCCCTCTGGACTAGCTACAAAAAACAACGGACGGATGTTATTAACCTCCAGTGTTGTCCCCACTGAATGCCCATGATGGTAATAGGGTATACTGAAGGGGTTTGGAGGCTGTGGCTGTTGGAGGTGTGAGGGTGAGGTAGACTGGCTCGATTTCTGGGTGCATTTCCCATGTGGTCTGTGGGAACTGCATGCTTGGCCATGAAAAGATTGTGTGGATTGCTGGCCGGGAAGACCATGGCCACGAAAGTTGTGGAAGGTGGACTGGGGTTGGTGAGGGGCCATGGAAAGGCCCGAAGACTTGTCCATAGCTCTGCTGTCCTTATAGCGCTTGAGCAGGGTCTACCTGTTCTACAAACAACGAAGAGCCATCAAAGGGTATGTCCATGAACGATGATTGGATATCCCCTGGAAAGCCAGTGGTTCTCAGCCAGGGGTGGTGTCTAAGGGCCATGCTGTACCAAGCGAGTCAGTCGTATCCAGCCTACTTTGTATTGTGATCTTAGCTGCGTCCCTCCCATCAGCAATTGCTTAAGAAAGTATGGTTTGTGCCTCCCCTGAGACCAGTAAGGGCTTCATTAAATGGGAGTAACGGTTCATAGGAGCAACTATCCGGCTAAAGCAGCTCCGTCAAGACGTTTGTCTTGACTGTCAATGAGGGTAGCATAAGGTCTGGGACCTCCACCCCCCTCCGCACCACCACAGCGAATTAGGCACCCTCCTTCATAGCCACATCTATCGGTGAAAGGTGCCACCCGGCTTGAAAGCCGCTGTCCTTTCAGACATCCTTGACGCACCAGGAGACAAAGTCTCAAAGAATTCTCCGAAAAGTCAGTCAAAAGATACTTGGGGTAGCTCTTCTCCAGATCTGCGCTGACTGGTGCAAAAGAAAAGAACTGACGGTAGTGCGCTGGTGGGGCACTTATATAGTCACTGCGCACATCACTTCTGGTGTGGACGACACCACCTACCGGCACACAGGGGAACTGCATGATACATTTCCATATCCAGTCAGGTGCCAAGGAATTATTCTAAGGTAAGGAATCAGAGTCTAGAAGTCTCCATCATTCCGTCTAGAAATTTAAGATCAGCACAGGCACATTTACTGGTAATCCTGAGGTACAAGCAGTTACGCTGGGGGGGGGGGGGGGGGGGGGTAGGGGGGGGGGGAGAAGCTTTTTTGTTGGAACTGCTAAGGTATGGCGCTCCCTTCCCTTGGAGATTAAAAATAGTAACTCCTTGAAGTCGTTCAGAAGTTTGCTGAAAACCTGTTTTAAAAACTAATAAGTTCAGATAAAATCGAATCAGTGGAATTTTAGCTTTTAGGTAGTCCTAGCGCCAAGACGCCTGTGGGCATACGCTGCGCTTTACAAGATTTAAAATCAAATCAAATCTAGCAGATACTATTGTATTGAGACTAAATGTTTTCTTCATATAAAACTGAGATGGTATGTTAAACAGCAAACAAACTGCAAGTCCAAATTTCTGATATATGTTGTCCTATGCATTTGTGGCTTACCCAATGTAGGAAACATACTGAAGGTGATTTGTAGATGCAAAGCAAAGAATCAGCAGAGGATCAGTAAAGAAAAGGTTAATGCACCTTTGATTACTCATTTTACGGAATCCGACCGTAATCACTACCCCATGGAGAAAGTGCTGATATGGACAAAATGTTAACAATAAAGGAGGATCATTCGGTTTCCCATCTTGGTAGTGCTAATAGGGGAATCAATGACCCAAGAGACTGGACCTTTCTCACATGTGAATCCTGCTTTAGAGTATGGATAAGTCAAATCATTAAAAAACTGTTTGGCTACTCCATACATATGCTTGAGCAGAAATTTGATCTGTTATTGAAACTCCAGTGCATTAACAATTCAGTTCTCCACCTCAATATAGTACACAACTTCTTTTCTTTATGCCTCAATAGTTAGGCAAACAAATGGCATGATGCTATTTTGACATTCTATATGGGGATAATTGGCATAAAAAAGGATGATGGAATTTCCTTAAAAGCATTTTCCTGACCCGTGCTTGCAAGCTAGTCCTGCAAGCATGATTCAGAAAAGGGGGTGGTGATGAACAGAGTGTCTGAATTAAGCAGACCACTCTTACCCAGTCCAAAGATCAGGGCTTGATCCATCTCCGTTTTTTAGCTCACTGCACCATCCCAGCTCAGAACTTGGCTATATGCAAATTAGTCTGACCCTGGCCCAGTGCATCATGGGAACAGGGCAGACCAAACTACCAAGCCAATTCTTATACTGGGAAGGAAACAAGCTACCAGGGATCGGTTTCTGGCATTTCAGCCGTCTTCGGCCCGGCTTGCTTGAATCCTGATGGTGCAATGAGCAAGGGACTCACATCTGAGTATACCCTTCCACGCTTATGGTGGACAAAAATGATTCAGAAAAGGGGGTGGTGATGAACAGAGTGTCTGAATTAAGCAGACCACTCTTACCCAGTCCAAAGATCAGGGCTTGATCCATCACCGTTTTTTAGCTCACTGCACCATCCCAGCTCAGAACTTGGCTATATGCAAGTCCTGCAAGCAGCTCAACATAATGCCTAGGAAGGTTCAATTATCTTAAATCATGGTACTGTAATTAACTCGTACTGACGCAATGATTTGCTCTAAATCTGTGGCTGTATAATTAATTAAATTCCAATTCTCTACAAAATTTTCTTTCTCTGCGACTGAAGATGCCTTGGTCTCGTAATTCACACTGATAAAACACAATTTCACATTTTCCACCTTATGCATGATAGCATGTCCAGATTTGCAGTACGGACTTGAGAAGCCTTCTTTTTAGGTCGAGCAGACCTACATTCAATGCGTAAGCATTGAAGGTGTCTGCTTTTGACCTATTGTTACCCGTATTTAGGAATGAAGACACGACTCAGACGCGCACTTTTGCAGTCACAGTTTTGACCGCGGGAGCGCGCGTCTGAGCCGCGCTTGCGCAGAGTAACTCACAGCCCCTGCTCACACACAGACATAGCCAGCCCCCACCCCTCTGCATGCACGCACACACACACACACACACACACAGGTGCGCGCACACATACACACGCACACATACACACGCTGCCGCCCCCCACCCCCCTGCACACACACAGACACGCACGCATACACACGCCGCCGCAGCCCTCTGGCTCTGGAGAGATGCCGGCACTATCGTTGGAGTCCCACACTGGGGACTTCAAATACCATGGCCCCCGCAGCCCGCAACATGCTCAGAGTACCTCCTGTCCCCAGAAACGCAAGCACGGAGCCCCACTCACCGGGACTTCTACTCCGCAGGACTCTTCCGGGGAGACAACGTGCCCAGTCAGGTCCCGCTCCGGGGCTGCTCCCTCCGGCGTCAACGGGCACAGGGACACCAGCACTCCGCTCCTTGGCTTCCCGGGCGGACGCCGGCTGCACGCAGGGCTCTCCTCTCTCTGCACCGGAGCCTTGCGCCAGCCACTGCAGCCTGCCTCCTGGGAAGCTCCGGTCGCGTGTCCGGCCCCACCCCCGTCCCAACAAAGGTTGTCTGGCTTCCTGTTGAAGCCGGGCTGCGGCGGTGAGTTTGCTTGTTTCGTATTTGCCAACATTTGGAGCCCCTGGAAATTTGCCAGACCACAGTAATAGTTGCGGTCTAGAAGTACGCGAGATTATCTGTATACACAACAGCCAGCAGCTTAAAAACCGAGGACTTGAAAGGGCTACCAGTGTGGTTAGCTAGTCGGAATGATTCGGATTGGCTGCCATCTTTGCTGGCGCACGCTCCTCGGGACTCTGTATCATTCCTCTGCACCGGCTTTTCTAACTACTCGTGTCCAGCTCGGAGTTTGGCTCCCTCCAGGCCCTCGACCCACAGTCTCCGTCCCTTGTGTGGTGTTTAGGGTCGGTACTAGCCTTTTCAGGGTGCAGGACTTGACTGAGAGCTGGTGCGCCCATCATCCAGATTGGCAATGTGCGCAAGTAGTAAGAGCTCCCTGGATGAACGGGTGAGCAACCGGGCCCCTCACCCAATTGACAGTTTGCTAGCCTAGACAACTAGCTACTCCCCTCAACCCCATGTAGAGCCTGATAGGGCGACGTGTTCGCTAACCCGGGTCCTGTGGGTAAGTTCAGGCTCCCTGTCTCGTGGCCTGTGGTGTTTTGTCAGGTGCTCGCTCTACCTTCCTCTTTCTTCCAGTTCACTAACGCGTTCACTTCTCCTCGGAATGTGGCCTCTCCTAGACTGCCCGCCGACATCTGCCGCCTCACTGTCCCATTTCTCGATGCAAGGCCCTGCTGGTCGAAGTGAACTTGGACATGTTCTACGTGTCTTGCGTTTTTTTTTTTATATGCACTGGTGTCTGGCGCCTTTCTGCCCCCTCCCCTGCACCTAAAGTGGAAGAGGCTAGGGAAGTTAGTAGCCGCCTCAGACCGAAAGTGTGCCATCTGACATGGCGCGCCGAAGGAAGGGGGCGTGCCCCTGCTGAGACCTGCTGACTGGCAGTCTGCCCTGTGCACGGTGTTAGCACAGAGGCGCTATGAGAGACACCGCCGTCACTTCGCTGTTTATCAGACAGAAGAAAGGTAAGCCAGCCCGAGGGACGCAAGTGAAGCCGAGAATGTACTCCAGGCGCTAGGATAGCTTGGTGAGCCGAGCTCCTCCCGCGGAGATCTTTGTTTAATTTGCGGCCCAAGTCCTCTCCAGCCTTTCAGCTCCAGGGGATAGGCACAAATCACAAGGAGCAGCTTCAACTGATAGGTACTCATTGTATCAAAGGGACTACGTTAATTGTGACTTAATAAGTGAACGAATCGTTGTATCCAAATGAAGTCCAAGATTTGGTAAAACTAGCTGGGTGTGCTGTTCAGTGGCTGAATGGGAGGGGTTCAGAACGCGCATTGCCTTGTGTTTCCTGATCCTGCTCAGATCCCTTGGTCTCCAGTGTAGGGTATCCTATAGGCAGGGCTAATGGAGATATGCAACAGGGGAGAGCCAAAGTATGAAGCAAGTTGACTTAATTATGTGGCAAGAAAAGGCAAATTAGGAGACTTAATGCAGCACATTTTGTGATCGTTTTACGTTTTTAGGTCGAGCCTAGACGAAAGCAAAAGCGGAGCTTTTGCTGTCTAGGTCTCGACAACTTATGTTATCACTCTGGGGGGAATGTGGACAGTAGACTGACACGCGCTTCTCCTGCCGGAGATTTTACCTCGTGGGCACGCACGGCCCCGTGCCCCTCTCGTGCTTCATATTCCAGTGCGCAAACATTCACACAGCCACACTCACGCATGCGCACATACACAGCCACACGCATACACAGACACACACACACACACTGCATACACACACACACACCCCCCCTTAAACAGACCCATGCGCACACAGACACACGCACAGACACACTCGAAGACACACTCGAAGACACACGCGCGCACACTCAGCCCCCCCCACCCCCCCCTCCTCCACCCCCCACTCACCGGGCTCTTTCGGCATGTTCCGTGTCTTCTCCGCAGCGCTGGTCTTCACCTGGGCCATTGTTATTTGTAATATCAATACATCTAAGTCACGTAAATACAAAACATGTTGCATTACAAATGCTATTGGTGTCACATTTGCGAAAGTTAAAACTATTAGCATTGTAAATGACAAAGCTATTAATTTAGCTATTTTCAAAAACAACACATAAATAAAAAAATTGTCATTTACAAGACCAATAGCTCAAACTTTCCTAATGCGAGACCTATTGCATTGCAAATGCTTGTTTCAATTAGTTACTATTCTTAAATAATCTAACCTTGTACAGTAGAGACACGTGAAGAGAGGGACTCCGTGCCAGCGATGGTGGTAGTGTCTTTGTGTTTTAAGGTATGTTGTGTTCTTCTTGGTCTTAGGGTTGTTGTAACATTTTCGATGGCACTGCGTTTATCAGTTTTTGCATTATTTAGTGGTCTTACAAACCTTGTTAAAACAAAAGTTGTTTAATATCACTGACAGGTGTACCAGAGAGTATTTATTTCTTTCCTTTTGAATTACTATCAAATAAGCATATGGATAAATACTTGCTTTCAATACATGTCTCAATATAGTAGATCAAAGTGGTGGTACTGTCAATAGGTTTCTTTAAGAACATTTCTCCGATCATTCTAACACACATCTGCAGCAACTTTAATGAGATTTCCCTGCAATGTAATTGAGGATTCCTTCAAGTATCTGTGGCATGAGAGAGTGTTGGGACGGAAATGTCCCCTGTATGGTAAAGATGTGTACTCCTGGAGGCGTCAAGATGGCGGTCGCACTCTAAGAGTGCTCCAGACCTCCTCCGTCATCCGCCCTCCATCGGCCCACTGCTCTTGCCCATCGGTGCCCCACACTCTTCGAGGTGCCTCCGCTATCCTGCTTGCTTGCCCTGACCCCCCTGGGGGCCTGTCCGGTGCCCGTGCGGCCTGTGCCGGCCTCTACTCTCTGAGGCCTTCCAGCGAGAAAATGGCAGACCCCGCGCGGCCCGCTCCGGAGGCCTGATTTCCTGGCTGGCTGCCCCGGCTGTCCCCCCCCACCCCCCTCTCCCCCTCTCCCACCCTGCTGACCTGCGCTTCCTTCAGGGGTGGCGGCGGCAACCAGGAACTGAAGCTCCACCGGTGAAGGCGAGGGCCGGGAAGGATTGTCGCGCTGGAGCGGCACCTCCCCCTGCAGGGCTGCCCCTGCTGATACCAGCGGCCTGTGGAAGTGGATCCGGGCCTGGCCGCCCGGCGGACTGAGGGGCGGTCGGGCTCCGTGGGCTGTGTCGGCCGGAGTGCCTGGAAGACGTCCGAGGCGCACGGAGGCTGCCATCGAGCGGCAGAGGAGGTGAGGAGACGGGGTGATTAGCAGTGCGGGCAGTCTCCCCCCACGCCCTTCGGCGGCCAAGTCGGGCAGCGGTGAGGGGAGGCCTTGACTCGACGACGCTGGAGGCCTGTGCGGCTGTATGGGGGCGGGCTGAACGGGCCGACCCCCTGCCTTTGACCTCGCGCTGCTGCCTGGTGGGCCCCATATATCTCTGCTGTGATGCCCCCCCTCCTCCCGCACAGAGCGTGTCGTGCCCTTTGACAGCCAGAGGTGCGGGATAGATGAGAGGCCCGCAAACCCAGTACCAGTGACGAGGGGCTGCTATTCTTCAGTTGGGGGTAGATGCTGGGCCCTGCTGGGCAGTGAGCTGAGCTGCCTGTGTGTTCCTCTTAATGCCAGGAGACAGTGCTTCACTCAGGAGGCCGTCGGGTCCCCTGGTCCACCCTCGCCTGCGAACTGAGGGGGTCCGCCCTCCCTCCCATTGCTTGAGGGCTGAGAAGATATTGCGGCCTAGCGTGGGGCGGATCGGCAGCCGGGTTGGGCAAGGCACCTGTGTGCCTGCCCCTTCATCCAGCCCGGAGGCCCGGGATCTTGGGGCTGGAGTTTGTGGGGGCGTCTTTGAATCTTGAGCCCCTGGGGGCCGCCTTGGAGGCTGACATTGTCCTGTAGGACGTGCTGCCCTGAAGACCGGCCGCAGCCCTCTGTCGTGAGGACTGGGAGAGGGGTTGACTGCCATATCGGGTAACGGGGCGACGGCGTCGGCGCTGGTGATTACGTCCCCCCCAGGTGTGCGCCTCTACCTGCCTCTTGGAAACATGGCCAAGAACCGCGCCTCTCAGGCCACTGGCCCCTCCACTCAGACGACAATGGACCAATTTGCCGAGCCTGACCGCGATCCGGCAGCCGGGGCCGTAGCGGCATCCAGGGCGACTGGAGGGGACCTCTCCAATACCCTGCAGGCGATCAGTGCATCGCAGACTTCGGTGGAAACTAGGATTGGAGAAGTGCGGGTGGATGTGGCACTGGTACAGCAAGACCTCTGCAACGCCGTGGCTCGTATAGTGGAGGCGGAGTCGCGCTTTCTACAGTGGAGGATGATGTGGGCACCCTTAAATCCCAGGTGGCCCGCCTGCAGACCCAGACCACGGAATTGCATTGCAGGGCCGAGGACGCGGAAAACAGGGCCCGGAGAAACAACCTGCGCCTCCTGGATTTTCCGGAGGGAGTGGAGAAGGGGCGCACTGACACCTTGGTCGAGACCTGGATCCGGTCCTGGATCCCCAGAGAGAAACTCTCTCCCTGGTTTGCGGTGGAGCGAGCGCATCGCTCCCTTGCTCCTAAACCCCCCCAGAAGCTTCCGCCCGCCCCATTATCCTCCGAGTGTTCAACTTTCGGGACAGTGATGCGATTCTGGAGGCCACCAGGGTGCAAGGTCCAGTGCACTAACAAAATTCCAAGATCATGGTCTATCCCAGACTTCTCTGGGAGGTGCAGACACAACGCCGGTCATATGACAAGGTCAAGCAATAACTCAGGGCTATGGGCCTTCGCTATGGGCTTCTCTTCCCGGCACACATTAAGGTGCTTTTTCAGGGGAAGACCTTCTTCTTCGATACACCACAGGCGGCATGGACTTGGCTTATGGAAGAGCGGCCCCTCCTACCTGGGGCGCCCCCCCCCCACCCCTTGCCCTGACAGCAACGGACCGCCCTGGCCGGGAGGTGCCCAAGGTGCAGCGGCGCTGCACGGGGTCCAGGCGACGGGGCAACCGGAGAGGGGTGGGATCTCAGTCACCGGGGGCTCAATCTCGACGCTCCCCGACTCAACCCTTGAACCAGATGGCCTCCTCCCCTAACCTGGTGTCCTCCCTCATCGACATGGGCAGCGCCCCGCGAACTGACGTTTCCCGGCGGAGGGCCATGTCGGACTCAGACCTGTCGAGCAGTCCCGTGATTCGAGGCTCTGGTGGAGAGGAGGGGGTGTGATCCGGGTCCACTGTTGCTTGCCTACGCTCCACCCTTCAGGACCTGCAATGATGCACCTCTCTTTGGCCCCTTGATGGGGGTTCTTCCTTGATTCTGCGGGAAGACCCGGCTTAGGGTTACCTTTTCATTACCATTCTGGACTTGCAACATCTTGAGACTTTTAGTTATTCGCTCCATGTTTCTTCATTGTGGGCATGCATCCGTATATATATGGAGGGGGGTCTGACTCAGCCATGCTTCTCACTGATTGGTTGCTAATCGTTTTAGAATAGTAATCACCTGTTTGTGGTGTAGTTTGTAGTTGGGGTCTTGGGCGACAGATGCTTCCACTTCAGAAGTGTAGGGTGGGGGAGTTGGAGGGGGTTGGGAGGGATGGGGGACCGTTGTTCCTCAATTGTTTTGTTCTGCCTTGATACCCCTGTCTTTCTAACTGATCCACACCTGACACGTAGACCACATCTGCCATCAGTTTGTTATTTTCGGCCGCCATCGGGGACTCCCTTCGGCAGTTCAGGTCCCTCCTTCTTTGATTTCCACGCTTGCAGAGCGGACCATCACCTTCCATGACCCCGTTCCAGGGCGCGGACACGGGTGGGAGCTCCCCTCCGGGTGGGAGGATCCCATGTAGCTAACCGCCTCTCCACAGTCCATTTCGTTGATGACTTGCACCCTCATTAAGCCTCTCCACATCCTGTCATGGAACGTCAATGGCCTTTTAGACCTCATTAAGCACATGGCTGTCCTCTGCGCTGCTCACCGCCACACGCCGGACATCCTCTTTCTCCAAGAGACGCACCTCCTAGGTACACAAATGCAAGTTTCTAGCTCGCTATGGGTTTGAGAGGGTCTGGCACTCTGGTTTTACTTAGGAAGGTCCTTCCCTTTACCCTGGTCACAGCCGAGACGGACGCACAGGGCCGATATGTGGCCATCTCGGGAACCATCGAGGGGTGTCCCCTAAGCCTCCTGTGTCTTTACATTCCCCCCACTCCTGCCTTCAACACTTCGCCACCTCACACAAGTGATTTCCTCCCTTCCGCAGGGCCTTATGGTATATGGGGGGACTTTAACGCCATCCTGCAGCCTGATCGCGATACGACGGGGCCTCCGTCTGGGGCCCGGGTCACCTCCGTGAAACTCTTCTCCAGTTGGTCCTGGCCCTTGGCCTATGCGATGTCTGGCGGGTCTGGAACCCCTGTGGGGAGCAGTACACCCACATGTCGACAGCCCACCATACTCACTCTCGAATCGACCTCCTCCTGATGCTGGCCACAGACTGCCAGCTAGTCTCTGGAGCCGCGATATTGCCCAGGGGGATCCCGGACCACTCTCCCCTCTCCCTCAGCCTTGGATTCCGTCCGTCGGGCCCTGGAGCGATTTGGTGGCTAAATGCCTCGTTCTTGCAGGATTCTACGATGTGGAGTCCCTCGGTCAGGAGCTGCGCTCCTTTTCTGCCACCAATGAGGGTTCAGTTCCTTTGGCGGAGACGCAGTGGAAGGAGGGCAAGGCAGTTATCCGGGGGGTGGCCAGGGGACTGGTCCACACGAAGCAGTCGGAGCAGACGGCCCAGCTTGTGCAGCTGGAATCTCGGGCGGCACAGCTTGAAGCAGCTCAGTCCACTGATAATGCGAGGGATTCCTCCTGACAACTAGGGGTGGTACGAGAGGAGATCCGTCTGATCTTGTTGGAATCTGCCAAGATGCTTTGGCGTTCATCGGTTGCCCGTATTTAAGGATGGGGAGATAATAATGGCAAGCTCCTCCACAACCTTGTGTCTTACTCCAAAGTCAAGCGTATCATTCCAGAGATCCGTTCGAGCACCGGGTTCTTCAAGTGACGTCCTCAGCCATCGCACAAACCTTTGTTGCTTACTACGCGACCCTCTATACCGCCCACTCCCCGGAGGCCTCGATAGCCGATTTGCTGGATGGGACTCAAACCTGCCTGCTGTGTCTCTCTCCAGAGACTACGGAGGCCTTGGACCACCCCTTAACCCTGGAGGAAGTCCAGGACGCCGTCTCGCTCTTACACCCCGGTAAAACACCGGGTCCTGATGGGTACCCGCCGGAATACTATGCAGCTTTTCACAATATGTTTTGGCCCCCACATGGTGGCTCTTTTACGCCATGTTGCGGAGACGGGATTCTTCCCGCCTGAGTCGGATGCCGCCACGATCGTGGTTATTCCGAAGACACAGCTGTTCTCCCTGAGCTGTGCGTAGTATCGTCCGATCTCACTGATTAATGCGGAGATCAAGGTCTTCGCTACGGTTTTGGCCCAAAGACTTCGTCCCCGTTTGCAGGATCTAGTCCACCCCGACCAATGCGGGTTCATGCCTGCGAGAAGCACTCATCACTGTATTCGTCGACTCCACCTGGCTCTGGCCCACCGTGAGCGCCTGACCCCATATTTGGCACTGCTCTTCTTAGACTTTGAGAAGGCCTTCGACACAGTGAATTGGGGCTATCTGCAAGACATGCTGGACAGAATGGGTTTCGGTCCCTCGTTCGCCATCTGGTCGGGGTCTTATATACCAATCCCAGAGCCCCAGTGCTCATTAATGTGGAGTGCTCTGAGAAATTCCCGATCCGACGAGGGACACGTCAGGGGTGTCCGCTCTCACCACTCTTATTTGCACTGGCGATGGAGCCCCTGGCAGCCCTCATTCGCCAAGATCTGCTTATTCAGGGATGGGCCTGGGACTCAAGCCAGGAGGACACGATAGCCCTATATGCGGACGATGTTCTGCTTTACTTGGCGGTCCCAGACAGCTCAGGCCCCAGATGTCTGGTGGTCTTAGCCGACTTTGAGCGGGTTTCCGGACTACGTCTGAACCTGCTTCCCATCTGAACTTTGGTTCCCCTGCATTCCTCCAGGGATTGCTTTGACTGGCAGTCAGACATCCCCCTTAGAAGGCACTCAGTCAAATATCTTGGCGTTTGGATAACTCTCCTACCAGAACTTGAATGGGCGTTAAGCCTTTGGTCGTCCGGATGAAGGTGAATCCTAAAAGGTGGCAGAACCTTCCCCTTAACCCCCTGTGCAGGAGTGCCCTCATCAAAATGATGATTCTGCCCAGTTTTCTTTATATATTGTAAAACACTACCATTTATCTCCCGAGCAGTTGGTTCCTAGAGCTGGACGACGTTCTCACCCGATTCCTCTGGGGAGGGGCGAGATCACGTTTATGTTTGACGCACTGTAGTATTCTCCCCTTTGATGGAGGTATGGGGGTTACCAATCTCCACCTCTACTACCTGGCCACAAAACTTATTGTCATCCATGATTGGTATGTGGGCGGCTGGTCCGACCCTGCTTACCGTGTAGAACTCAGCACGCCGGGTTTCCCGAGGATCCAAGCATTTCTGTATGGTAGCCCGGTGCCGCAGGCCCTACCCTCGGTTACCAGGACGGTGTTCCTGGCCTGGCTCTCCGCCACGTGCGGTGGGATCGGAAGCGGACTCGACAGACGCCACTTTGGCACGGGTCCTGGATGCAGGAGGTTTCGCCCCTGCAGGGATTCCGGAGCGGGAACCTCATTGAAGTTTCTGTGCTCGGGGACGTCTGGGTGGGGGACTACATTCGCTCCTTTGCCGATTTAAAACAGCGCCACGCCCTTCCACACTCCTAACACTATAAATACCTACAATTTCGACATGCCCTTCATACATATGTCTCGCCACCTGTCTCCCTTCCAGAGTTCAGCCCGCAGGAAGCTCAAGTAATGATGTGGAATCTGGGGTTGTCCCGTATCTACTGGTCCCTGGTGAACAATAGTCCCGCTTCCCTCGATCGGCTCAGGGCTCAGTGGGAGGGATGGCTGGGCCCCCTGGACGAGGCGCACTGGAGGAATGACCTTATGGCGCCCAAAACCCTGACCACATCCTCCAAGTTGCGCCTAGTACAACTTTACTACCTCCATGCGGCATATCGGCTGGGGCATAAGTACAGAGTGTACATTCCGGGGAGGCTCTCAGCCAGGCATGGAATAGACGTGTCGGGGGGACACGTCTATCCCATGCCTGGCTGAGAGCCTCCCCGGAATGCACACTCTGTACTTATGCCCCAGCCGATTTTTACCGCATGGTATGGTGCTGTCCAGTGCTGGTGCTCTTTTGGGAGGGAGTGGAGCAAGAGCTTACGCAAGCCCTGGGGTGGGAGATTCCCCATAATCCGTGAAGCATGCTGCTGGGGGTGTTTGATGGTCTGAATGGCTCTAGGGTGGACAAGCGCCTGCTGGGGACAGATGTGGCGGTCGCCAAGAGGGATATAGCGGCAAACTGGTCCCAGGCTAAAGTGCCCTCTGTAAAGGGCTGGATTGGTGCGGGATCCAGGAGGAGGCCCTATTCGAAGGTTTCCCCGACCTATTTCATAAAGTGTGGGGCAAATGGTTCAATATGTTTCTACCTTGATGGTCTGCCTCTATATGCTTTCCTCTGTGTACAACAGTATCTACCGTATGGACTGCGGGATATGCCCCCCTTTTTTCTTCTCTGTCACCTGTGTGTAAAGTCAAGTTTTTTCCTGGTTACTTATGAACTGCAACCAATGAATTTGTTAGTTGTGGATTTTTTTTTCAATAAAATTGATTATAAAAAAAAAAAGGTGTACTCCTACCCGGAGTACCCAACTGTACTGTTGTCTAGATCCCTAATGCAGATTTTTTATGTCATAGGTGAACATGGATCATGCGTGTGCCCCATGACTTAGGCCTATGTAACAGATTGCAGTCTTAATGAACCGGGAGGGGCGCCCAAAGTTCTACACTCAAAGTGGTGGAAGGCTACTGCCTTCACTAAAAATTAAGCAGCATGAGCGCCGTGGTGGCAGCATAAATTGTAGTGATCAGTAGTAGTGAACAGGAACTTTTTACTCAGTGTCACTGGAGTGAGGTCTACAGGCTCGCTCTCCTTTCTAAAAGTTCTGCTGATGTGTGCTTAACCCCTTCGCTGCTGATGACGAGCTCAGCTCGTCATCAGCCACGGTAGTCGTGTACGGATGACGAGCTGAGCTCGTCACGTAACGCGGCTTTTCGTAAATTGCCGCACACAGCGGGAAAAGCCGCCGCAGCGATGCGGTTAACACACCCTTGGCCCACATCAAGTAGTGGTGCAGTGCATGTGTTGGTATTAGATGGATGGGGTGTATGTATGTCTAAGAGGAAAACATTACATGTGAGCTGTAGTGCTGTGCTCTCCACATGTGGATAATGCATGTGCTGCATGTATGTGTGCTCGAAAGTAGTACAATACATGAAGGGTAAGGTGCTGTGCAGCACCACATAGTGAGTGTGTGTGTGCTGGTACTGTGTGAATTTGTAAAGAGCACACTATGATTAAATATGGAAATGCTTCAGTGCTGAATAGTGCACACAGACTGTATATGTGTGCTGGATGCATAGAGGTAACAGTGTTGGGCCAAAAATGTGCTGTGATAATGCACCGAGCGAGTATGCCTGCAGTGGTACATTGTATGGAGGACCCTGGGTTCCATTTTGGGAAGCCGAGGCCTGCCTAGTAAAGACAAGAGGAGAAGAATTCCCCCCAGACAGATTTATGTATTGCTACATTCCTGTGAGCTGGGTGGAGAGAAAAGAAAGAGACTCCATTTACAGCTCAAAAGACTGTTCTTTGATTCAGTGACAGATCACAAGGAAGGGGGCCTGGACACATCTGAGGAAGGGCAATGCGGCTGATAAAAGAATAATAAAGAATTGGTCTGGGATGAACGATTTGATGCCTTGCTTCTTGCGCCCGCTCTTTCGTTTTCCCCTGCGCCCCCTTCCCGCAGCTGCTGCCTTGCGCCCCTCCCCCCTGACGGTCCCCGCTCATGCCTCCCAGCTGCTCGCCCCTCCCAATATGAGATTGTGCAGTAACGCACAGCTGGCGTGCCGCTGGCGCGCCAAAGGCAAGCCTGTATGCGTCTGTCCGCGACCATCGCCAGGGACCCTGGATCTCATACCAACCAACGCTAATACACAGCCACCCTCCTCGCACTCATCCCCAGAAGAGATCACATCTGCCAGCAGGCCACATCAAACACGACCCACGGCCAGTTCTCCTGCCGCCACTGCCACCAGACCTTCACTACCGACCTGGCCGCCAACGCGATAAGATGCATGCTCCTCAACGTACGCTCCTTGCACCGACAGCCCATGGAAATCTGGAACCTCCTGGACTCTCTCTCACCCGACATCGCCTTCTTCATGGAAACCTGGATCAACGACTCCTCATTCCCTGACCTCACCATCGCCATCCCAGATAGGTACAAGATCCAGAGGAAAGACCGTCCCGACCACCCGGGAGGAGGCATCGCCATCGCGCACAAAAACTCCCTCCGCCTCACCACCTCCAGTGAAAATGTCCCTGCCGCCAAACACCTGCACTCCAAGGTCCAGACCAGCCCCAACACCACTTTCCGTGGCACCCTCGCCTACAGACGCCCAGGTCCCCGAGCACTCTTCGCCGACACTCACCGACCTCATCGCACCCCACACCATTGGCGCCACCGACTCATCGGAGACCTGAACTTCCACCTCAACAGCCTCATCGACTCCAACTCCGCCACCCTCAGTGACAACCTCGCCAACATCGGGCTGAAACAACTTGTCACCACACCGACCCACAAGGCAGGACAAACTCTCGACCTCATCTTCGCTGAAGGTAGCAACACTCACTTTCAGCCACACCACCCAGCCCCCTTGGACCAACCACCACTGCCTACATTTCCTAGTCAACAAACCCAAGCCACCCAAAGCCGCTCCACACCCCCTTGCAGGAATTAGAGCAGCGTCACAGAGGAACAACTCAACTCCACCCTCAATGGCAACACCCCCTCTGCCGCAACCAATGCCAACCTCGCTGCCATGGAATTCCAGAATTGGATCGCAGACAAGCTCACCCCTCTATGCAATCCCTACAAGCGCCGCCCCAGGAAAACCGCCTGGTTCACCACGGAGCTCAAAGAAGCCAAACACACCTGCGACGTCTAGAGAAGAACTGGAGAAACAGCAAGACACACAAAAACTACACCACCTACAAGGAGGCTACGACTGGATACCATCAACGCATCAGAACCACCAAAAGGACCTTCTTCCACAACAGAATCCTCGCCAAATCCAGAAACTCCAAGGAACTGTTCAGCGTCATCCAGGAATTCACTAACCCCGCAGCGAAGCCACGGACATCACCCCCTCCCAGGACCTCTGTGACAAACTCGGATCCTACTTCCACCTGAAGATAAAGAATCTCTGTGACAAGTTCAACGACCACACGCCTCCCCCGCAGTGGAGCCCAGCGGCACAGCCAGCCAGACCACCATCTCCACTTGGACATCCATCATGTCTGAGGAGCCCGCCGCAACCATGAATGTCATTCACTCCGGGGCGCCCACAGATTCCTGCCCACCCCACATATACCACAGAGCCGCCACCACCATCGCACCCATATTATAACGCACCATCAACACCACTTTCGAGACCGGTTCCTTCCCCGACAACTGGAAATGCGCAGAAGTCAGGCCCATGCTCCGGAAGCCCTTAGCAGACTAGACGGACCTCAAGAACTACCGGCCACCTCACTTCTACCTTTTGCAGCGAAAGGCGCAGAGAAGATGGTCAATGCAGAACTGACAAAGTTCATCAAAGACAATGCCATCCTCGAACCTTCACAATCTGGATTCCGAAGCAACCATAGCATAGAGACCGCCTTAATCGCAGCTACCGAATACATCCGCATCCTCCTCGACCAAGGCCACACCGCAGCCTTGATTCTACTCGACCTGTAAGCTGCCTTCGACAACGTCTCCCACCGCACACTCACAGCCAGACTACACAACTGTTTCAACACCCTCCGCCAAGACCTTCAAATGGATTTCCCCGAGGCAAGGAAAACAGTCACACACACACTCATTACCAGCAGGTTGGACTACGAAATGCCCACAAGGCCCTCTACGCCTCTATACAGAACACCGCCGCCAGACTAGTCCTCGGGACCCCGGACATGACCACATCAGTCAAGACCTACGCAAACTCCACTGGCTCCCCGTCGAGAAGAGTCACCTTCAAGATACTCACCTACGCCTACAAAACACCAGACCCCAATACCTCAATGACAGAATCACCCTCCACACACACAAAAAAATCCTCTGCTCCACCAACCTCCTCCTCGCCGCAACCCCTCGCATCCGCAGAGCCAGAGCAGGGGGAAGATCCTTCTCCTACATCAAGGCCAGGACCTGGAACGAGCTCCCCACTGATATCAGATGTGCCCCCTCCCTGGGCACCTTCAGAAAGGGTCTGAAGACCTGGCTCTTGTACTAAAACGGAGCTGCTGACCCCTCCCCCCAGCGCCTTGAGACCCTCAAGGGTGAGTAGTGCGCTTATAATCCCCCTGATTGATTGGTTGATATCCCTGTGGCTGACATCCACATGGGAATTCTATTCACCCCCATGAAATATGTTGTGGACAGTCAGCTTCAGAGTCGTACCTGCTGTGACAGACAGCTATCATGAAGGAAAATGAAAAGGAGAAGTGCCTACGGGCCATGTGAGAAGGGGAAGCTCTGCAAGACTTTTGCATGTGACCAGGACTGGGGCCACAGCCTGCTAGTCTTCCTGCTGGGTGAGGATTCAGGCCCAGAAGAGAGAATTAGCTATGCTCGGCAGGTTGGACCTGAACTGTGAGGGAAATTCCCCCGACTCACAATTGAGGACTGTCGGAGACGCTTTGGATAGCGTCCCACCCTCACTGGCTCCAGTTAGAAGCTGAAGAAATGATTTTGTTATGTCTTCCTGCTGGGCTTTCTGGACTAACTGTCAATGTAGATAAATCCTGTATTTACTAATTTAATGAGGGACTCCAGGACCCTAATCTCGTCATGGGTGCTAAAAAGGTACAATGGGCGGTGGATACATTTCCCTATTTAGGCATCCAAATTTCCCACCGTACAGCCCATCTTGTCGATAGGAACCTAGGTCAAACAGTGACATCCCTCAATTCACAGATGCGATTTTGGAGCACCCTACCATTATCTGTAACAGGCAGGGTTGCACTCACCAAAATGGTAGTGCTCCCGAGACTCTCATACTATTTCACAAATCTGCCGGTCTACATCCCAGCCTCTTTTTTCGCCCCCATAGAAAAACTAATTCGGGATTTTATTTGGGGTAACGCCAGGCATAGGACAGCACATCGTAAACTCTACCTGCCAGTGGACCAAGGGGGAATGGCGGCTCCTTGCCTTGAGCATTATTATCTTGCCTCACAACTTCAGTGGTTGGTGCGCTGGCTCTCAGACCACCATCGTTCAGATACTGCCACTATGCATCTGCCCTATCCTTTGCCGCGTATAATCAGCCTTTTTCACCCAGGAGCACGCCCTAGACGGCAGGAGCCTTTGCTACTTGATGTAGCCTGTAGATGCTTCCGTAGGAGCCTATACATTACCCTTGGGGTGACTCCTTACGTGCCAGCGATATCTCTGGAGAGAACCCCAGATGGCCGCACAGTAATTTCTGCGCAGATAATTAGAAGGTGGCAATAGAAAGACATTCAGACGCTTGGAGACTTACATCGGGAGTGGGTACTTATACCATACACGTCCTTCATTGAAAATGATGGGTTCCTGCCTGGACATTTTCTGACTCACCGTTCATTGGTGGTCTCGCTCACAGCTAGGTGGGGAGATATGACTACGGAGCCACAGACACACCTTACCATGCAATATTTACATTTTATGGGGTAGAGTAGGCACCTGACGCGGTGGTTTGCAGCTTTCTCGAGGACCCATGCTGCAATTAGCCTCGACTCATTGTGTCATAAGTGGGAACAGGATCTGGGACACCAGCTTACTGACACAGAGAGGGCTCGGGTACTTGAAAGCCCAAAAGGTCTACCCCACAATATGCATTTCCGACAAATGCAGCTTTTCATCATTCATAGGACGTATCTCACTCCTGCGAAAATTAATCAATACTTCACCTGGGTAGATGCCAAGGCCCCAAGATGCGCTGAGCAAGGGGCTGACTTATTCCACATGCTATGGGGTTGTTCCCAGGTGAGTACCTATTGGAACCAAGTGGCCTCTCTCCTGCGGACCTGCATGGACCGAGTGCTGACGCATGACTGGCCGACCTACCGGTTACATAAGTTTCACAGAACTCCCGCTATAAAGGTTACCTTGAGGTTTCTAGATTTGGGGCTGGTAGTGGACAGGCAGCTCATCACCAAGAAGTGGAAGGCACCTGAGCCCCCCCCCCACCTTAATGGCCTGGCGGAACTCAATGATGCCTGCGCGAAGGCAGAGAGTATTGCCATAAGGCACGAGGAAACACTGGGACTGCGTAAGACCCCCATTGCAGCATGCTGGGACTCTCTCTGCAATGAGCTGCAGCTCAGTGTGGACATGGTAGGAGAGGATTTCCCTAAGCCACACTCTATAGGTGACTGATGTCATCCTGAGTTTGGGTGGCGGATACTATGCAACACTTCCCTAACGTATGACACACCACTTACACACATGGGTTACTACAACCCATAGATGGAGGGAATGACAGTTGGCAATCTCCGGTAATGACTAAACAACACACAATCTCCGACAGGATGCTAAGGGTTGAATGACATTTATTACAGTTCTAATATCTTCTTCTTTTGCTAGTTAATGCAATCTGTGTTTCAATTTCTCACTCTAAACTTGCGATACTGCCTAAAGACAGTACACATAACAATGTTATTAACCGAGTAGTGCGTTAACTTACTTGAAGGCACGCATCAACAGAGTGTACAGTGTGTATAATCTTTTGAATAGCTACAGTCACATGTCCACAATTGTTGTCCTGCTTTTCCTTTTATCTCCACAGCCCCCCCCCCACACCCCTTTTCCTTTTAAATCTGATTGATGGAAGCGAACTGTGGCTATGCTCACTAATTTGGGACTACTGCTACCTTCCGCTCTAGATGAACATCTGTTACTCATACTGTGATTATGTCATACTACTGTATATATACCATACACATGATGCATGTTATAATGTCTACTACTGCTTGCGCACAGGTGTTATTAGTATTGTAATCTCTTTGCAACAAGGACAACAATAAAACAAATTTGCAAAAAGATCAATGCCGGAGCTGAAGTCACCAGACCCATGAGCGCTGCCAGATACATTGTGGTGGCCAGCTTTAACATGTATGTCAGCTGCTTGAAATAAAGACTCCCATGACCAACGTCAAATGTATGAAGCGTGAGTATCTGGAGCAAGCCCAGGATCAGGGAAAATTATGGGAATGTGACTTCTTAGCTGGGTCAGGGTTAGAATTTCTATGTGACCTAAGGAGATATCTGTACTGCAACCCAACGGAAACCCAGATTGGGGAAATTGTTTGAAGTTAAAGTTAGAGTAAAGTATAAGGATGATCACAAAAGGAGAGCTTGAACAAACTGCTGGAAGGGCTCTCTGGAGGACATCTCTAAATGGAGGTCTCCGATCTCCCAACTGCTCTGTTTTCTGAATGAAGGTCGAAAGCCGAAGTCCGATGTTGGAACCTCATAATAGGGGCAGGGAAGAATCCTTCAAGAAAGCCAAGCAGATTCTCAGTGAACACAGAAGTGGCATCTTAATAATAAACCATGCAAGATGCTGAGGGTGGACCCTGGGGGTCTTCCTGAATAAGGATCTGGCCACTGCCAGGACCACAAAAAATGCCTCCAAAGAACAACCTCCTAGGTCAATATTTCGCTGGTACTTTGGAGAACACATGTGTGGAACTTAACACCAAGTTTTGATTAATGCAAAATGGCTTGATACATCAAAGCAAATCATAGCGGAAAGCCCTGTGCACATGTCATGGGAACACTGTAGTAGCAGCCAAGGGCAGAAAACTGTGTTGTTAGGTACCAATCCCAGCTTACAGTCTGACTGAAATTAGGTCACCTCACTCACTCAATACATGAAGTCCTGCCAAACAGAATACTGGAAAATAAACATAATTTTATTCTAGCAGCTCTTCAATGACTTCATTAATAGCTTGTAGCAAAAACAATTACAAGGGTAGAGAGATTACAGACTCTAAAGGCAGTACCAGTGGGGTTTGACTAATGTGACGTCGGACATTCATATTCCTAGAGCTCTTGATATGCAACATACGTTTTCTTGGTACCTAAAACACCACCTACAAACGAAAAGACTACACATTTCTAGAAATTGAAAAAAAGGCAAAGGTTTTCTATTCCCTTAAAAGAGGAGGATCTTTAATCCTGGAGCAAATGTGTACGCTTCCCATGACAATGTGGTCAGACATCCCAAAAATATGAAAGAAGGAGTACTGGACATGCCAGTGCTAGTCCTGGTCTGGCTATGATCTACAGCATCTGAAAAGAAGAGAGCTAGTGCAAGTGATTTTGAAGTTAGATAGCATCTGCATGCCTAAAACTCAAAGGATTTGTAGGGACGAATGAATAGAGTTGGCATTCCAGGGACTCCAATAATTTTATCGCGTGGTAGAAAGGGGTTCAGTTTAAGTTGGCCCTGGCTATACCTCCATTTTGTACGGAAATCTGTTGGATGTGCTTCGTTGGGATGTCTGGGCTACCTGCGCAAACACCAATACGCACAATGCAAAGGTTTTTTACTTGTGATCATTGCCCTTGCTGTTGTGTACAGCTCATGGCCCATCTTGCATTTTCTTTTCTATTTTTTGTATTTTTTATAAATCAATGAGCTTTTGTTATTTTTTTTTTACATTTTCAGAGTTGCGGTTTTGGCTTCCTTAAGGGAAAGTCATATAGCATGAACCTAATTCTAGTGACCTGGAATGACCTGTCAAGTAGCCAAAGAATGTATATTTACAGCAGCTGTGGAAAGGATACACTGGGGTCAACGCCGGCTACAGCAGATTCCAAGCTGATCTTGTTTGCTTCTGTTTTGTTCACTGTCCTGTATCACACAAGTATTATTGGCATTTATATAGCATACGTCCAGTAGTTATGATCTCTTGCTGCTTTCTCATGTGGACTATATTTTGGACAGATTTGAAGAGTACTTGTCAATGTCAATCAAAATGTGGGGAACACGGGTGTCTGTGAAGCGGTTCTCTGTGTCTATTTTCTTTCATGATGCATAATAGGTTGCTCTTAACAAATATTTCCACAGTTAACGGCACGGTCCCCGATTCTCAAACTATTAATTTTATAGCTGTTACAGCCAAATCAATCAACTTTCACTACATATTTCCTTGTACTATTACTCCCGTTATTTCTGGAAGGAGAAATTACACGGGAATTAACTGTAAAGGGAACCTACCAATGATGTTATGTTATAAAAATACTTCTATCGCACTCAGAGTGTACTGGCGTGTGAGTAGACTGTGGAAGAGAGGGCAGGAAAGATTAAATGAGCTGATTAAAAAGATTAATTTTTAAATGTTTATTAAAAAGAAGAAAATCGGGGGCGTGGCCAAGATGGCGGCGGAGGAAGACGTGTCTTTGGGTCCCTCCGGCGCCACGAGTTCTATAGCATTATTTAGCACCCTCTTAGGACTCACCCCCGGCCGGGATTATTGGCCTCCGGTCACCCCGTTGCAACGGCGGATCTAGAAGTCCGATTTCGCCCATCGGAGCACCATTGCGCCACGGCGGGAGGAGTGGCCTAAAGCGCGCCAGTATTTGGGTGCTGGAGTGCGGAGTGTGCCCCAGCAGCAGGAGTGCCCGAGACAGGAGGGAGGCGGAGCAGCGGAAGAGCCGTCGGGCGGGTGTTGGCAGGATCGGAGACTTGGCATACCCCGCGCGGCCGGAGGAGGTTCCGGGTCGGGAAATTGCGGGGACCCCTGGCGCCCGCCGACGTGAGGCACTATGAGCGGGAACCGGACGCAGAGAGCGGTGATCCGGCTGAGCCGAGAGCCCCACCGGTCGTGGAGCAGCAGCAAGGCTCCGCTGGAGTGAATAACGTCCTGATGCGACGCTGCCTCGGTGACCAGTGATCCAGCCCGTCCTGCACAGCGTGACGACGCGGAGGTGGGCGGTGACGAAGGGGGCGCACCTGGCAGTCGGCAGGGCATTGAGTGGCGTTAGCTGGACATTAGTGAGAGGAGAAAGTCCGTGATGCGACTAATACGAGCATCCCGGTGGGTCCAGCGCGTTAGATAGGCGTGGTACTGCCTCCCTTGGGCCCTCGCTGCTTGGGGTGTTGCACCTGGAGGAGGAGGTGAGAGGAGCTGTGGAGTTGCGGCCCGTTGGCCTGCGAAGTTTAGCGCGGAACCTAGCGTGAGAGCCCTGGAAAGATCGGCGCTGGGACCCCTCACGGACGAGCGGTAGGCAAAGCACACATAAGCGGCTGTGGTGACTCCCCCTAGTCCCTTGAGAGCCTTGGAGGTGCCGGTTGAAGGAGGGCGCTATGGCGACTGCCAGACTGAAGAAGGACAAGGCAGGGAAGGATGGCCTACCAAGAGGTGCAGTGCAGTCAGTGTCACCCACGGCTGACAAGTCACCGCGAGAATGAGGAACCCGCAACCAAGGCCTTTATGACCAAACTATTTGCCGCCATAAAGGAAGATATCGCGGAACTACGTTCCCAACTGGCGTCGGACCTACGGGAAATGCAGAGAGATGTGGACGGAGTGGGGGAATGTGTCACGACGCTGGAGGAGAACAATTTGGGGACAGCGGAGGATATACACCAACTCCAGCAGGATGTCATTCGACTGACGGAACAGAACCTAGATCTTCAAGCCCATGCCGAGCACTTAGAGAATCGGTCCCGTCGCAATAATATAAAAATTCGTGCAGTTCCTTGGAAGAGGGAGGGGTCGGACTTACGAGAGTATGTGGAGGCGCTTTTTAAGCACGTCCTGAATGAGGAGGACCTACAAGAAATACGCATGGACCGAGTGCATCGTGTTGGGCTCCCGCGGGGCCAGAAGACCCCTCCCCCTGACATTCTTGTCTGCGTTCATGACTTTCAGCTGAAAGAGCGAATTCTTCGGAAGGCACGCAACTTTGACCCTCTACAGTTTCGGGACCACCGACCCTTGCTCTTCCAGGACTTGGCTGAATCTACTCTACTGAAGAGGCGGGAATTCCGGCCCGTCACGGCCCACCTACGAGAGCACAATGTGGCTTACTCCTGGGGACACCCGTTCAGGCTCATCTTCAGGTGGCAGAATAAATTGGTCCAAGTGCGTTCCCTAGCAACAGCCATGGAAATACTGGGCTTGGACCATCCTGACTGAGCCCGAGGCCATCGGCACATCTACAGGGCGACAGCGACGCACCTCGCGGTGGCAGAGAGTAGGCAAGCCTGTGACGGCAGGACGCCCGACCCATCGGCGAGCCTTCAGGAGAGATGAGCTGCGGTGGCTTCCGTGGCCCTCGTGACAGAAGCCGCTGTGGAGGACGGTGCAAAGGTCCCGTGAGGTCCTGAGAGGGTGGATTGCGGGCGTCGGAGGGGGTGGCCCCATACAGGTACGACTGGAACTCTATGTCCTTAATCGTGAGGGAGTCCCGTATCTGGAACTGGAGGAAGGACGTCGGGCCACATCCCCCTACCTTTGGGTCCTGCTTTACTAACTATTGTTTGTTGCCTGCTCGTTGTTCTAGCTTGTTTTTTGCATTTGGGGTTTGTTTTTTTGGGGGGTGGGGGGGGAACTGGAGGTGGGTAGTTCTTTTTGGGTGGAAGGGGGAGGGAGGGGGAGGGGAGGGTCGAGGGGGAGGGGGGCTCCGCATCAGTCTCCAAGTGCCTCCAGGATGTGGTTGTTTGATCTGCTGACAGTGTACAGTGTAAGGGGGGGACCCGCTGGGGGGTTGTATAGAGCCTGGCCTGCGATACCGCTGAGGAGTGCACATCTGAACATGCTGGGTCCCATGGAGGGGGGGCGCACCGACTCTGTATGGCGAATGGTGGGGTTACCATGTGGGACGAGACAGATCCAGGCCCAGGTGGATAGGGCTGCTCAAAGCAAGTTGAAGGCTGTTGATATTGTGCCAAGGCGATGGGGAAAGAGTTGAAAATTGTTAGCCTGAATGTGTGGGGCCTCAACAGCCCTGTTAAGCGTGCTGCTATACTGTCGCTGTTGGAGGGTGCGGAGGGTGATGTATGTTTGCTTCAAGAAACGCACCTCCTCTCCAATGATACCAAGAGGATGAGGGATAGGCGTTTTCTGACACAGGTGTGGTCCTCTTGCGCTGCGAAGAAGCAGGGAGTAGCTATACTAATAAGTGCCAAGGTTCACTGTAAGATACTGTCTCATGTAGTGGACATTAAGGGGCGCTTCTTAGCGGTCAGGATTCAATGGGGGGCCACTCGCCTTACAGTGGGCTCTATATATGCTCCAAATGTCCGGCAGGAACCCTTCTTGACATCAGCGCTTGCAGAGGCCTTGGCGTCTTCGGATCCCTGTGTGTTGGTGGGGGGAGATTTGAATTTGGTCATGGACCCGAAACTAGATAGGTCAGAAGCGCGCTCACATCAGACTGGGGCCATTTCCCAGGGAGGGCAGCTATGGCTACAAGAAGGGGGACTTCACGATGTATGGCGCACTCATCATCCACTAGAAAGCGACTATACATACTATTCCGCGGCTCACAAAACCTACGCGCGCTTAGACCACTTTCTGGCCACCACCTCGCTCATGCCCCATCTCTCGGCTGTGGAGATTGCCCCGTGCTCCTTGTCCGATCATGCCCTCATTTCCATGCGAGTTGCCGGTAGGGAACACAAGCGACCATCGGGGGTTGGCGCCTGCGGGATTCCCTCCTCAATTCGGATTCGGTAGTACTTCGTGGACAACGATATAGATGACATGCCACTGAGCTCGGTGTGGGAAGCGCTTAAGCTGGTGGTGAGGGGGGACTTCATAGCGGTCGCAGCGTCGCTGGCCAAACTACGTAGGGAGAAGCGTGAAGAACTGGAGGGGGAAGAGTGGGGGCTGGAGGCGATCCATAAGCGGACGGGGGCTCCACATGTGTGGAGGGAATTAGAAACGAGGAGGCGCATGCTTAAACACCTGGATCTCGATCGTGCGGAGTACACCCTCTTGCGTTTACGCCACAAGTTCTATCTCAGTGGCGATAAGGGGGCAGAATGCTGGCGCACCGCTTGCGGGCGCGCACGCAGCAGGCAGCTGTCCAGGCCATCCGGGCCGCGAACGCGGTGGAGCTGACAGCGGACGACTATATTGCGCCGGCCTTCCAGCGATTCTACCACACTTTGTATACCCAGGAGCCGTCCAACCCAGATCGAGTGCAGACATACCTGGCGACGTGTGGAATCACACCCCTCACCCCTGGATCGGCAGCAGCCCTTGATGCCGAAATACGCATCGAAGAAGTCATTTCCACGTTCTTGCGGTTGAAGCTGGCCAAATCTCGGGACCGGACAGCTTCTCGGCCATTTTTTATAAAAAATTCTGCAGAGAGTTAGCGCCCTTCCTGACTCGCCTCTAACTTCTTTCGGGAGATGGGGGCAGTGACTCCCTCTATGTCAAAGGCGGTGATCACGGTCATCCCCAAGGCAGGTAAGGACACCATGGAGTGTAGTTCATATCGACCCATCTCGCTCTTCAACATCGATATGAAGCTGTTTGCTGGCATTTTGTCCGCTCGCCTCAGTCCGCTTGTGGATGGCGTTATCGAGCCCGACCAGGTTGGGTTTATTCCCACGCGACAGGGGGGAGAAAACACGAAGAGGCTCCTACACCTCATGGACTCAGTGCACCGATCGCAGCTCTTATCCATAGATGCCAAGAAGGTGTTCGACCGTGTCGACTGGTCGTACCTGTTTGCGGTCCTAAAGACTTTTGGGCTAGGAGACACCTTTGTAAACTGGGTGCGCTGCCTCTATGCCTCCCCGAGAGCGGCAGTGCGGGTCAACGGCTGCAAGTCAGACCACTTCCCCATCACACGTGGGACGAGACTCTTCGCTCTCTATATGGAACCTTTTGCTCAACATTTTCGAGATAACGCGGCCATTCACGGGATTCGCTTTGGCGCTGAGGAACACAAGGTGAGCCTATACGCTGATGACGTGATCCTCTCGCTTACCCACCCCCACACCTCTTTGCGGCATCTGTCGCACGAAATATGAGACTTTGGAGCAGTTGCTGGTTTCAAGGTTAACTTCCTCAAGTCCCAGGTTCTTAACATCTCGGTCCCAGCCGCGGACGTGCACGACCTTCAGAGGGACTTTGATTTCCAATGGGTCCATTCAGACATCCCATACCTAGGAATCAGTTTAGCTCCCACAGTTTAGCTCCCACAGTAGACTGTCTCCCTCAATTACAGGATCCTGATTGAGCAAACAACCAAGTCGCTCTCGGAATGGTCCCGGTTGCAACTCGCTTGGTTTGGCCGACTGGCAGCGGTGAAAATGACGGTCCTTCCGCGCATTCTCTACCTCTTTCAAATGTTGCAGTTAAGTCCTCCGCCGGGCACTCTGAAGAAATTGCAGGGACTGCTCACTAAGTTTCTTTGGAACAACAAGTGTCCGCGACTTGCGTCCTCCTGGATCACGACCCAGCGGGCCGGGGGTGGTTTGGGCTTCGCCTCCATTGTGGCATACTATCAGGCGACATGCCTGCGCTTTATCCTCGAGTGGAATAGACCGCTCTCCAGCAAGCACTGGCTGTTCATGAACCAGGCAGTTGCGGGCTGCAATATTTGGAGGGAACTGTGGCTCCCGCGTAAACATAGAGCGTGGGGCCTGTACTCGTCGCCGGTTACTTCTCAGACGATGAACGCTTGGGACCAATTGGCGCGTCAACGAGGCTGGACCACTTTTCCGTCATCCATGACGCCCATTGTGGACAACCCGGATTTCCCACCAGGTTGCGCGTCACCAGTATTCCAACGCTGGAGGGAACAGGGCTACAAGAGGGTGGGACATCTCTTTGACCTAAACGGGCTGATCTCGTTCTCCTCATTGCGTCGGGAGCACTTTGCCCTTCCGGAGTCTGACGCCTTCCCCTACTCGCAGGTGGCACACTGGGTTACGCAACCTTCTAATGTGGCTGATATGTCCTGACCCATGACAGCGCTAGAGCGTTGGGTAATCTGTAAAAAGGACGACCGCAAACTCATTTCGGTACCAAAGCGCAGGTGGGATGGGAGACGGAGTTGGGTCGCCGGCTGTCTAGCAAGGAGTGGGAAAAGGTGTTTTATCGTGCACACCACACTGCGGCCAATGTCGCAGGGGCAGAGTCAGCCTACAAAATAGTGTCCTATTGGTACCATACCCCGGCGAGGATTAACGCATGGGATCCTCAGTGCTCAGGTCTTTGCTGGCGTGGCTGTGGTGCACCGGGCACCTTAACACATCTGCTCTGGCACTGCCCGAAGCTAGAGCGGTATTGGAAAGCAGTCCTGGACGACGTAGACGAGGCCTTTCATGTCACGTTCCCCTGGGCCCCAGAACACGTGTTGCTAGGTCTTCCACACGCCAAAGCGTTCCCCTTGCGCTCCCTGTGGGGTAGGCAGAGGTCGCTTAGTTTGCTAGCGGCGCGCCTGGTTATACTTGCGCAGTGGCGATCGCCTGCTTCCCCTGACCCAAGAGATTGGATTCGACTGCTATGGCATTTGCTGGGCATGGAGAGACTGTCGCTCTGTGTGGATGGCAGAGGTGAGGAATATGCAGAGCTGTGGGAACCATTCATACGCTTGGCTTGCTTTCTCGCGATTTGCGCGAGGTCACATGCCCCAAGTATTTACAAATTTTACAACTCATTCCACTGGTTCCACAAAGTACAGGCACCTAGGGAGGTGTGGTCTGCTGGGTGCTGGCCGCAGGGAGGGAGGAGGAGGGAGGAGGGGCGGGGTGGGGTCGGGTAGCGGGGGTGGGGGGGGCTATGTTTCTTTTCACTGTTTGGTTCCTTTCTATAAATTGCAGTACTATTGATACTCCGAGCTGTTCCTCTTGGATTTCCATATGTCCTCGCCAGGTCGCCCCCAGGGGTGTAGGCCCTAAAGCTGTGTACAAATATTGCTGGACTATGCTCTGCCGGCCGATGGATGTAGGCAGCCAAGCTGTGTTTTGGGATAATATGCTGCTTGTAGG
Source organism: Lissotriton vulgaris (assembly GCF_964263255.1). Lineage (NCBI taxonomy): Eukaryota > Metazoa > Chordata > Amphibia > Caudata > Salamandridae > Lissotriton > Lissotriton vulgaris. The sequence continues at coordinate 1,247,657,543 of NC_141693.1, read as the reverse complement.
AAGGTGGCTACCCGACTATGATTACCCCAGATTTTTTGCCTTGTGTTTAGCTGGTTTTCGACTTAGTTGGCCTGGTTCCCTGCTAATCAGGGCCCCAGGCTATCTGCTCTCTCTGTAAAATGGATTCCATGTACCCTAGGTGCATAACTAGATTGGCTTGGGTCACCTTATCAGCCCCTGTACAGAGCACTATAGGTGCCCAGGGCATAGGTGCATCCAAGGCCTACCAGGGGCTGCAGCATATCTTTTGGCACCCCTGGCTGGCTATCTAAAATTGACACAACTGGCTGATCACTCAGCTGGGGCAAGGTGGTGTAATCACCCCTTGCTTAGATATAGTATACCTATATCTAAACCTATCTGGACACATATAAACCTGTGAGCCACTCCTATGGCAGGCCTTAACAATCCTGAAGGCAGAGTGCGTGGTTTAATGTGAGATGGTGCTCTAGCATGAGCTGAGCCTGTCTGCAGCTGTCGGGACCAATTCCCTTAGCTGTTCCGGGATAATGCCAAACCATATACTATTAAGTGCATTATAATCCTTGCGGTTATATGTCAACTTTAGTTTGGCTTTATCAAAACATGTCGTGTAAGGTGTCATACGAATTGGAATACTACCCCCTCGCCAGTCCTGGCGACGGGGGTAGCATTCCACCCCTCTACAGGGGACGACATGTTACTTTTGCTAAAACGCGGTTGATTTTTAAAAGAGCCTCAGATCCACAAAATGGATGCTTCTGCCACAGACACATGTCTCACCTCCTGCTGCTGACCGAAACTCAGCAGAGGAGGCCTGGACAAAGGCTTTCCTGTCGCAGGGAGGTGTCACACCACCCCAGACAGGAGATAGTGGATTGTAGCAGGGAGGTTTCAATGAAACAAGACACTGCCTGGGGAGCACAAGGCTGGCCCTTGCATAATCCGGTCAAACCGGTTCTGGGGCACACCAGCCCCAGCTCCAGTGTGACCTGGACAAAGGAAAGGGGGTGTAACCGCCCCCCTTGCTGGTCCCACCCATAGGGAGGGACCTAGCAGGAGATCCACCCCTCAGATTGGAATAAGAGTGGGAGCAGTGCCAATGCAACTCAGATCATCCTGAAGAAACATAAGAAACGAATTCTGGACCCTTCAACATCCTACTCAACGTAGAAGACTGAAGAATCTCCCTTGTGGTCAAGGAGTGACCACCCTGTGCATACAGGCACCATCCAGCCCTCGACCCTTGCTTTGGTGCAGTTCCCGCCGGAACTCGAGCGACAGAGATCGACGAGATCAAGCTTGCCTGCCTTCTCCCAGCCCGATCCACAGTCCCTGCAGAGCTGAGACCCGTGGAGGCGAGCGGAAGCGTGGGGCACGCCATCTTGAAAAGGCCACGAGACGCTGACCGTGCAGCCCACGAGTAACCTTCGAAGCTGTACACCGGGGTTTGAGAAGCCCCAACCCAGAGCTACACTTGCACCAAAGCTACCCCCTCCACACTCGACGAGTGCTGCGTGGGGCCCTTCTGCTTGTGTTGGCTCGACACGTTGGCCTGGTCACTTGCCAGCTGGCTTGTGGCCCCTGTGCCGACGAAAACTTGAAAACAACTTGCTTTTCTGGTTGCTCCAGATCTGCACCAGCTCCTGTGAAAAGGAGCCCCCACTCTGACCCTCCTGGTCTGAGTGAGAAGCAATCTACGGGTTCCGCGTGGATTGCTTTTGCCAAGTGCGGTTTGCTGCAATCTTGAAGCCGACGGTGCTGACGGCGAGAGCCTGCGTGGGACAGATCGTGACCTGCTCCTGGACGTCGCAGATGCCCCAGAGCCCACGTGACAGCGGAGAGAAGCCTCTCGACAACCATCTGATTGCGCCCAACATTGCCTGGTTCCGCCCTGGTTCCACCCCGGTCACTGCTGAGTGACCCAGACTCTGTCCCCTCTGCTTTCAGATTCATCTCGACTTCGATCCACCCTTGGATCACACCGGACACTTCTGCTTCCCATCGCCTGCAGCTTCTCCAGCTCCAAGCACCAAGAACCTGCGTGTCAAAACCCGACGCCACTTCGACCCTGTGCACCCACTTCCTGTGGGTGAGGTAACATTGCAACGCCGGTCTTCCTACACTGGTACACACCTCTAGGGTCTGTGTCTTAAGTTTTGTTCCTCTAGGTTCAGCAGAAGTATCTTTAAACTAACTTAGTGTAACTTTTACGCACCATTGACATTGCATTGGTGCAAGCCGCACTTTACGTGCTGCACCAGAGTCCTGCGGGCTTCTCCCGACTTCAGCATTGCTAGTCCTGACTGCTCCCAGCAATTCTCTAGGCCCTAGGCCTATCCACTGTTCGATTGGTATCTCTTATACCATTTTTTTAGTATATGGTTTGAGTGGCCACCCGCCCTCATCCAAAAATGTGCACCTTTGTATGTTATACTGTGCTTTTGATTTAACGCTTGTGCCCCTTTGCTCATAAAGAGTACTGGGGATTAATTTAGAAATAAACACATATTTTTATAATATATACTTGTGTGGTGTCCTTTCATTTGGTATTACAGGATTGTATGTGGCAAAACAGCTTGCTTAACACGACCTCTTAAGTTAAGCCTTTAAGTCTGCTTAGTCCATGCTACCCCGAGGATAGCTTGTCTAACACGGTGGACTTACAACCAGACACCATAAGGGATTGTTTGGACTGATACAAGACGGTTCCAGAATTGGAAACACCACATATCAGGCCAACTTCTCACATTGGTGCGCAGCAGTGCGGATTTGAGCTTGCTGTTTTACCATTGCAATCTTTTCAAATTGAAAGATCACATCAAGTACATATAAATCAAAAGCTTAGCATATTAAGTTCTACTGAACTTAGTAGTTGTAGATTAAAGGGATTAGCACACCCTGACTACAACTCACTAGCAAGGTACAGTAGGAAAACACTTAGTGTAGGTAAGTGCATCACTTACACCTCACTAGCAGCCATGTCTGACACAGGAAGAGCTTCAGGCTCTGCCCCTGTGATAGTTGACCCTACCAAGACAACTTCCAGATATGACAACCTTAGCCACAAAGACTTGTGTGCCTTGTGCACTGCAAGAGGGCTAAAGCAGGGCAGAGGCCCTACCATTCCTTCCCTGATAGCCATCCTGGAAAAGGATGACTTAGATAAGGCGAGTCAGGCTCCCTTAGATTTAGGAGATGGAGTGAACCCCCTTGAGCATGAGATAACTCCAGAAGAGGAAGAAGGAGAGGAGGAAGAAGGCTCAGAGGTAAATGAGCCTGCCCAGAGTCAGAGGGGTAACCAGGTCCCAGTGGGGAGGCTTAGCCAAGCCAACTTGGACCTACTAGGGAATGGAGAGGGCCAGTACCTCCCCAGATCCCATAACCTAATTCTCCCAGGCAACAGAAGGGCGAGATCTCCATCAGGGGACTCATGTTTCTAGTGTCTCAAGAGAATCTCACAGGGGAATGACTTCCCCCCCCCAGAGGAAAGAGCATAGGGCCAGGATGAGGGCTGTCCAACTCCAGATAGAGAGGGAAGAGATAGCCTTGGCTCAAGCTAAACTTGCTTTAGCAAGAGAAAGAAAAATGTGTGGATTAGATTCCACTGGTGGCAGCAATATTCCTAAAGAGAAACCCAGGTCCTATGATAGTAGAAACCTGACAAAGATTGTGCCCCCCTACAAGGAAGGGGATGACATCCACAAATGGATGACTGCTCTGGAGAGAGCCTGCATGGTACAGCAGGTTCCTGAGGAACAGTGGGCAGCAATCTTATGGTACTCCTTTTCAGAGAAAGGGAGGGATAGGCTCCTCACTGTCAGACATGAGGATGCCAACAATTACAAAGTCCTGAAGAGTGTTCTAATAGATGGGTTTGGCTTAACCACTGAGCAATACAGGTTAAAGTTCAGAGACACCCAGAAGACACAGACTCAGGACTGGACTGATTTTGTTGATTGTGCAACTAAGGCTCTGGAGGGTTGGCTAAATGACAGCAAAGTACATGACTTCACAGGATTGTATAATTTGATTATGAGGGAGCAGATCCTAAGTAATTGTCAGAACCAGCTCTTACACCAGAACCTGGTGGACTCAGATTTGACCTCTCCCCAAGAATTGGGAAAGAGGGCAGATAAATGGGTCAGAACCAGGATTAGGCCTAAGAATCAGGACAGTAACCAGAAGGAGTCTACCAAGCCTCAAGATAAGGGTGGGGATAAAAGTAAAGAAAAGACTTCCCCAGGGCCCCAAAACTCCAAGAATGGGGGTGGGTCCCAAGACACTTCATCAACTGAGAAAAAGCCTTATTGTCATGCCTGTAAACAGGTTGGGCATTACAAAACAGACAGCTGTTGTCCCAAGAATGGCAATACAGAAAACATACCTCCAAAGCCAGCTCCAACACCTCCTGTTACTGTCAGCAGTAATCCCCCAGGAAGTGGGAGCACACCCAGGAATCTGGGTGGGTTTACTTTTGGAGCCCAGGAGGACCCTGGCCTATCCAGGTCCCCATCCCCAAATGATCTTGTTCATGAGACTGGCATGGGGTTTGCCAACTTCTCTGATTGCCCAAATACCTTGAGCAAATATAGACAAGAACCCATCATCAATGGTTTGAAAGTTGAATCCTTTAGAGACACAGGGGCTAGCATCACCATGGATGCTGACTGTATAGTCCCCTCTAAGCAACTTTTACCTGGTGCCACATACCAGGTAACAAACATTGATGGCATGCAAACAAATCATCCCATGGCAGTAGTAAGTCTCAGCTGGGGAGGCGTCATTGGCCCAAAGAGGGTGGCAATGTCACCAAACTTGCCTGTAGACTGTCTACTGGGTAATGATTTAGAAATCTCAGCCTGGGCTGAGGTTGAACAGGAAATCCATTCTAGAATGGTAACCTCCAATGGAAAGGTTAGTGGGGCTGTAATAGCTACAGCCCCAACCCAAGATGTCCTTCCTGAAAAGGTTGGTAGGGCTGAGCAACTCTCTGCCCCATCTTTAACAGAAGCTCTTCCAAAACAGAATAGCAAAGCTGTTATGATAACAGCAGAAACCCAAACTGAGTCTCCTCCTGAAAAGGTTGGTGGGGCTGTGATGGCCACAGCCCAAACTCAAACAGATATGTGTGTTGTGAAGCCTGAAATGATGGATCACTCCACCCAAACTGAGAGCATGGAGGAGGAAGAGAAATCTCCCCCTCACCAGACATTAGGACAGGGTCAGCCTCCTCAGGGAACTGATCTTACCCCTGATGAAGGAACTGCCCCAGAGGTTGTTAGGCCTGGCCTGACAGAGCCTCTGATGGCAGTGGACCCTTCCCAGGTGGGACCCAGTCTGGAGCAGGTAACCTGCCCCTCTCTACCTTGCCTCAGTCAGCCCAGGGCTGCAGAGGACAAGAAGGACAGTGAGACCCAGAGGGGCCCCTGTCAAATAAAGCACCCCCATCAACAGATTAGGGGCACCAAAACTAGTAGCCCTAGTAAGGTGAAAACTTTAAAAACTCCTGAGGGAGCCCCCTTAAAAGTACTTAGGGACCTCCCACAGATGGATTCTGTTGGGCACACCCAAACCCGGGACCCAAAGGGCCCAAACCTGAACTGTCCCTCCAGCAAGCCAAACAGAGGGACCCAGCCTCCAGCTTTAGGTAGCCAGAGGCTGACCCTGAGAGCACAGTGCAACTCAGTTGAAGAAAGAAAGGCACACATGGTGGAAGATAATTGGAGGAAGCTGAGCCCCAATTAAGTGGAGCCTCACTTCAGTACTCCATATCCAAACCAGCCTTTAACTTTGCTTAAACACACCCAAGGTAGTGATTCCCTATGGTGGAGACCCTCTAATACCCCAAGGGTGAGGGACTGCTTAGTGGACCATGAGACAGGGGGCACCCATGATAGTGCAGGTACTTCCTTATATGGCCACTCAGGCAATAAAGGCTTACCTGGACAAGGGTAGCCTTATCTCCTTTCGTTTGGGGGGGGGGGGGGGTTGTGTAGGAAGGTGGCTACCTGACTATGGTTACCCCAGATTTTTTGCCTTGTTTTTAGCTGGTTTTCGACTTAGTTGGCCTGGTTCCCTGCTAATCAGGGCCCCAGGCTATCTGCTCTCTCTGTAAAATGGATTCCATGTACCCTAGGTGCATAACTAGATTGGCTTGGGTCACCTTATCAGCCCCTGTACAGAGCACTATAGGTGCCCAGGGCATAGGTGCATCCAAGGCCTACCAGGGGCTGCAGCATATCTTTTGCCACCCCTGGCTGGCTATCTAAAATTGACACAACTGGCTGATCACTCAGCTGGGGCAAGGTGGTGTAATCACCCCTTGCTTAGATATAGTATGCCTATATCTAAACCTATCTGGACACACATAAACCTGTGAGCCACTCCTATGGCAGGCCTTAACAATCCTGAAGGCAGAGTGCGTGGTTTAATGTGAGATGGTGCTCCAGCATGAGCTGAGCCTGTCTGCAGCTGTCGGGACCATTTCCCTTAGCTGTTCCGGGATAATGCCAAACCATATACTATTAAGTGCATTATAATCCTCGCGGTTATATGTCAACTTTGGTTTGGCTTTATCAAAACATGTCGTTAAGGTGTCATACGAATTGGAATACTACCCCCTCGCCAGTCCGGGCGAGGGGGGTAGCATTCCACCCCTCTAGAGGGGACGACATGTTACTTTTGCTAAAACACGGTTGATTTTTAAAAGAGCCTCAGATCCACAAAATGGATGCTTCTGCCACAGACATGTCTGACCTCCTGCTGCTGACCGAAACTCAGCAGAGGAGGCCTGGACAAAGGCTTTCCTGTCGCAGGGAGGTGTCACACCACCCCAGACAGGAGATAGTGGATTGTAGCAGGGAGGTTTCAATGAAACCAGACACTGCCTGGGGAGCACAAGGCTGGTCCTTCCATAATCCGGTCAAACCGGTTCTGGGGCACACCAGCCCCAGCTCCAGTGTGACCTGGACAAAGGAAAGGGGGCGTAACCGCCCCCCTTCCTGGTCCCACCCATAGGGAGGGGCCTAGCAGGAGATCCACCCCTCAGATTGGAATAAGAGTGGGAGCAGTGCCAATGCAACTCAGATCATCCTGAAGAAACATAAGAAACGAATTCTGGACCCTTCAACATCCTACTCAATGTAGAAGACTGAAGAATCTCCCTTGTGGTCAAGGAGTGACCACCCTGTGCATACAGGCACCATCCAGCCCTCGACCCTTGCTTTGTTGCAGTTCCCGCCGGAACTCTAGCGACAGAGATAGACGAGATCAAGCTTGCCTGCCTTCTCCCAGCCCGATCCACAGTCCCTGCAGAGCTGAGACCCGTGGAGGCGACCGGTAGCGTGGGGCACGCCATCTTGAAAAGGCCACGAGACGCTGACCGTGCAGCCCACGAGTGACCCTCGAAGCTGTACACCGGGGTTTGAGAAGCCCCAACCCAGAGCTACACTTGCACCAAAGCTACCCCCTCCACACTCGACGAGTGCTGCGTGGGGCCCTTCTGCTTGTGTTGGCTCGACGCATTGGCCCAGTCACTTGCCAGCTGGCTTGTGGCCCCTGTGCCGACGAAAACTTGAAAACGACGTACTTTTCTGGTTGCTCCAGATCTGCACCAGCTCCTGTGAAAAGGAGCCCCCACTCTGACCCTCCTGGTCTGAGTGAGAAGCAATCTCCCGGTTCCGCGTGGATTGCTTTTGGCAAGTGCTGTTTGCTGCAATCTTGAAGCCGACGGTGCTGACGGTGAGAGCCTGCGTGGGACAGATCGTGACCTGCTTCTGGACGTCGCAGATGCCCCAGAGCCCACGTGACAGCGGAGGGAAGCCTCTGGACAACCATCTGATTGCGCCAGACATTGCCTGGTTCCGCCCTGGTTCCACCCCGGTCACTGCTGAGTGACCCAGACTCTGTCCCCTCTGCTTTCAGATTCATCTCGACTTCGTTCCACCCTTGGATCACACCGGACACTTCTGCTTCCCATCGCCTGCAGCTTCTCCAGCTCCAATTGCAAACAAAACAGGTGATGGACAGAATGTGGATCAATGTCACACATTCACCCCAGTCCAAAGATCTGGGCCCAAATCCATCGTTTTTTTGCACTCCACACCACCCTGGGTTAGACAATGGCGATATGCAAATCAGCTCTGACCCTGTGCCCCATGGGAACAGTCCAGTCCGAACTACAAAAGCCATGTCCTTCCCAGAACGGAATCAAGCATCCGAGGAACGGACCGGTTTCGAGGTAACACCTCTCATCAGCCCGGCTAGCTTGACTCCAGTGGTGTGGAGTGCCTGGGACCCACGTCTGAGCATCCCCAGCGCACTTATGGCGGCAATTGCAAACAAAACAGGTGATGGACAGAATGTGGATCAATACCACACATTCACCCCATTCCAAAGATCTGGGCCCAAATCCATCGTTTTTTTGCACTCCACACCACCCTGGGTTAGACAATGGCGATATGCAAATCAGCTCTGACCCTGTGCCCCATGGGAACAGTCCAGTCCGAACTACAAAAGCCATGTCCTTCCCAGAACGGAATCAAGCATCCGAGGACCGGACCGGTTTCGAGGTAGCACCTCTCATCAGCCCGGCTAGCTTGACTCCAGTGGTGTGGAGTGCCTGGGACCCACGTCTGAGCACCCCCAGCGCACTTATGGCGGCAATTGCAAACAAAACAGGTGATGGACAGAATGTGGATCAATGTCACACATTCACCCCAGTCCAAAGATCTGGGCCCAAATCCATCGTTTTTTTGCACTCCACACCACCCTGGATTAGACAATGGCGATATGCAAATCAGCTCTGACCCTGTGCCCCATGGGAACAGTCCAGTCCGAACTACAAAAGCCATGTCCTTCCCAGAACGGAATCAAGCATCCGAGGACCGGACCGATTTCGAGGTAACACCTCTCATCAGCCCGGCTAGCTTGACTCCAGTGATGTGGAGTGCCTGGGACCCACGTCTGAGCATCCCCAGCGCACTTATGGCGGCAATTGCAAACAAAACAGGTGATGGACAGAATGTGGATCAAGGTCACACATTCACCCCAGTCCAAAGATCTGGGCCCAAATCCATCGTTTTTTTGCACTCCATACCACCCTGGGTTAGACAATGGCGATATGCAAATCAGCTCTGACCCTATGCCCCATGGGAACAGTCCAGTCCGAACTACAAAAGCCATGTCCTTCCCAGAACGGAATCAAGCATCCGAGGACCGGATTCGAGGTGACACCTCTCATCAGCCCGGCTAGCTTGACTCCAGTGGTGTGGAGTGCCTGGGACTGTTCCCATGGGGCACAGGGTCAGAGCTGATTTGCATATCGCCATTGTCTAACCCAGGGTGGTGTGGAGTGCAAAATAACGATGGATTTGGGCCCAGATCTTTGGACTGGGTTGAGTGTGTGACATTGATCCACATTCGGTCCATCACCTGTTGTGTTTGCATATTCCGCCCTAAGTGCGCTGGGGATGCCCAGAAGTGGGTCCCAGGCACTCCACACCACTGGAGTCAAGCTAGCCGGGCTGATGAGGTGTTACCTCGAAACCGGTCCGGTCCTCGGATGCTTGATTCCGTTCTGGGAAGGACATGGCTTTTGTAGTTCGGACTGGACTGTTCCCATGGGGCACAGGGTCAGAGCTGATTTGCATATCGCCATTGTCTAACCCAGGGTGGTGTGGAGTGCAAAATAACGATGGATTTGGGCCCAGATCTTTGGACTAGGTTGAGTGTGTGACATTGATCCACATTCGGTCCATCACCTGTTGTGTTTGCTTCTCCAGCTCCAAGCACCAAGAACCTGCGTGTCAAAACCCGACGCCACTTCGACCCTGTGCACCCACTTCCTGTGGGTGAGGTAACATTGCAACGCCGGTGTTCCTACACTGGTACACACCTCTAGGGTCTGTGTCTTAAGTTTTGTTCCTCTAGGTTCAGCAGAAGTATCTTTAAACTAACTTTGTGTAACTTTTACGCACCATTGACATTGCATTGGTGCAAGCCGCACTTTACGTGCTGCACCAGAGTCCTGCGGGCTTCTCCCGACTTCAGCATTGCTAGTCCTGACTGCTCCCAGCGATTCTCTAGGCCCTAGGCCTAACCACTGTTCGATTGGTATCTCTTATACCATTTTTTTAGTATATGGTTTGAGTGGCCACCCGCCCTCATCCAAAATTGTGCAACTTTGTATGTTATACTGTGCTTTTGATTTAACGCTTGTGCCCCTTTGCTCATAAAGAGTACTGGGGATTAATTTAGAAATAAACACATATTTTTATAATATATACTTGTGTGGTGTCCTTTCATTTGGTATTACAGTATTGTATGCGGTAAAACAGCTCGCTTAACACGACCTCTTAAGTTAAGCCTTTAAGGCTGCTTAGTCCATGCTACCCCTAGGATACCTTGTCTAACAAGGTTGACTTACAACCAGACACCATAAGGGATTGTTTGGACTGATACAAGGCGGTTCCAGAATTGGAAACACCACATATCAGGCTAACTTCTCACACTGCTCAATAAAAACGATTGATTCTAAAAAGACGAAAATCCTGTATAAGCTGTAAGTTCAGGGGGAGGGGCATTCCAGGCAACCGCTGCTTTAACAGAAAGGGACAGGCCCCTCAAGCGAGACCTGCGAAACCGCGGGATAACCAACCGGCGTTGTGTGGCAGATCGCAGGGGATGACTGGTCGTATACAAATCAAAGCGCCTCGTAATGTAGGCAGGCCCTTGGCCATGAACGGCCCTGTGAGATAAGATAAGGGCCTTAAATTGCACCCGTTGGTCCCCAGGTAGCCAATGCAGATCCCACAGATGCTGCCGAACACTAGATCTCCTTGAGATGTCAAACAGGAGTCTAGCTACGGCATTCTGTATGATTTGAAGCTTCTTAACCAAATAACCAGGAATGCCAATGAACAAAGCATTGGCATAATCGAGGTGGGAAATGATGAGGGCACGCGCTACCATTTCTTTAGTCTCAGGGGAAAGAACCTTCGCTAGTCCTTAAGGGTCCCGAAACAGACTCCGGTAAGTTTCTTAACATGATATGCAAAGAACAATAGTTACTTACCTGTAATCTGTGGTTCTCCAGTATTGGTGTCTTTCAAAGATTCACATGCCTGAATCATTCCCGGTCGTCGAAGTGCGAGTCCCACGGTACATAAAAAAGCAATAAAATGCCTCAATAACATAGGAAAAAAACAGTAATTCCCAACCAGGAAGTAAAGTAGCCATAGCTACACGAGAAAAAACTTTCACACTCATGACTATCCTAGTCATTTTATATAGTCCAAACTACAGCCAATCAGGTGGCAGCACCCACCAGAAGGTTCTCCCCAGAGGCTCAGGCTCTCAGATTTTCTCGCAAGGAGTGATGGTAAACCAATGTAGCCTAAGAGCCTCTGAGGGGAAGTGGGCGGGTTGCATGTGAATCTATGAAAGACACCAATACTGGAGAACCACAGATTAAAGGTAAGTAACTATTGTTCTTCTCCAGTATTAGGGGTGTCTTTCATAGATTGACATGCCTGAATCAGAGTAGAGAGCAGTATATATCCGTGCTTGGCAGACGCTAATGGTAGCATAAGCTTGTCAATATTAGAAGCACATAACAATGTAATATGTAAAAAGAACATCAGTAAAAGCATAGCAGAATGCAATCACTTGGTCATGTGCATAACAGAAACATAACAGCAGGAATAGGAGGTGGGATACAGAGGCTCACCTTAGATGAAAAGATTTCGTAAAACTGCTCGACCCACTGAAGCATCGGTCTCGCTGGCTGCATCCAAACAATAGTGTTTGGTGAAAGTATGGCGACTGGCCCAGGTTGCCGCTCTGCAGATGTGCTGAAGAGGAACTCCAGCAAATAAGGCCGTAGTAGAAGACACTGCTCTTGTAGAATGAGCTCTAGGAGCTGCTTGCAAAGGTCTTCCTGTTTGTGCGTGGCAAAATGCAATAGCTGCAGATATCCATCTTGCAATTGTGTGTTTAGAAACGGCCTGTCCCTTACGAATTGTCCCATAAGTGACAAATAGTTGATCAGACCTGTGCAATGTAGATGTTCTTTGCAAATAGAATTTTAGACATCTTTTAATGTCCAGAGTATGCAATGTCCTTTCCGCAGGTGACTGGGGGTTAGGAAAAAATGTCTTTAGAACCACCGGTTCATTCAGATGGAAATCCGAAGGTACTTTTGGAATGAATTTCGGATTGGTGCGGAGCACCATAGAGTCATTTGTGAACTGTAAGAAAGGATGAACACTAAAAGCCTGGATATCGCTGACTCTCCTAGAGGAGGTTAGGGCCAATAGAAGTGACACCTTCCACGTAAGAAATTTCAGATCTTCTCTGTGGATGAGTTTGAATGGGTGTCGCATGAGCTGTGCCAACACATTGAGATGCCACGATGGTATTGGACGACGTACCGGAGGGAACATTCTAAAAAGGCCTTTAAAGAATTGCTGTATAATCCTGGCTGAGTAAAGAGAATTGGTCCCATCTTGTCGATATCTTGAAATCGCTGCCAGCAAAACTTTTAGGGTAGCATGAGATAATCCTGATCGTACCAGATGTAGGAAAAAAGGCAGGATCTCCTCTGGTTTAGCTGAAAAGGGGTGTATTCCAGCTGAACGACACCAGACACAAAAACGTTTCCATTTCAAACTGTACGTTTTTATGGTAGCAGGTGTCCTTGCCTTGACCAGAACTTCCTTGCAATCCACAGGGATGTTTAGATGGGCAAACTCACGGTACTCAGGCGCCAGGCCGCTAATTTCACCGATGTTGGATCCGGATGGTAAATCTGGCTGTTCTGAATGGAGAGTAAATCCGGAATTGGACTCAACTGAATCGGTTTGCACTCCGATAGGAGAAGGAGCTCTGTGAACCAGTACTGGCGAGGCCATCTGGGAGCAGTTAAAATCAGCCGACATGGCTCCTTAATCTTCCGCAGGACTCTGGGAACTAGCGGAATTGGTGGAAAAGCGTACGCATTTGTCAGAGACCAGTCGATCAAAAACACATTCCCCTGAGAGTCCTTGTGGGGTCGCCAGCTTGCGAAGAATCGGCATTTGCTGTTGGTCTTGGTCGCAAAGAGGTCTAGGTCTGGATGACCCCATAGTTGAAAGATCCGATCCACGGTCTGCTGATGAAGTTCCCACTCGTGAGTGGATACGGTTGTCCTGCTGAGTGCGTCTGCCAAGACGTTCTCCGTTCCAGGAACATGCACCGCTTGAAGATTGATGTTGTGTTGTATTGACCATGTCCATAGCCTTTGGGCTTCCTGAGAAAGGAGAAGTGATCTTGTTCCTCCCTGCTTTTTTACGTAATGCATGCTCGTTGTGTTGTCTGTGCGTACCAACACGTTGGCATCCTGGATGATTGCACGAAATGCCTTGAGCGCAAGAAAAATGGCTCTCAGTTCTAGCCGGTTGATGTGCCAACGCCTTTGTTGAGGGTTCCACTTGCCGCTGATAGTTCGGCCCTGAAGATGAGCTCCCCAGCCTTCGAGGGATGCATCCTTGGTGATTGTAAAGCTTGGCGCATCCTGGAGGAAAGCACAACCTTGCCGCAGATGTTTTCTTTGCGTCCACCAGAGGAGGGACCTCCGCATGTGAGGTGTGATCTGGATGAGATCCTCGAAAGAGACGGAGACCTGTAGCCATTGTAAGCTCAGTTCTTCCCGCAGAGGCCTCATCCTGAGTCGGCAATTTGGTATTAATGGAATGCAAGACAATACCATCCCCAGGAAAGACTTGAACTGTCGAACTGAAACTGACTTTTTTTAAAGTAGATTTCCGGCCATATTTCGTATCTTGATTTGTCTCTCGTCCGAGACGAAGGCTTGGAGCAACTGGGTGTCTAGGTTGCTCACAGGAAAGCCCGTCTTTGTGATTGTATCAACTGGGATTTTCTGAAGTTGATGGAGACCCAGGGACTGAAAAAGGTTCAGACACCGTTGTAGATGATTGTCTGTCTCCTCGTAAGAACCTGCCTTGATAAGGCAGTCGTCCAAATATGGAAATATTTGAATCCCCTCCAGCCGGAGGTGTGCAGCCACTGGGGCTAAGACCTTTGTAAACACCCTTGGCGCCGAGCGTAGACCGAAGGGAAGTACTTTGAACTGGTAATCCCTGCCAGCCACTCTGAATCGCAGGAATTTTCTGTGGTGAGGTAAGATGGGGATATGGAAATATGCATCTTGGAGATCCAAGGTGGCCATGTAGTCTCCCGCTGCTAGAAGATGCAGTATTTCCTGAAGTGACAACATCCTGAATGTTAACTTTTTCAAATATTTGTTTAGGGCACGGAGATCCAGAATCGGACGCCATTCTCCGGACTTTTTCTTGATTAGGAAAAATCTGGAGTAAAATCCCATTCCCCTCATATTTTGAGGTACTCTCTCGATTGCTCCTTTCTGTAGCATCAAATTGATCTGGGCAAATAGCTCTTCCAGGTGAGCTGGAGGCGGGCCTTTTGGGGGAACATTCAGAGGAAAATGGTCGAATTCTAAGGCATGGCCCTTGGCTACAATATCCAGGACCCAGCTGTCTGATGTTATCGATAGCCAATTTGAGTAAAATTTTGATATCTGTCCCCCAACTTTTTTATCTCGAGAGTGGGGTAGTAGTGGTGGCAGGTGATGGGTCTCATTGGCGCTTATCCTTTCCGTGGTAGGTAGTTTTTCCCCTGTTCTGGAAATAATTAGTTCTCCTCTGGCCGTAGGTTTGATAGTGCTGGGTCTGGTAGCGCTGATTTCCTTGTCTGTAGGAGGATTGTTGTGTGTATCCACCTCTGTTAGAGAACGATCCACGTCCTCTCGCTCCTCGAAAGGGCGGTTAGCGAAATTGAAGTGTACCCAAGGATTTCGCTGTTTCTGTATCTTTCTTTATTGTTTGTAGGGCTTCTTCAAACTTGCGGGTCAAACAGAAATTCACCATCATAAGGCATATCCAATACCTTAGATTGTACCTCCTGACGGAAAGAAGTAGATCGTAGCCACCCCTGCCTACGCAAGACAGCAGCACCAGCTAGCTGCCGGAAACCAGTTGAGGCGACGTCAACCGCTGAATCAATAATCTCCTCCGAGATTCTTTGTCCTTCCTGTAAGATCTTCTGAGCTTCAGATTTAGAAGGCTCAGGAAGGAGGTCTATGTACGGAGATATGTCCGACCACATCTGCCGGTCATACCTGCCCAGGATGGCCAAAGAATTAGCAGCCCGGACTGTGGTAGCTGCCATCGTTGAAACGCATTTCCCAATGGCATCCAGGCGCCTGCCATCTCTGTCCGGTGGGGCTGCAACTGGAGATGAAGGGTTTCTAGCTCTCTTTTGCGCCGCTTGGATGATAACTGAGTCCAGTTTCGGTTGTCCTATAGGGCACGCAGGTGACTTTCCAGGTGCCTTGTACTTCTTGTCAATCCGTGGCAAGACCAGAGGAATGGATGCTGGAGTAGACATGACTTTTATACCCTCCTTCCAGATAAAGTCAATAATCGGTATGGATTTGACTTGTTTTCTAGGTTGGTCTTTAAAGTCGTAGAGAAAACATTCTTGCTCCGTTTGCTCCATATCAATATGGAAACGCTTAGTAGCCCGTTCCATCAAGAGGTGGAAACCACCCACGTCTACTGGTGGTGAATCCGAGGCAGCCTGAGGTGATGGAGAGGGAGTTTGCACTTGATATTCATCCCACTCCCACATATCATCTACTACGCCTTCCTCTCTCTGATCTTCTTCATCTGAAAGCTGTTGATCCTCAGGCTGAGTGGACGGCATAGGTGGAGGAGACTTTAGAGGCCGAAAGTCTGATATAGGTGCTTCCGTAGCAGGTGTAGGAGGCACCGAGCCTGTAGATTCTGATGGTGGGAACCGTCTGTAATTGTCATCCAACATGCATTGGAGGTTGGTGAGCAATGCCATCGGCACCTGCGTGGCAAGGACACCTTTTACAGTGGACGGCATATGTTCAGGTGACTGCTGATCATCCTGATCGTCCTCTTGATACTTTATATTTAACTCGGAAGGACTAGTAGCTGTGCCAAAGGTTTCCCCAATGTCTGAGTCTTCCTCACTGTTCAGAATCAAGAAATTTATTAGGCACCTGCAGGGGTATCTTTTGTGGAGAGATATGCAGGGGTGATCACCCCAAGGTCGACCCACGTCTCTGAAGCAAAGATTGTTTCGGTGTCAGAAAAACCGTAGAAGGTGACCAGACCTGCAAAGCGGTACAAGAGGATAGTTGCGGCGTCGACGTTGGATCCACTGAAGGATTCGTTGCAGTGGATTTTGCTTTACACGAGGTCGTCGTCGACGTGGACACTGAAGGGTCCGTCGACGGTGTCGTCGGTGATATAGACTTTGTCCACGGAACAAACTTCGTCGACGGGACTGTCTTCATCGACGGGACTGTCTTCGTCGATGGAATTATTTTCGTTGACGATGGTATCGTCGTCGACGGAGTGGAACACGTCGACGAGCCCGCAGACAGTCGCTTCTTAGTCGACGGAAGAGAAGGCGTCGACGAAGAGGTCGTCGACACTCGTCTACGGGATTTTCTTCAGAGGAGTCGACGACGATGTGCCGATGACGGCAGAAGATGACAGCTACGCCGTCGACGAGAGAGGTCTGACAGAAACATAGACCATAGTAGGTGAAGAAGCCGCCGTCGACATGATCATATGAGGCTTAGGAGATGAAAAGGTTACCGTAGACGTAGCGTCGATGGAGATCCTCGTCGACGAAGGAGTTGAAGATGGCGCCATCAACAACAGTGGTGGAATCTGAGGCAAATTCTTGTCAGATGTCAGAGGCAATTTTCTGGAAGATTTTTTAGGGGGTGTAGACTGTCCCTCCTTCTCCTTGACTGGGGGAGTAGCCTTGAGAGTAGAAGGCTTGTCAGACCCCTTAGATGGCAGTAGTTTCCTAGCCACCTTAGCCTCAGGAGATGTTAACACCTCAGTCGCAGGCCTCTTCCTAGAGGCTGAAGTAGAACCAGAGGCAATACTGCCTACCTCAGACGCAGGATTATCAGAATCCTTGAGCTTTTGTAGCCACGAAAGCAGGTGACCCTCTCTGTCCCTTAGGGTTTTTTGAGGGAAGGTTCTACAAATTTTACAGACCTTGACTTGGTGATCAGGATAAAGGCAATATATGCACTTTTTGTGGGGATCCTCTTTAAAAAGCCGGAGCTTACCACAAGAGTCACATGCTCTAAATAAAGATTTCTTAGAAGACATTATTGAAAAGTAGAATCCAACTGGAATAAAGAGAAGAAACTGAGCAGAGCTCAGGGAGAGTCCCTTCACACGACGTTCGGTAGAAAATCTCAGAGCCTGAGCCTCTGGGGAGGACCTTCTGGTGGGTGCGGTCGCCTGATTGGCTGTAGTTTGGACTATACAAAATGACTAGGATAGTCGTGTGTGGAAGTTTTTTCTCCTGTAGCTTTGGCTACTTTACTTCCTGGTTGGGAATTACTGTTTTTTCCTATGTTATTATGGCATTTTATTGCTTTTTTATGTACCGTGGGACTCCCACTCTGACGGGGAATGATTCAGGCATGTGAATCTATGAAAGACACCCCTAATACTGGAGATCTTCACCAAACTACACCCCTAAGTTGAGCTAGGGCACAGGAAGTTTGGAGGCCACAAAGATTCTCTGAAGGCAGGGGGGGTACCGGCCATACAGGAGTACCTCCGACTTCTCCTCATTGCACTTAAGTTGGGCATGTGCAAGCCAGTGGAATACAGACGAGAGGCAAATCTGTGCGGCATTGGTGTCCAGATCAGAGTCCTTCCAGGTAAATAGCAGCTGGGTGTCATCCGCGTAGACTATAATTTTAGTTCCCAGCTCCTCCACTAAAAAAATCAAGGGGGTCAGATATATGTTGAAAAGCAGATGGCTCAACGTGGAGCCCTGAGGCACCCCCGTTGAAAGTTTCCTAATGGAGGATGAGAAGGGAGGCATCCAGACCTGTGGAGTATGACCGTCCAGGAAGGACTTCATCCAATCCAATGCGGGACCAGCGATGCCAATAGTTGACAACCTGGCAAGAAGTAGCTGGTGGGGTACCGTATAGAAGGCAGCAGAGAGGTCCAGCAAAATCAGAGCCGCCCTGCCGCCTCCTTCCGGGCACTCCCTGATCGCCTCCGTCCTCTTCACCAGCGCAGTCTCCGTACTATAGGAGGTTCTGAACCGAGATTGAGCAGGGTGAAGAGCACAAGAGGTTTCCACGAAGGCCTCAAGCTGCTGGAAAACCACCTTCTCACAAACTTTAGCCAAGACTGGCAGAAGAGAGATGCTTTGATGGATCAGAGGGCTCTAAAAAAGATTTTTTAAGAAGGGGTAAGAGTTTAGCCTGCTTCCAACGCACGGGAACAGTGGCGGTCCGAAGGGATAGATTAATAATTTCAGCTACCTCTGAACAAACAACCTCAGCTACCCCAGCTAATACTCGAGCTGGGCATGGATCTGTGGGCAACCCCGACTTCAGAGATTTAAGAATGGCTAAGATATCAGGCTCAGCTACGGGCAGGAGTTGTGTGAACAGGGGCTAGAAATCAGAGGGGACACCAGAGGAGCACTCCTCTCTTCCTGGGAAAAAATGTCCAAGCTGCCCTGAATCTTAGTTATCTTCTCGATTAAAAAGGAAGACAACTCCTCGCACTATTGTGGGGAGACTGGCAGGGTCCTTTGCTCCGCACAGCGCGATAGAAAGCTTGCTTTTGTTGTTGGCCTTGGTAATCCGTCCTGCATAGTAATTACTTTTCGCTTTCCTAATAGCAGTGTAATAATCCATCTAAGCTATACGGAGTGCGGACTTAGCGGAGGGGCAGTACTCCTGACGCCAGCAGGGCTCTAATTTTTAGAAGAAAATAAAAGTATGACAAGCACACAAACTGCCACAGAAGTACAAACGGGGTTGAGCAGGTACTGCCACCACCTGCCCTAGCCGCAATGCATCCCAAACACCCTTTCAATATATGGAAGAATCCCTCCCTCAGCTAGACCGCAGCCTACAGTCCCACCGGGATCCGGGACTCCCGCCAAGATGGCACCCTGCCCTCCACTCAATCGGCACAGGAAGCCGCGGTTGAATGGGGCAGGGAAAGCACACCTCGCACTCAAGGTAAGTAGGAGCACAATAAAAGTACTGTCGCTAGCAAGAACAGATTTAAAAAATATAGATGTGAGCGCCTTCGCGCATAGACTGTAAGCGCAGTAATGAGATCATCCGCAGTAAAAGAAAATCAAAGTATGACAAGCACAAAAAACTGCCACAGTGGCACAAACGGGGTTGAGCAGGTACTGCCACCACCTGCCCTAGCCTCCAATACTACAATATACTAATAACAGTGCATGAATGTACCGCTCTAGTTATTTATACGCTCCATTACTGCCACTCTGTAACCAACCCCAATTCCTAGCCACACACGAGCCTAAAGCAATTGATACAAAAATGAATAATGCGAATAGTCCTTTCCTCTCCTTGGAAGTATACACCATATGAGGCCCATGCACACCATAAGATACGTTTCTATTATATAGACTCAGACAGGTGTGCACTGGGAGAAATCACTCCACAGTTTCCTAAGGAGCCGGCACCCTGTAATGCACTGGAAAAGCTACTAACCACTGCCTCTCAAAATCTACACATTTCCAAATTCCACTCCTATACCGTGCAGCGACCGGAATGGAAATACGCTCCCTATGGGAGGAGATGGGGCTCACAATCACCGAAGCTCTGTGCAATTTCTGCACACAAACAAGCTTAGTGGTTTTGTGTAGCAGATTGGGCATGCTGGGACGATAATGTAAAACAGTGAAACTGTCAACCAGTGTTTCACAAAGTATGCGCACACACAGCTGCCATCAAGGAACCATTTCAGGATGGCCACTATGTGGATATAGGCGTGTGCGTACATGCATGCATGATGATGTGGTGGCTATTTGGGCTGTTTTACTTAACTGTCTGCAACTTTACAGCAAGAAAATAAAAATATACAAGCATTGGGAGAGCCAGTAGGTCGGTACACGCCCTTTAAAAATGAAACTAATTGGTTTTACCAATGCGGGTTTCTTTTTGTGAATATATAAAAATGTGTAAAGCTAGAAGAACTGAGCTATTTTCATGGTCTTAAATGTATTACTTTCTTTGTTGATTGGGCCCATGATCACTTAAAGAAAATGTAAGTTTCTAGGTTGCATGCAAGACAAAAATATTCCCTTTGTCGAATTATTACTTATGAAATGTGCACTTACCAATATTCTTCTGCAGTATCCAAACTTTCTGCTGCCATCAACATTTGTCAAAACAAAGGAGAATATTTCACTGCAAGAAAAAATATGCTGATTTACCATTTCAGAAATTGCGATGAAGCAATATATATGTTTTTACGCCACGCTCGGTCCACACAGCAGGAGCAGCGTTGGCCTCACTAACAGTAATGGTAGCAGTGGTCGAAGTGGGAAAGAAAAAATAGGGGAACTGTGGGTGGAGAACCCGGGGGCGGGAATAACCGAAGATTGAATCAGTGGGCGGAGTCAGGGGTGTTGCTAGAAATAGCAAAACATACCAATTTTGTGTATGTTTAGCATTTCACTGACCAGTTACAGCTTATAACGTTATTTAATTAAAAAAATGGATAAACATGTTTATTTGAGGTTTAATTCAGGAAAAAGCAAACACTCATAGGGAATACAGGTTTATGTAAAGCGTGTGAAATGTAAGCAGGAACAACATGTTACCTTAATGCTTTTACTCTCATTGTTCAGAAATCCATGATTATTTTTTGTCTTGTAGGGACTCTTCAGGAGAATCTAGACTCACGGAAACCCACAAAGGCTCCTTCATATTCATGTCAGCCAGCTAGCTGCTCAATCATAATATAGCAAAAATAACAACTGGTGGACAGAATGCAGAACAATGTCATACATTCACCCCAGTACAGAGATCTGGGCCTAAATCCATTGTTTCTTTGCTCACCCTGCCATTCCAGTTTGGAGCCAGCCATATGCAAATCAGTCTTGATCCTGCACCCAATGGGAACAGTCCAGCCCGAACTGCAAGGCCAGGACCTTCCTGGACTGGAAACAAGCATCCTAGACCAGTTTCGGGCTTTCAGCCCTCTTCAGCCAGGATAATTTGATTCCAGTGGCATGGAGAGCATGGGACTCATGTCTGAGCATACCTGTCCCACTCGGGGTGACGAATGCAAAAAGAACAATTGATGGACAGAATGCAGAACAATTTCATACATTCACCCCAGTACAGAGATCTAGGCCTAAATCCATTGTTTTTTTGCTCACCATGCCATTCCTGTTTGGACCCAGCCATATGCAAATCAGTCTTGATCCTGTGCCCAATGGGAACAGTCCAGCCCGAACTGTCAGGCCATATGTATTCAAGTGTCCTTTCATTCGGGAAGTGAACACAAAGCATTACCCACAGAACAATGCACATAACATATTGCTCTTTGATATGCATGGTACATGTTCTTTGCAGCAGGCATATTACCCCACTGGGCTACCTTAGAGGAGTAATACAGCCACTAGACAAAACATGCTCTCGTCTCTCTCCAGCAGGTACATTGATCACCAACGTTATCTTGGCACTTGTATTGTTGACCGAAACCTGCTGAATATACAAAGAACTTTGCAGTGTTTTTAAAACTCCTGCACTTGTACAAAACCGGTCCCCCGAAACTAAACTGGACCCCTACCCTTCCAGTCGCCCTGGGAAATGCCTGCTACTGCCCTTTCACTGCTCCTGTTCAGTACTCGTGCTCAATCAACGCTCCTGGTCCGTTCACCGCTCCTGGTCCGTTCACCGCTCCTGGTCCGTTCACCGCTCCTGGTCCGTTCACCGCTCCTGGTCCGTTCACCGCTCCTGGTCCATTCACCGCTCCTGGTCCGTTCACCGCTCCTGCCCGGTTACCACTCCTGCTCATGCCTAATCACCGCTCCTGCCCCATTACTTCTCCTGCCCATCACCTGCCTGTCATGTCACCTGCCCGTCACTTCTTGTGCCCGGTCACCTCTCCTGTCCTGTTGCCTCTCCTTCCAAGTCACCTCTCCTGTCCTGTTGCCTCTCCTTCCAAGTCACCTCTCCTGTCCTGTTGCCTCTCCTTCCAAGTCACCTCTCCTGTTCTGTTGCCTCTCCTTCCAAGTCACCTCTCCTGTTCTGTTGCCTCTCCTTCCAAGTCACCTCTCCTGTCACCTCTCCTGTCCTGTTGCGTCTCCTTCCAAGTCACCTCTCCTGTCCTGTTGCGTCTCCTTCCAAGTCACCTCTCCTGTCCTGTTGCGTCTCCTTCCAAGTCACCTCTCCTTCCAAGTCACCTCTCCTGTCCTGTTGCGTCTCCTTCCAAGTCACCTCTCCTGCCCCATTCACCGCTCCTGCCCGGTTACCGCTCTCTCATGCCCTGTCACCTCTCCTGTCCCGTCACCTCTCCTGTCCCGTCACCTCTCCTGTCCCGTCACCTCTCCTGTCCCGTCACCTCTCCTGTCCCGTCACCTCTCCTGTCCCGTCACCTCTCCTGTCCCGTCACCTCTCCTGTCCCGTCACCTCTCCTGTCCCGTCACCTCTCCTGTCCCGTCACCTCTCCTGTCCCGTCACCTCTCCTGTCCCGTCACCTCTCCTGTCCCGTCACCTCTCCTGTCCCGTCCCGTCACCTCTCCTGTCCCGTCCCGTCACCTCTCCTGTCCCGTCCCGTCACCTCTCCTGTCCCGTCCCGTCACCTCTCCTGTCCCGTCCCGTCACCTCTCCTGTCCCGTCCCGTCACCTCTCCTGTCCCGTCCCGTCACCTCTCCTGTCCCGTCCCGTCACCTCTCCTGTCCCGTCCCGTCACCTCTCCTGTCCCGTCACCTCTCCTGTCCCGTCACCTCTCCTGTCCCGTCACCTCTCCTGTCCCGTCACCTCTCCTGTCCCGTCACCTCTCCTGTCCCGTCACCTCTCCTGTCCCGTCACCTCTCCTGTCCCGTCACCTCTCCTGTCCCGTCACCTCTCCTGTCCCGTCACCTCTCCTGTCCCGTCACCTCTCCTGTCCCGTCACCTCTCCTGTCCCGTCACCTCTCCTGTCCCGTCACCTCTCCCGTCCCGTCACCTCTCCTGTCTCGTCACCTCTCCTGTCCCGTCACCTCTCCTGTACCGTCACCTCTCCTGCCCGGTCACTTCTCCTGCCCGGTCACCTCTCATGCCCGGTCACCTCTCATGCCCTAGTACCTCTCCTTTCCTGTCGTATCTTCTGTCCAGTCACTGCTCCTGCCCAGTTCACTCTGTGTACAACATTGACAAATTACACAAGGTGTCAAATTCCCCACAGTACTCTGTTTGGGGAAAGCTCGTCTGTAATCACCAACTCCGATCTCACTGGCACTTGATATGATAAAGGCAGAGGGCGGCCGCATTGTCATTCGAAAGGAGATAATCTACCTCAATCGGAATGACAATGGGCCTGCCTTCCGTCTGTGCGAGCTCAGGGAGGGGCTGCTGCGGCCTCTGGAGTTCAACAGAGAAGTGCGAGCAGGCCCTGGAATCTAATGAAAAAGTTATCGTTTGCCATGCCGGGACGATATTTTAAAAGAAAGAAGTAGGGGAACGGACTGAAATAATTTTTAGAAGTAGGGGCACGCCGTGCCCTTTCGTCCCCGCCCACTTCTACCACTGCCTATATATCGAAAGGCCTTATTTAGGGTTTGCCAGATGTGATACTCTATCACAAACATGGCGGATGCCCCATCTGCCGTATTATACGTGGGTTTTAGCCTATGCCACTTGTAATATGTTGCACAGGATATCTGTTACATTTGTGTGTCCATGTCACCTTGCATGTTTGTGTGTCAGTGCATGTACATTCCAACGTTCTATACAGTCGTGTTATTGCATACTCATAGCTGTAGCTATATACCCTCGCATCTATGCTTTCAATCGGCATTCCCCATATAATTGCTAAACGTATTGGCTTTAACAATGCTTGCTTTCGTTGATTGTAGTGCTTTATGTTATGGTATATTACATGCGCTATTTATAGAGTGGACGTACATAGGAGTTTCATGTGCTTTAGAGACAACCAGGCCAGAGAAGAGGACAAGTGGACAACCAGACTCAAGAAGAAGGGGGGAAATCCAGGAGAGCCTAGGAGCTACAAACTAAAGAGAAAGGTTGTCAGCGTCTTGTGTAAAACTGTTGGCACATTTAGAGAACAGAGGTACTTGCACTTCTAACTTTAGAATAGGATTAACAGGGCTACAAGCACAAGCTCTGCTGTCATTGCTCAGCCTGGCTTGGACACAGTTGTATCCATTGCCAGGCCTGGCTCTGTAGCACTGGGATAGCATTATGGCGACCTCTGAAAGAGACAGGGCTGCCCAGCTCTGATAGCACTTTGACAGATGCATATTTCTGGTCAGTCTTGGTTCTAGAAGTGGGCTGTCCAAAGCCAGGCCTTCCTTGGACTGCTGCCCTTCAGACAGGCCTGCATCTGAAGCACATGTTCCCAAGTGCTGTGCAGACTGCCTAAAAGCTGTCTGTTCCCATTCACAATATTTACTGTGCCTCACTGTAGCGCGGATGTTATATCTGGGGATTCTTTGGACGATTAGGATTTCGGGCCTGCATACTGGGTGTCTGACATAATTGCACGTAGACCAGAGAATAGCGTGCAGCCCTACTGAGCTGCCCATAGGCTCCTGGAAGTACAACCTTGTTTACTTATGTAAGACTCAGTTATTTAGTTGTCAGTCAGCAGATCAGTGACTCAATGCAATCATCGCAAATGTGCCTCGTCAGGGCGGCAGCATTCTCGGAGCCAGCTGTTCTTGAACAGCTAAATTTGGATATTATGCCAGAGTAGTTTCACTTTACAAGGAAACCCCCAGGGCTCTGCTAATGGCGGAAAAGCTGACTGCGCCATTTCACTGTAAACGCCCAATGATGTGTAAACTCCCTGCGGATGTGTAAACTCCTTCCTGATGTGTAAACTCTCCACTGATGTGTAAACTCTCTGTGCACTAAAGCTATCTCTGTATCTGTCACTGCTTTAGAAGCACAGAACAAAGTACAGTGTAGCTTCAGGGCTCTGCCCCCCTTTAACCACACTCCCCCCTGGCCCGGGGGCTTCCTAGAAAGACATCTCCCAGGCTCATTGTCATTCGAAAGGAGATAATCGACCTCAATCGGAATGACAATGGGCCTGCCCTCAGTCTGTGCGAGCTCAGGGAGGTTACAAATAACAAAGAGGGGAGGTAGAGTAAAAAGATAGGATTCCTACTCCACGGGCACTGATAAATAAACAAGGAGAATCCTACTTCCAGTGTGCACCACAGGGATGGGGAACACTCAGTGTTGTGTAAAATACCCCTCACACACCAACAGGCCCCTTGGTGTCATGCTTCATCATCGGGGTCTTCGCATCCCGCTAAGGGGATGCGGCACGCTACGACCTGCGACTACGCGGGAGCGTTGACAAGGTTGACTATGTGTGGTGTGTGTTGAGTGCAAGTGAAGGGATTAATGTGAGTGAAGGGTGTGGTGAAAGGTTAAAAAGTACCTGGCTAGTGGGTGATGTGAAAAAACTTTATTCCGTACCCCTAGCTGGTGCTACTAAAAAGGTGTGCAAGAAACGAGGTTGGTTGTCTTAATTAGGGACAAAACCTCTGGTGTGCGTCAACATGTTTCGGTACTGGTGTACCTTCTTCAGGACAAGGCACAACTTCCCAACCCTACTCACGTTTTTCTATAAAAAGTGTTATCTTAATTATCTAAAAAGTGATAACAATCTTAGGAAGGCTACAATGTGCCTACAGCGGTTCTTTCGGATCATGCAATTGCATGCCTCATGGTCATTGTAGTATGTTGCATCATGAGCAAATCCTAAACATCAAGGTAGGTAGGTGGATCCACAATAAAATCCGCCTGAGTTGGCCTCCTTCTACCACCCTGTGCTGCTCCGCTCAGGGAGGGGCTGCTGCAGCCACTGAAGTTCAACAGAGAAGTGCGAGCAGCCCCTGGAATCTAATGAAAACGTTATTGTTTGCCGTCCCGGGACGATATTTTAAAAGAAAGAAGTAGGGGAACGGACTGAAATGATTTTTAGAAGAAGGGGCACGCCGTGCTCTTCCGTCCCCGCCCACTTCTACCCCTGAATGGTAGCAGCCCTCGACTGATTGATCATTGGGCCAGGCTTCACTTGTTGCCTGTCCAGGGGTAAGGCTTTCAAGACTCCCTGGGCTGCATCGGCCTAAGCCTCTCCCAGATGGGCAAGTCCCATGAGCTCCCCGGCCCACAC
Source organism: Lissotriton vulgaris (assembly GCF_964263255.1). Classification (NCBI taxonomy): domain Eukaryota; kingdom Metazoa; phylum Chordata; class Amphibia; order Caudata; family Salamandridae; genus Lissotriton; species Lissotriton vulgaris. The sequence continues at coordinate 1,247,631,270 of NC_141693.1, read as the reverse complement.
ATGCACCCACTTTCCCATGTGCTCACAGATAACGCAATTCCGTGATGGTGCAAAAGGCCGCAGCTTGTATTTACATATTGTCATACAAAGCAGGCAATCTATGTTCAAACCTGTCGTTCACGCCTCCTCGCTTGGAGTTCCAGTCCAATCCTTAACAGCACAGCCTTTTTGACAGCGCCCCAAGCCAATGCCCCTTCTCAGCAGGTCTTTTTTTATTTGTATTCTTTTTATTGAGTTTCCACAATGAATAAATCAGTAATATCAAAAATACAAACTGAATATACCATTGCACTACAGCTTTCATCATCCGAGTGATACAATCAGAGGTTGCACTTAAGCCTAAAGTTACACAAATGTGTGATTAGACACACTCGAGTATTTCCCTCATACAGCAGTATGCTCACGTAGATAGTCCGTTAAGTACATCCAATAATCTTTCGGCCTAGATAGGGCAGGTAGTTCTTCCTCATAAGTGAGTAAATTGTACTGGCACTGTGACATATCGTAGATCCATTGTTTAGGGTCAGGTACATTTTTACTGTCCCATAACATTGAAATTCGTCGTTTAGCTAGTAACAGCGCTACCATACAAAACGTACGTTTCAGAGATCGTACATTTGGTAATAACCCCAACAAACAAACCTCTATGCTATAGGTAATGTCAATTGCAACCATCGCCGGCAAGATTGATGTGACTTTCTCCTAGTATGTGTGTATCTTCTCACAATACCATGCAAGATGAATAAAGTCAGCTTGGTCTATCCCGCAGCGTGTACATCTTGCCTCTGTGCTAAGGCCATATCTACATAGTTTCATGGGCGTGTAATATGTTTGGTGCAAGTATTTAAAGTGGACAATTCTGAGGTTGCCATTAGGTGTCAGCAATTGGATCAGAGTACACGCCGTGTGCCAGTCCCCTTCCGTAAGGGGATCTTATAAAATAGCGTTTCATCTTTCCATGGCCTTGTGGCTGCTATTACCAATTTCATCCTGTGCTAAAGATGTCAGTAGGAGTTGTAGGGAATTTAGCTGCATTGGTTCGTTAGGATAGCACGAATATAACTTTTGAATTGCTCCTTGCAGCCTATGATAGTTGAAACGTAACAGTAAGGTCTGATTTTGAATATATGACAAGTCTCGTGCTGTTTTTAATATCCCATTGGCATACAAATCACCAAATGTATCTATTCCCACCTGTTGTAGTAGTCCTATGCCCACCTCCTCATTAGTGACCGGTATGTCAGGATGGTATTTCAGAGGAAGGGCTGGAGCATATAGGGGCAATTTTATTCGCCAATTGGCCTAGGCGCTGCATGCCATTTTGAGCGTTCTAGCGCTCGGGCAACATCGGGGGACGCCTACTTAAAGTCGCTCTCCCCCGCGCAGTAGGGGCGCCGTCGCGTTGCCGGAGTCGTGCCAGAGTCCTGCCCACGGGGCGCGGCGGCAGCTCTCCTGGTGTAGTGATGATTTCCTACTCAAGAGAGGCCCTTATGGCTATCGGGCTGTTAGTCCCGAGATGTGATATGGCACCATTCCACCCTCTATGTGGCCCTTTCCATTGTGCCTGCAACACATGGTCACTTGGCCCCCCTACTATCATCGGTCAAGGGACCTTGCCTTCTGCCCCCCGGAGTATTCGCCCCGCTCGCATGTTGCGGGTGTTGAATCTTAATGCCAGGTCCCTGGTGAAGCACCACCAAGCCATTCATGACCTAATCATGGATGAGTCCCCGGATTTATTTTCCATCACGGAAACCTGGCTTCAAGAGGCGGATGTGGCTATTATAAATCTTGCTTGCCCCCCTGAGTATTCATTATACACTCTGAACCGGCCCACTAGAGGCGTGGCATAGCCCTAGCTGTTAGGTCCTGCTATACCTGTAGTTGGAAGGGACTCAACATTGCTGGGTGCGAAAGTGCTTCCTTCAAGATCTCAATTAGCCCTCAGTTTTCGCTTTCTGGGATGGTTGTCTACCGTCCTCCTGGCAGCGATGTTGCGTTCAGGGAAGCCTTCCCCAACGCCTTTAGCTCGTTAGCTATCGGCTGTGCCAATTTTTCCATCTTGGGAGATCTAAATCTTCACTTTGAAAACCAGAACATCCCGGCTGTTAGTAGCATCCTAGCGGACCTGGAGGCCCTTCTGTTAGTTCAACTGGTATCCCAGCCCACTCATGTAGGGGGTCATGTCTTGGACCCCTTCTTTTCAAACTTACCTGAAGCCCATACCCTGACTATTTCCCCACTAGGGTGGACGGACCACTTCCTCGTATCTTTTAGGTACCCTCTGCCTGAGGTCCCTTTTATTCCGCCTGCCAGACTGATTCCTAGACGGCATTGGAATAAACTTAGATTGGAGGATTTGCATCGTATCTTGGCGGAAGAGCCGCTAGGGCCACTAGAAAATGTGGAATCGGGCTACGACCACTTTTGTTGGTGGATTACCAAGGCGCTTGACTCCCTGATTCCCATTACATTGAGCAAATGTAGCTCTAGAGAGGTAAGCCCCTGGTACGATAGTGCCTTACGTACCTTGAAAGGCACCTGCAGACGGGCAGAAAGACAATGGCGCAAGTCTTACGAGGCTGATAAAAAAGTGGAGTATCTTGCTTTTGTCAAGCTTTATCATCGTGCCATATGTAAAGCCCGCGTAGCGTTCTATTCCTCTGAATTTCATAATAGTCCTAACCCGTCTAAGACTATCTTTAAAGTCCTTAAAGACCTTTTAGCGAAAAGGATCTCTTCCCCGCAAGCCTGCTCTACGTCCCACTGCGAGGCCCTGGCTTCTTTCTTTCTAGAGAAAGTCCAGACCATTTACCAGACTTTCCCTAATATTGGACCACCTCCAGGTGCACAAGTCGGCACTCAAGGCCATATTATTCTGCATTCCCTCCCTCCGTTACTTCCTGAGGGGTTTAACAAACTGGCTCAGCAAATTAAGTCCGGCTCCCCATCGGATCCGTTAAAACCTGCCTTGCTCAGAGACCAGTCTTTTCTGGGACGCACCACGTTGTGCTCCCTGATCAATCTCTCGCTGGCTTCGGGTGTCGTTCCGACCACTTGGAAGCAGGCGGTGGTTTCTCCAATTCTGAAGAAGCCTTCGCTGGACCCCTCACGACCGGAGAATTACCGCCCTATTTCTCTGCTCCCCTGGCCGGCGAAAGTTGCGGAGCACACGTTAATTTGGCCCTCTCAGACCATCTTACAAGGGCCAATGTCCTGGACCCCACGCAGAACGGTTTCCGTGCCGGCCACAGCACGGAACAGCCCTCCTCGCCATGGTGGAGCATTTGCGTGCGGTGCTGGATGCAGGTCAGCCGGTGGCGCTGGTATTATTAGACCTCAGCGCCGCCTTTGACACCGTCTCGCACCGTATTCTTCTGCACCGCCTGGAGGAGATTGGCATCGGGGGGCTCGCTCTGCAGTGGTTTCGCTCCTTTCTTGACAATCGCTCTTTTTACGTTGCCACCCTGCCTTTCCAGTCCAAATTCCATCCTCTGGCCATGGGGGTTCCGCAGGGATCCTCGCTGAGTCCCACGTTATTCAATCTATACGTGAGACCGCAGTCTGATGTCGTCAAGCAGTGGGGCATGAATATGGTATCATATGCCGACGACACTCAGCTAGCGGTTACTATCAGCGGGGATGCGGAACAGGATGCCCCTAGGTTTCAGAGTGGACTGAGGGCGGTGGCTGGGTGGATGAATGCCAACTGCCTCCAACCCAACGCAAAAAAGACTGAAATCATGATTGTCGGAAAGAAAGCGGAACTCTGGGGGGACAGGTGGTGGCCTCCGGAACTCGGGTTGTCCCCGACTCCGGTTACAGAACTGAGAAATCTGGGAGTCTGGCTGGATTCCACCCTTAGTTTTGCTGGCCATACTAAAAGAACCGCGGCCTGCTGCTTTGGTGTTCTTCGGGGCCTAAGACCGGTCCTCAAGTTTTTTGATGCCTCGACCAGGCAATTGTTGATCCAAGCGACGGTGATCTCCCGGCTGGATTACGCCAGCTCCTTACTGGTGGGGGCCAATCAGGCAGAAATCACTCGCCTGCAGCGCGTTCAAAACGCTGCTGCCAGAGCGGTAGATGGCCTTCCTAGGTTCTTCTCCGTTTCGAGCACGTTACGCTCTTTGCACTGGCTGCCGGTCAGGATGCGAATCCAGTTTAAGGTCTTATGCCTGGCCTTTAAAATTTTGAAAGGTTTCGCTCCCCAGATTCTCACCAATCTCTTGTCCCTCTATACTCCTACCCGCTCTCTCAGATCCTTTGGCCAAGCTCTCGCTGTAGTTCCTCGGTCGATCCTTTCGTGTGAGAGCGGCAGCACTTTGGAATTCTCTTCCTGCAGAAATCCGTCTGATGGAGGATCTTCTGATGTTTCGAAAGGCTATTAAAACCTTCTTATTTTAATTTTGTCCTGTAGTGGTATCCTTTATTCTATGCTTTTAGCGATGCTGTGTTCTACCTTGTCTTGCGCCGGGACGCTCCTTTCCTGGAGCAGCCGCGCGCATTATAAGTACCCATAGCATAGCATAGCATAGCATGCTGCCTTGGTAGCGTCAATGGTGTTGATGTCTTTGCCATGTAGGGGTGGTCGGCGATGAGGGATGATTGCATTTAAAGGGATGGGCAGTGCGTCTCCCTCCTCGACCGCTGTCTGCGTCAGCTAAGGGATCTCGTGATACCAGTACGCGGCATATTGTGCTTGGGCACATAAATAATATAGCAGGAAATCTGGTACACAGAGTCCGCCTTGTCTAGAATATGGCAACGTAAGGGTATGCAGGCTTACACGCGCTTGCTTTCCTGCCCATATTAGCTTTAATACCAACATTGATATCCGTTTAAAGACCTCCCGTGGGAGAAAAATCGGATTATTATTGAAGAGATAAAGCAATTTTGGTAAGATTACCATTTTGACAATTGCTATTCGATCCGCGAGGGATAGTGGCAATTGTATCCACCGGTGTACCTTGTCCTCTAAGGAGTTTATCACCCTTCCATAATTAGTTCTGATGACAATTTCAGGGTCTCTGTGACACCACACGCCAAGTTATTTAATAGGATCTGCCTGCCACTCAAACGGGAAATCAACAGCATGCTGCGTCGTTTTGTCAGTAAGTGGTATAATAGAAGATTTTTCCCAGTTAATGTGCAGACCAGAGTGCCCTCCGAATTTAATGTATTCACGAAGCAATGGGGCTAGATGTTGTTCAGAGTCTCAGACATATAATAACATATCGTCCGCATAAAGTGATATGTGTTGAGGTCTACTCGGAAATTGCAGCGCGGATTGGTGATGAAGCTGTCGAACCTTGCAATCAAGTGGCTCAAGGGCAAGAGCAAATAATAAGGGGGAGAAGGGGCATCCCTGCCTCGTGCCGCATTCAACAGGTATTGCTTCAGATACATACCCATTTACTCGGACTGCAGCGACTGGCTTGTTATACAGGAGCTTTACCCATTGGATAAACATGGGAGGGAAGCCCATTCTGGTAAGGACTGTGATTAAGTACGACCACTCAATGGAATCAAAAGCCTTGGCAGCATCTAGCATAACCGCCACTGCCATAGTGTTGGGAGTAAGGTAATGAGAGAGCGCAAACAACGTTCTAGTGTTATGTGTATAAAGCCCCACTGATCTGGGAGAACTAATTTGGTCATAAGGGGATGCAGACGCGTGGCGAGTATTTTAGCTAATATTTTGGAGTCCACGTTAATTAATGATAAGGGTCTATAGGAGTCCTTGCCGGGCTTTAAGAGTGCGATCACCACAGCTTCACGCAGCGTTGGTGGAAGTATGTTCCTCTCAAAGGCATTCCGAACATTGCAACAAGCCTGGGTGCCAGTATATCCACGTATGTGTTGCATTGTGCAGTGTACATTATTATCCTTTCTGCTTTGTATATAATTATTTATTTCCTGGAACCAGAATGTAGTACCTGCATGTGCTTTCCTGATTCTAGGTTCCAGGTTCTATAAGAGACGGTTTGTATCCTATCGTCTGACCTGATGGTTGCTCTGTGCCTACTTCTTATTAAATAGAAGAACCATCATTTCTTCTCTACATTTTTCTTGGATCCATTACTTTACAAAATTGGCGACGATATTCAGCACTCTTTCAGCAGCTTATTAAGGCACAGGTGCGAAGGAGTTCTTCCGGACCAGTTTGTTATCTCATACAGAGACGCTACATACCTCGGAATTTATGTTATTCAGTGCGGTGCACATTTGTCTTACCTGGATCTCCTCAAGTGGTTTGGTAAGCAAACTATCGATTTTTAACCATTTTGCCACTTTTGGGACTGCAACGTTTTCCTTCGAACGGAATCTTCCTCTTTAATGACGCTACTGAATTCTAGACAACGCGTAATAAGGAGTTTACGTCATTGCTATCCACTTCAACATAACGTCTGTCATCATCAACATCAACGCTATTTTTGTGAGCTGTTGGGCTTGCATTTCTTACGTGCTCAGCGCAGCGTAGCATAGCGTCTGACATCACTCTAGATGCCATTTTTTTCAGTTTTACCGGCTCCGATCTGAGGGAAGCCGGGTTTCTGACAGCTGCATTGAGGAATACTTTTTAACAGACGCCACATTTCTTCAGTTTTACCGGTTCCGATCTGAGGGAAGCCGGGTTTCTAGCGGCTGCTTTGAGGAATATTTTCAAACAGGTATTTCATTAAATTTTGGAACATATCGTAATTGCTTTAAATATACC